>NC_133351.1:21670866-22004200 GCF_030506205.2 Paramisgurnus dabryanus
TTTTGTTAATTCCCCGGAACATATTACATTTATATTTCTTAATAGAGTGCATGATTTTATGGTTTTTTGGAGTCTCTTGCACAGAGCATTACACATTCATAACTCTATAAATTACTGATATACAGTATAGAAAGCTTGACATAAATAAAGTCTCTGTGTGTCTCCACTTACTTTATTGCCAGTGCAACTAGGTGCCCTTTTATAGCCATGAAACCACCAAACTCTGTTAATTTGTGTATGAATAGGCAAAATAAACTTTTTCGGCTTCAATGTCCATTAAATCCGTTTAGTGTTTGCCTTTTAATCGGTGCACGGTTGTAAAGTTTGTCGGGAAAATGTGATGATGGTTAAAGGGCTGGCTTTGTACAATGTTTGATGTTGTTGTTTTAAAGCCATGGCTTAATGTCTGTGTAGGCTGAATCTGAGGTAGCTGTGCATGGGAGTGCGTATACGGTTATGTGCCGAGTCTTGAGGTGGTTTGTTTTCCCAGCTGTTAGTAGGGAAAGCCCAGTCCCATGTGACCTGTGTTTCTCCAGCTGTTCTCAGATCAGCCACCTCATTCGGGATCAGACCGGGTCTCTGATAAAATGCTGTCTCTTATTTAACTGGGTTTGTTTCCGTTATAACTGGGCTTATGTACACTTCACTGTGTGGCACAGGAATTGATAATTTGTACTAAGACTTCCTAAAGGAAGAGGGAAATGTTTCGATTCAAATACACATATTTTTTGAAAATTTCCTACTCTGCAAGACCACCCACAACCACATTGCAAATAGTTTCAGTGATCTTGCTGCTGAATTGAGTTATGCAAATATAAAATAGCTTATTGTGACAATAGATAGACTGGTGGCAATTGTAATGGGTCAATTTAAGTTACAAAATTTCTTTAGTCACAGAAATTAGAAAAAAAGTTTCCTCTTACTCTAAAAAAGGCTGGGTTATTTCAACTCAAAATGCTAGGTTGTTTTAAAACTTTTAACCCATTGTTGGATCAAATATAAACATTTTCTGGGTTGATTTCAACCCAGTTGCTGAGCACGTCCCTCTTGACCCAACACTGTGTAGAAAATAACCCAGATTTTTTTACTTTCATAAAATCTTTAACTAAATCTGAAATCAAATTTAAGGTACAGAATTTTTTGATATTCAATATTTTTATGCTGTCAAAAAATTATCATTAAAATATTTATAATAAATAATAGTATATGCAAATTAATAACATTAAAAACAATATTCAAATATTTTATTGGCGGGTTGTTAGCTAAATATGAAGATGAATGCCATAAATGTTAACAAGTGGCTGGTGGCAATATTCATTATGGCTTTGAGATTTAAAAAATAAAACTGTGTGATAATTTTTAAAATGTAAAATGAACATTATTTCATCAACGTCTAGTTGTGAAATTTTTTTAACTCGGTTTATATTGTTATATGTAATTTCACTCCATATATTTTAGTCCTACTTAAACTTTAAAGCTAAAAGAATGGGGTAGTTTTTACACCCTCAATTTTTGTATTAAATTTGATATGATCTAATCTTTTTATAAATCTTTTAATGATACTTAGTTAATAACACTTTACAATAAGGTTGTGTTTGTTAACAATTAGTTAGCTTACTTACAATCAGTATGCATTTGCTAACATGAACTATCAATGCACAATACGTCTGCATTTTATAATCTTAGTTCATGTAATTTTAGAATTTACTGATACATTATAACAAATCAGATGTTTAAACTGTTAACATTAGTTGATGCAGCATAAACTAGCATGAATAACTGTCATTAACTATAACATTAACAAGAATTAATACATGCTGAAAAACTATATTGTTTATTGTTTGTTAGTTAAATCATTTACTAATGTTTACTAACCTTATAGTAAAGTGTTAATGATAATTAGAGCACACATAAATGTTTCTTTACCAAATGTTGCTTGTTTTGTCCTATTCTTTCAGATATAAAAGAAAATGTAAAAAAGAAAGAAAACTGGTACAGTCTCCCCAACCCATCTAAATTATATCTAGATCTTATTATTATGATTTTTCTACTGTGTGGTAAAAAATTATAGATTAAATATAATATACAGCATCTTATTTTCATTCATATAATTTACACTTTAAGACCATGCTACAATGAGACAGAAAATTTGCTTAAACAGTTTGAAATAAAAACAAATAAAAAAATCAACACCCGATAAATAAATAGTATTTGGATATTAAGGTAGATACTGTAACACTTGTAAAAGTCTACCCATTAGCTTTTGGCTAGAATATAATTCCTCAAGCTTTAAAGGGTTAACATGTTACTGTGGACGGTCCCAGCTGGTCAGATGCATCTGTCATCACAGCTATTACAATCCTCTCTGCCAGGGGAAGGGGAACAGGGCCAGTGACCTTGGAACCAACGCTGAACATTATTTTCTGCCTGCCACCCAAATACATATTACTTTTAGAAATCATTTGTTGGCATCTGTGTACGAATGTGTATTCCTGTATTTAGGGTGAGCATGTGCAGTGGTAATACTATAGGGTACCTACAGGGGAACGATTTTCTAAACTTAGAACAATGTGATAATGCAACAATAAGTCTATATGTTGAGTGTGAAGATGTGTGAGTGTTAATATCGCCGAGAGATCCTGAGGAGTGAAGGGGAGTCTTAATTTTGCTGCTCAACAAAGAAGCCTTGTGGTCCATAGTTTGAAACGCCATGCATGTGGAGATTTAGGGAGGTCACATTTTTGACACCATTGTTTAAAAAAATATCATATCATAATTTTTCAGACAAAAAATAACTGTATGTGACAGGAAGTATTAAACATAAATAAAGTCCTATATGAGATCAAAGTGTAATCATCTGTGTTCGCTGAGATAATACTTTTTTTTTTTTAATTGGTCTTAACTTGTGGGTCATAACTGTCTGCAGTCTGAGTTATTCACTTTCAAAGACTGTTTACAACAAAAAAAAAGAAAATTTGGTGTTTCATCATATGAAAAACAACATAAAAAAGAACATTTTTCGCAAACAGCAGTTTTTTATGTAACTTCAAAGGGTTTTCTGCAAAATGATATAAAGATATTGCATTTATTCCACTGTGGTTATGGGGACACTTCAAATATTTTTAGGCGGAAATTGAATACAAAAAGGGTATTATTCCTCCCTTCAGTTGGAATAGAATAACTTTTGCATAGATTATGATAGAGAAAAAATTAGTTACCACTCAGGGCCAGAGTTATACACTTTTAAATACAGACTTAAAAAAAAAAACATCAAAAAGCGCCTATTTATTTTTGTGTTTATTAGAGGACTGACAACACATACAACCATGTTTAGCACTTTTAACAGTGTTTTATGTAATTTCAATGGGTTTCCTGTAAAATGATACCAAACTTTTGTATGTGCACCTCTGCATGTGGGTATGGGAAGCTTTTGAAATTGGGTAGGCCAAATCCAGGCGGAAATCCCCAAAAAGCCTCAGAGTGTAAGAGGTTAAATTTCTCTTTTATTAAATATTAAAAAATATGGTCCGTTTGCTTAACCATGATTTCATATAACAAAAAGTGTTAAAATAATCCCACACTAATGTATTTATGTTTTACCTCTTACTAAAATTTTAAGCTCAATGCTTTAATCTTTTATTTGTTTAGTGACACCATTGTTATATTACACTGATTAGAACTACAATGGTTGTAAATGTTACATGTCATGTTACTATTCTGGCGTGCTTGAAGGATATTTTGGTCATGCAACACTGACAACCACAATAATTTGCAAAAATAAATGTTCTTGCTTGTTCTATGCAAGTAAAGAAATGGCCATCACCTTACCAAGATGGTAAGGCAACAGCTCATGATACATGTTTGTAAGAAGAGCATACAGAGCAGCCTCTCACAGTCCTCAAGACCTTGGGTTAAATTTAGATGGAGGGACTGCAGGCATGAGCTGAGACACTCTGAGAAAGTAATGAGCTCTCCACTTGTTGGACTCAAGCATGTCTGTCCATCACGTGGCTGTTGGCACCTCAGAGCGTCATCGTCTCACATCTTACCTTCGCAAGCATGTCCAGCTTTTAGAACCCTGCGGTTCCTTGTCTCTTCATAAGAGCCATGGCAGATACGAGCTGTCACATAAATCAGACACTGTACACATGCATTGCGGGCAAAGGGGAGCCGGACCTTGCGCTGAATGTTAAGCGAGGATCTGTAAAGGTGGACACACTGTTCTTCAAATGTGTTTACTTATTGCATGTTGGAATATTCAGAATTTAATTGGCACTATTCGGTAAAATTGTTCCCGGGAACAAACAGTACTATCATGCATTGCTCCGTTTTGCCCCGTCATTTCTTTCAAGGGTAAGGCTACACCACACTGATTCAATAACAGGCTGGCGGAGGGGCTAAACATTGAAATAGCTGGGACAAGATGTACAGCTGGGCTGCTAGAATTCATGTCATCATTAGAAGATGTTTTTCACCGTGGTGTATTGCTGCTGTTGCTGTCTCTCAATGTTTTAACTGATTTAATTCAGGACTCTGTCCAAAAGATTGTGTTGACTACTGCAGAAAATCATTTTCTTAATCTTGTTTTCCAGTTAAAACATTTAAACATCCTGAAAGCAAGAATTTACTTGAGGAGTATAACATATCACAGTTAGCTTCAAGAGCATATATCTTCAGTTTATTTACATTATTGGAGTATATTTTGTCTTGTTCAAATTTATTTTTCATTCTTTCACAAGCTATTGTATCTTATTTAAAGGTTTTTTTTTATTATGGGGAACTGCGTGATTATGTAAAGGCCCTCTTGTGGTTGGAGGAAAAGCAGTGCCATTAGCTGTAAACCCAATGCCATTAGCTGTGTGGTGATTATGTGAAATCATCATTTGCCCAAAACTGCATGGAGGTTTAAATTGTATTTAGAGATCATGTCATCCAAGCTTAGTGATTACGACTAAGCTACAGTCATGCCTTCCAAGTCATAAAAATGGCTCACCTCTGATCTTAAACGTGACATATGCAGTAAGACTGGAGACGTCTGGCAGTAAAACTTTGATCTTGAGCATCATTCTGCTCAGTCTGGGCCTTTGTGATGTAGCCTATAAAAGCTAATAAACATCACACTAGGATATCTGTATGGTACTTGATAATTCCACAGTTTTGCACCTGGAAATAAATTTTTCTACAATTTGTGATTTGGTCAAAGTTGAAATTGGAGATTTTTAACATTTGCATTTCCAACATTAGATTTTACTGATCATGAAAGTCCTATGAGATGATCATTTCAGAATAAAATAAATTAAAAATTATTCTTAAAGATGCCATGAACTAAGTACAAAGCTAAAGCATATCTTTTCTCACTAGTATCGTATGTCTTCTTTTGTGGTTCTCTTTTTGGTTGGCATGGACACGAGATTAGTTTCCAGCTGTCCTGGTGAACCTTATCGCACTTCAATATCCTGGTTTGCCGGAGAATAAAATAACTTTTCTGTCCCTGGTGGCAGTGTAAGAGCGGCTGCGACCACCTGACACTGGATCACTCCCATGGAATCCTGGGAATGGTGGTGTCCATTCTGCAGAGCCCCACGGCAGGAGATCTGGCATCCCTGAATTGTGTTTATTTGTTGGCACCCTGTCGTGAAAACCTTCCCATCAACTGCATATTAATCTTGTCAGCAAATTTCTAAAGCTTTCTTCCTTTGCATCCACACCCTTCCCGGCTCAAGCCTCTGATGAATTTATGAACCTCTCCTCACCTCCTCATTCGTCTCGGCCTCACTCCTCTACACCTCCTGTTTCTCCTCTGGTGCAACAAATACTTGCTTGTTCTTTGGCAAAACTGACATAAAGATAGTTTTGAGAAAACCAAGCAGATTGCTTTGTCGGGACTTTTATATTTTGTCATCTCATGCAATGACATCAAGTTCCAGAGCAAACAAAACCTAATTTAGTGAGGTTTAATCACTGAAAACTATGTGTTATTCCAAAATAATTAATTTTGTTCAGTGCCATATAAAATAAAAGAAGCACCAAAATTGTAAATTTAATTGCTAGGCATTCTAAAAGAAAACACTTGTGTTCATTAGCTAACTTTTATAACTCAACTTCACTTACAAAAACATCCCTGATTGTCTTTTCCATTTTTTCATACTTCCTACATTTCATAAATTCAATAGATATTTGAGAAATTGGATTTCCCAACACTTCCCATTACACTTTAACTTTAGTAACTGGACACTATAAAAAATGATTTACCCAAAAATATTAAAGGATGAATGCTTTTTTATTTGAATATTTTTTAGCCTTCAGAATGAATTTTAACAAAGTTTTGTGCAGTTTACTTAAGTAAAACTATTTGCCTCATTGGTCCAAATTCATATTCATGATTTATTTTGTTCTGTACCATATGACAATATAAATAACTTTTGGCCAACTTTTAAAAAACTGCATTTAAAATATCCACCCATAAAAAAAAAATTATTTCACTTGGTCTGTATATATTTTAGCATATGGAGGTGTGCCATTTAACTGCACCTTTCTGTTGTTTCTCATCAAATTATCAGGTGCTTAATATTTGTGTTTAACAGGCTTTAGACTGCCCTACGCTCATATGCCCTACGTCCTTTGAAGGGCAGAGCCCTTAAAGTAATTTTTAAATGGTGTAGAGCAGTGGTTCTCAAACTGTTTTATGACATTGATTAATTTATCATGAATTCTGTGCAATTAAACCTAAAAAAATAAGACTACTAACCAACAACACTACTTTGTTTGTATCATTTAATAGGTTTTGTTTGAGTAATAGTTGAGTTTTAGAAAAGTTTCTTGTCATACATTTTATTTGGGGGGCCGCAAAGGAATCCGTCACTCGACGCACAGAACACATATTTTAAAATTACGAACCACACACATGATGGGCTACATACATGTTGTTACAAACTTCGCATCGAGCGCATACTTTGTATGTGAAGTCGAACTTTCTTCAAAATGCATCGCGAGAACTGGTTACCCAAGATCACGTGATCACAATCGAAACTTCCTTGGGTGACCATGGCATGCACACATTGCTCACAGATATCTGTAAGGGCCCTTCGTGAAGGGATTCAGATGTTTGTTTGGAATGCCCCTATAAATGGCGTCCCCTTGTCAAAGGGCCTTTCAGGGGTGCATAAATGCAATCTCCGATAAAGGGTACAAAAGTTGTCATTGGGGCAGCCTTTGAAGTACCAATATGGACCAATACCATGAAAAGGTACCACCCCAGTGACAGCCACCTTCTCGTAGCTTTTTCTGGAGTGTGCTGTTGGGAAAATGCCTTGTGTTTTAACTTCCTTGAAGTTGCCACACTAACCAAATGACAAGCAAAGACCAGGGTTATAGAAATCTCTTAACCCTGGACCTCAGCAGCCTAAATTTACTGAGATGTTGAAATATGGGAAGAGGATCTGGGCCTATCAGAATACAGCAGATGTAGAACTGCAGTAATGAAGCAGTCAGACTTCTTAGAAGGAGGGTCAGGGTGCTGAGGGAGAAAATATTAACTCCAAAAAGTCTGGAGAGGTCGTAACTCGCACTCACTCAGGTTCTGAAAATGACGAAATATCACATTAAGGGGAAAGTTAGGTCAAATATTAAAGAAGTATTATCATTTACTGAATCTCATGTTGATCCAAATACATACATATGACTTTATTTTGCAGAGCACTTAAAGAGAGTACTCAGTCTTCATTCATTCTCATTGTACAGTATTAAAACGAACACTCTCCACACAATATTATCCTCTTAAAAAGTCATTCAGGTTTTCAGTTACTCATTTTAAAACCAATTATAAGTAATTCCAAGATTTTTGTTGTCTTATGCAATAACACTGGACCATTTTAAATGTGTTGTATATTCTAGAACCAACTAAACCCAATTTAGTGAGGTTTACTCTTTGAAAACTACGAGCCATGTTGTTCCAAATCTGTTTGATTTATTTAGTTCTGAGCCATATGAAATAAATAACTGAAATAAAGCAAGCACCAAAACGTTTAGGGCCAATGTCGATTTTGTTGCCAAGCATTCTTAAACCAGGCCACTTCCTTCTTCTGTTTTGTGGTTTTCTGCCCATGCAGGACCTCAGTGAAGTGTGATTTTACATCCCTTTGAGCTTAAATTTCCATATGAGAGAGGGACAGTTAAATCCCTTCTGCAAATAGTGTGGAAAGAAGAATCTGGTTGTATAAATATTCCAGTCATAATGAGATTCGAAATGGGTTGAAATCAAATACTACTGTAGGTTCCACAATAAAAGAGTCTGTACTGTAAAATGTCAAATGGCAGATTTAAACCGTTTTAATTTCATGGGGCCCTGTAATAATGACACACAAAAACACTACGGCGATGTAACTGAAGCATGCGAGACATTTTATTGCTTCGAGAGATTTATTGCCATGTGACACACTGGCCAGATATAATGTAACTCAAGACACCAAAAATCACACGAGAAAATTAAATAAAGGGACCAAAACAAGACATAGTTCTTTCGCTGAACTGAACAGATCTCTGTTATTCTCCTGCTGACAAAACAGCTCATGTAAGTATCAAAGAGATTGTATCTCTTTTCTTGCAGGTCTGCTGCAGATCTCTGGAGATCAGGCCTGGGTCTGTTTAGTCAGTGCTAAAAAGGTTATCTGTAACTTATGGAGGTGCTAAGCAGAGATCTTTCAGTGTGAGCGTGCCTCGGGGTACGTGTGTGTGTGTGCTTATTTGTGCAGTACCTCAAATGGGGGGGTCACTCCTAATAGTTTTATTGAATTAATCACATGAGTGAGAGATCAACTTTGGCCAGGGGCTTCAGGAGGCCCAGCCTCCGAATCGGAGCGGTGATGGCAGACCATCGGAATTCCAACGCAGAGGAATAGACAACTTTAGCAAGGCTGTTGCTCCACAGATGGAGAGAGAGAGAGAGAGAGAGAGAGAGAGAGAGAGAATCGGGGACCTTGCTCTTTAACTTAATTAAATACTAATATGAAGCAGTCAGTGCATCTGCCTTTGTTGTAAGGGGTTGTTGGGAAGGTTCTGGGCCTCTTAGTGTATGTTGATGTTGCGGTGTTGAGATGTTATTAGTGCAGGATTACACCAAACCCTGGGGCTCTCGGGCTGCTCGCTCGCCTCTCAGAAGCGTGATGGGGATGCAGGGGCCCCTGTGATGTGGGACTGGCCGAGGTGTGATCACTGGCCAAAAGATTAGAGCGAGATCTATGTCTCAATCCTGTTGTGTTGACAGATGGAAGGGAAGTGGTGTACAAAACATGTCTTTCTGGTACAGTCCATGTAAAGACCAGCATACATACACTGTTTTTTACTGTGATGGTCTTCATGGAAAGCTGAAACTGTAGCTTCACCTTGACAAACCAGCTTCGCCACAATAATAATGATGGTTTTGCTTGTGAAAAGCTATTTGGCTGTATTAGATTAGCTGCGCACAAGGCAAGCACAAACCATCAATTACCAACTTTTCTTTTCGATTACATTTAAATGTATGCATATGGCACGCACTTATTTATGCATATATTTATCTTTTAGTGCATTACAAGCTATACATTTTATGTGTGTTTTCTGGCATTAAACCCACAACCTTTTGCGCTGCTACTGCAATGCTCTATCATTGAGCTGCATAAAAACTTGCATTGCTTTTCAGCAATGCAAAATTCTATATTTTTGGCTAGTTGATGTGTGCTCATCACTTGGTTTGCAAATGTGGAATCTTAAGTGCTAATTTGAGAAAGTTTTACTGCCTAATCTATAAAAATAAAGTCATATGCTTGATGATTGACAGATTGCTCGTCGTTCTGGGTGGTCTTCGCAGAGCTAACATGGGGGAGGGATGGTTATGACAGCTTGCATGCCTTTAAGACATTTTTATTTGTCCTTCTTCTTTAAAAAAAATAGAAGTAAACCTTAAAGAGACTGACCATTCCCATGTCAAGCATGAGCATCGCATCCCCAAAGGCAATTCTGACATGTGGAGCTCAGAGTCCAGTCCACATGTTAGCTTTATAAAGAAAAACCCTGTAGTCTCTAATGAATTCAACCTTTCGCTGACTTTTTTGGTATAATAAGGTTTTATGGCTCATTTTTGACCTGGTTTACTTTTAATTCTTCACAGAATACCCAGGAATAAATTGAGTCTTGTTGGCAGTAACTCATCCAAAAAACTTCACATGCGTGTCTTTGAATGCTCTTTAGGATATTTCCAAAATTTAAGGCTCAGAAACACTGATCCAGACATATATTATTATGCTGTTGTCTTTACGCACTGTTTGGATGTCTCAGGTTTTCCTCACAAGGATGTTTACATAATCAGACTCTTGCGACCATTACAAACATCCATTAATTGGAGATAATTACATCTGTTTCCAACAGCATACAAAATCCAAACATATCGGTGGACAAAACAAAGAGATTCCCATGGCAGGAGATCCCATTATCCCTTCTGATCCTCAGCTCAAAATTACGGATGTTTGACTTTCGTTACCACACCTGTTGCTGGACAGCTGAACCCAATGATATTCCGACTGGGGCTAGTTGTCACACAGTGAATACATCTTATGGTTAATTTTTTTAATTTGAACTTTTATATAGCTACTTTTGCTTTGCTTTTTAGTCTTATCTAAAAAATATAGTGTGTTTCCATTGTTATTTTTACTGAGAAAATATATGGTTTGATTCATGTGTCAGCATTAGTGTTGGTGTAAGTTGTCAATGCCAAGTTTTATGTATTTTTATCAAACTCTAAAATGGATTCTGCCTACAAACCAGTATTTCTGAATGACCTGTGGCTGGGATTAAGGGATCTGAAGTGAAAGTAATACGTGCAGAGAGTATTCAGTCAGTATCATTATCTCACTTTTGATGAATGGTGCGTTTAGAATAAGCTCCTCAATTGCAAAACACAAGTCAAATATTTTGAACAACTGTAGTCAAATTAAATAAAATCATCATAAATCAAACATGTGACATCATATACTTATGTGACAACTTGCTTGGTCTTGTATTTGTTATACTGAAAACATCTATTTAGCCCATAAAGTATCTGTAGACATCTCTTAAAAGGCACGTCAGACACAAGGGGTGTATAACATACAGCTGTGAGAGTCTCTATTGCGTTCAACCATTTAATTAGTTAGAAACGGGACGGGAAAGTCAGGTCTTTTCTCACCATATAGGTCAGTTCTCTGAAGATTTGTGCATTTGTTGTGTGTGCTTATACATTTGAAATCTGAAACAATGTTTAGTTCAGGACATGAGCTTTCCTGAATAACCTGACTAATTCTCTCAATTATTGTATTGACATTTATAGCACAAGTACCTGACATAAAGTAAAAAAGCAGCCCTGTATTACTATAATTTGTGTAAAATATAGTTGCTTTAGACAGACTATGACTGTTTTATTCCTAACACATATTTTAGGGTAATATATATAAGCCTCTATTAGCCAGGTTATTTGTCTATATGTCTTAATAAGTATATGAAATGATCTAATTTTAGGCAATATGATTTATAAACACACAGATTATTGTCAATATTTTTAATGAAAACAGTTGCTCACACTTACAAGCAGGATTCAAACAAACAGTAGGTTGCCTTGCTTTTGTAATACAGATTTATGTCAGGATATATTTGGATAATGATGTAAATCCAACTTTTGAAAAACATGTCAAGGACATTTTGTATTTTTCACCCGGCTGTACTCGCACCATAAATCTTTAAAATTGTCAATCTTTTGTACCATTGCAAAAGTAGTTTTAGCACTGCGTCCATAATCGATCTGTATTTATTTTCCTTGTTTAATTGGACAAATGAAGCACATTCCTCTATGGTAATAAAGGAGCATTATTGTTGGGAAAGAATAAACAGAGAGCGCTCCAGAACAGATTGTAAAAGGGCAGAATAAACAGTGAACATTGAGTAAAGGATTGAATGTCTGTTTATAGGGAGTATTACGAAGTGCATGACTCTAAAATGACTAATTACATCAGCTGTGTGGATTTCTGGGGAGAGCTCTTAAAAATGTCTTTGTGTGGGGATATAGCGAGGTGGAGTTCATGGTTCAAATGGGATTGACATATAGCAATAGAGCACTTTGAAAACCACGACCGGTCCCCTCACCTCTGGTTAATCCATGTGTAGCAACCGTAAAAGACCATCTGACACCAAATTCAATTCTGAAATTGAATCTTTCTTAATAGAAAGTAAACAGTGTACCACAGATAATCTGTTGCACCGTATACATTCATTTTGAATTCAGTGGTGACTGTTTGAGTTTACTTTTAACATTGCAATTGCCAGCTGGGATTGATAGATGAAGCCCTGATAGATGGTGAGAGAGTGAATAAAATGTGAGAAAGGTAGAAAAACATTTTAAAAGACATTTATAAATGGAGATGATGATCAGTGAGATACAGTGTTCTTGAAGCTTTGTGTTTGTGTTGGTTTGGGTTCGAATCCCAGGGAACACATGCTGATCAAATTTACCTGCTGAAAACATTTAAACGTGTAATGCAATGTAAGTTGCTCTCGATAGAAGCATTTGCCAAATGCATAAATGAAAATGTACAAAACTATACTGCCATTGAATTAAAATTAACCATGGTTTTGCTACAGTTAAAACCAAAAACCATGGTTACTATAGTTTGGTTAATACAAAAAACAAGGTCCATTTATTGTAAAAGTGATTCAGAGTTCCATCTGGTAAGCTGCATCTTTTACAGTTCATTAAAAATATATTTGATTATTATTTTAAATAGTAAAGCGGTTACACAGTCCACACTGATAACAATACACAGATGTTACACAGAAGCAGCACTGAGTGCACTGCACGTATTGTAATACTAAATGCAAGATTCAAGTTTTTTATATGTCACACACACACAGTTATATATAAAACTGAAAGTTGGATTTTATGTCAATTGGTAACAATTACTTTAATTGGAAACACCTAAAAAATTTATTTTATTTCACTTTAAGTGAAAATTTTAAGTTGAGAAAGCCAATTGATGTAATTTTAAAAGGTTTTTTTTTTTTACCTTAAATTGTCCCACTTTAAGTGAAAATTTTAAGTTGACAAAATTTAAGTGTTACCAATTGAAGTCATTTGTTTAAGTAGATCCAACTTTTACTTTTTACAGTGTACATCTTGCAGTAAAATAAAATTCGGCCAACTGTGTGCAAAATGTTTAAAGTATAAGATAAACTGAAACAAGAGTCAAGAGTTTACTTTTTTTGTTGATACAATGAAAAGGTCCCATCCACTAATTCAGTTAAAAAAGATCCCAGAGAGACATTTCTGCATTTGAGAAAGCAATTGAACAGAGGAGTTGGATGAGTTTTAGAAAGGCAATGCTGCCACCCAGTGTTTTATAAAGTCATAATGGAAAACACTACTCATACAAGCGCAATGTAGTATTAAATCTGTCACATAATTTCATTCAGTAGATTGGTTTCTGTAAATATTTGAAAGATTGAAAGTCATTTTCACTTGATAAATACACAAGCCTCCTAAATCAGTGATTTTGGGTTTAAATTAACCCTAGTCTGGTATGAATTCCATTCAGGTGCATTTTAACCCAAATCTTATTACTTGGATGAAATGATAAATGAAAACCAGAAAATCTAAAACATGGTCAGAGATTGTAGGTTTCAACCCATGTTGTGGTGTGATCCATTAACCATTAAGCCTGTTAACTTCAAGTTGCTAAATGTTATACGTCTGTTATGATATATTTACTGAACAACATTGACATTTCTAAAAAAAAAGAATCCTCTTGAGTTTGACTTTATATTTTTAATTTAAAATGTATTACTTTCCTAAACTCAAACTTAAATTGATTTTTATATATATTAATTTAGTATAAAAAAATTATTTTCATTAAGTAGTGACAAAATCACTGATTTCCAGTCAAAGTAATAAAATAAAAAATATGAGGTGAAAAATGGCCAGTAGACGTTTTAAGTCAGCCAGATGACTCAAGTGTTGGAACACTATGGAGATGTCATGGACGTTTCATGAACACTCTCTATGCTGTGGATGTTATGAGCACGCTGTTATTGCCATGAAAAATATCAGGCGCAGTATTAAACAAAATTATTTCCTGATTCAGGCCAGGACCACTATTGTTCTGTACAAGAAGCTACGAAAGTTGTCACTGGGGCGGTAGGCCTACCTTTTCAAAAACATATCCATATTTGTACCTCAAAGGTTCACATTGGTACATATAAAGACCTTTTTAAAGGGTAACATAGAATTAAACTAGCAGTTCAGAACCATACATGTTGATATTTAAGAGATATTGGAGAATTGCCTATTCGAATTTCAGATCACATCATGCAGTATGGATGCTAAATCAATGGTTGCTATGCGATTAAATAAAAATTCACATGTTGCTCTATAAAACAAGCCTGTGTGTGATTAGCACGTCCAGTTCAAGAGGGATTAATACAAAACTTGTTCCCTGGTGTTTAACTTTTTCTGAGGAATTTTTAATATTGGTAGGTGTGACATTTATAGCTTTGAGACCCGTACTGGTCTCATAAAATGCTGCAAGCCTTTTTACGACTTTATAAATACACACCTCATTTGCTATTTTCATTGCTGCTGAACAGGTTTGAAAAAAAAGAGATCTGTTTCATTATTTCCATAACACTAATTATTAGGATATTAACACGCAGCAGGCGAATAAGGTGCGAGAGGTGAGTGTGAATCTCTGTAGTAAAATATCTGCATTGTTTTGTTTCTGTCCATGTAGTGAATTATTATGGCACATATGTACAAGCTTGTAACTATAAATTTAGGCAGGTTATGAGCTCCATAAAGTCTGTGTGAATCTCTCACTGTAAAAGTCCTGCAGCTTGAAGAGGTCAGCACTGCCATGGCCATAGAGAATGATTGAGTTAATTCAATTATTTTATTAATACTGAAAACTCTTCAGTGTTTTTAAAGGGTTTATATTGGTTTTAGAGATAAACATCAGAGTAAGAATGTTCTCATCAAATTATCTTTTACAGTACAATACAAATACGTGTGACCCGATCTGTGCAATTCAGGGTCAAGTCTTGTGATCTAATTATAAGATTAGGAGCAACAAAGTTTGATTTCACCTTCAACTGACATGATTCTTACTCAGTCAATATTTATATAAGATATAAAGGTAATATTTTTACAGGATGTTCTTTACATTATGTAGGATTATTTAATGTAGAAAACAAATAAATCACAAATAAGTGATTTTACCAGAGTTTCACAATCAGGGACACATGGGGTAATAATGTATCTGGTTAATCTGGGACACATTAGTTCCCATCTATATTTTTTGCAGTGTTAACCAAATCTGCTAAATTTGATGCATATTACCCTAGTTCAGTCTTTATAACCACTTAATACACAAATGACAGCTTTGAGATTCAAAAACAGCCTTCAACAAGTTCAATAAGATTTCAAAATAAAACCTATTCTGCTTAATGAATCAGAAATTATTGGCGTTAAACTGCCATCACATAAGATCCTTCGAGCCTTTCATATAGGTGAAGTACAATAAATAAGCACACAAGATCTATCGAACATTGTTTTTATGGACTTCAGACATGTACAAAAAACACATGAACTTAAAAAACATTGTCACATGTGAGTTTCATGTGATTGTTAAAACGGCTCTTTCACGTTTCTTTCTCTTCCTTTTCTTCTCCTGGAAACGGTCCGTGGCATCAGCAAAGAACATCACGTCCTCTTTGCTTTCAATCTCACGTTGCAGAAACTGAAGGCCGGCGCTGTTGAAGCCCAGCATGTCCTGAACGGGTAGAAGGAGAGAACGGTTAGCCTACGTGAGCTGAATGGTTAAATGGTGAGATATAAAATAACCGAAGACAGACTGACCCTGATCTCTCGCACTTTGGAGATTGTGTTTGTCCTTAAATCATCAATGACAGTCAGCAACATCTGATTACTAGTGATCTGACCAAAGTGGATTCTGGGGAAATTATGTATTAAAAACAGTTAGTGAAGAGAATAATCACATGGAAAGTACAGATAATGTTATTACTCTATGCCAATTCTTTTTTTAAACATATTTATTAACACATTAATAAATGAAGAGTTCAGATGCAAAAGTGTATCTGACATGTTTTCTTGTAACTGAGGATTTTTTTATTGGCACTTTTCTTTAGGTTCAGTAATTTCACGTTAATGGCAATGGAAAGTTTATTGAAATGCCTTATTTTAAAATGTCACTTTAGTCATTTCATTTGGTATTTAACAAATATGACAGTCTTTTGCTGTAGGGCAAAAACCTCCACATAAAAAAAAATCCACTTCTTTGGACATTGACCATGTTTACATGCACCCTCATAACGTGATTATAATGGGATTCTGGCAATATTGCAATTATACTTTACCTCATGTAAACACAATACTTTGATTAAAAAAAATGCAATTAAGTTCATTATTGCAGCAAGCATAATTATATTAAAACCGACAGCAGCGTATAAAACCGTTACATTATTACTGTCATAATATTTCTGTCTTCATCACGGCACCGAATAATGAAATACGTCCATAAGAACGTGTTTGTCATTCAACGTAAGTAAATTAAACCAGTGGACACTAAAGATGTAAGTAATGCTAAAAATGCTTTGATTCTATTATAAAAATAAATGTAACACTTTTTTAACATACCACAAGTTAGTTAAATGTTGCCACATACAAAAACATTTTCGTAGTGGTTGTGTATGGCTTTTTAAATGGATGTGCATGAGTACCTTAGCAGGAAGAAGAGACAACGGCACACCAGCTCCACCTCCAGGCCCTGCTGCACATAACCACTGAATAGCTGCAGTAGATCTGGAATATAATGGAATGGCAGCACAAGCAGAGACACTTCCAGCTCACTATAACAACAGAGACAGACAGACAAACAGATGAGAGTCAGGTATCACATGATGACTAGAGATGTCATGAGAGGCTTTGGCTGAGCTGAGGATGAGATCTTACCTGGACCGAACCTTCTTTATCACTTCCAGAACGTATTGAGAGGGCTGCAGAGCCAATGGAAATCATTAGAAACATTTGGTTATGTTTCACTCTTAAATTTAACTTTTTTAAGAGACTGATGCATTTGACATTAACTAAAGAAAACTACATTTGACTCTTTACAGCTGTGGTTCATATGATATGACAAAACCTTACCGAGACATTTCCAAAAGCCATCAGTATGGGATTCATCTTAGGAGGCGGAAACTGGAAAACACATAAAAAGTGTCTAATTTAAGTAACAGCATCATTGAATGTTTTACAGTCCTGATCAACATTGTTATCCTGAGGTGCATGATGTACAAGGTACATCTGTAATTTTGATGTTTTGATGTCTTATTTCTGTAATACATCTCACCTCCTTCCCTGCGGTCTCACAAGCGACTTTGTGCTCATCCAGCCTTTTACTTTCCTCTCTATAGAGCTCTATAGCCTCCATTATACGCTCCGCCTGTAAAGGGAGAACAAGGCTGTCATTTCTTTACTGCAGTTCATAAAGAAGAGGAAATCTTTATCTCAGTAGTCCTGCAGACTCACAGCTTTGACTGTCTCAATGCTCTTCTTCCCAGCATGCTCTGCCTCTCCTTTAGTCTCTCCGGGGACCTTCAAGACACATGAGAAACCAGTCAGACAACACAAAAACAAGAGTCATGGACAATCTTTTGGGTTTAAGAGGTTTACTTACCACAGGTTCATCTCCTTTGCCCAGCGACTCCTCGAATTCTGCTTCCCTCTCCTGAGGAGAAACAAACATTAAGTTCTTCAGTTTGAAGTGAATATGTTGTATAATAATACAACAAAAACACAATAAAATATAAGGTTATAAACTAGCAGCAATAGCTAACATCAAACTACTAGAAACAACTGTAAACTTTAGATGGGTCTATTGTCACTCCTTCCAGAAAAACTTTTTTGATTGTTACGGGCAAAAAACCTTGATCTTGCGGCACGTTTTCTTAAAAAATGCGATGGAATATGCGGGATATTTATGCAATTTTGTGCGGTAAAATTGCAGGAACTTGCAAAAACTGTTTGCAGCTTTTCATTGATGTTCACGTCGCGTAATTACGTCACTTCCTAACATTCCCATGAGAACAGGGGACATGGCTGCACATGTGTAAAGTAAATGCAACTTTCCAATTTCTGCTAAGAAATTGGAAGCAGAAATATGCAATTTATACGCAAAAGGGCGGCCTATTTAAAAAATGCAGCCCCCTAATAAATATGCGGACTTTGGCTGATTATGCATTGAATCATGCAATCGCATAATCTTGTTTTTCTGGAGGGACTGTATTGTGCACTCCCTTTGGTGATCTCTTTGTAAAATGTATTACTATAATAATTATAATATTAAGTGTGACCAAAAGTTTATGTTGCCCTAAGGTTGATATTAAGATCTATAAGCAACCAAGTCATTTTTGTCCTGCGCAATACTCTATTAATTGAAAACCAAACTCTCACCATCTCCTTCTCTTCCTCTAGAATGATGGGCTCCCTCGTTCTCTCCCACAGTCTGAGAGACTTATCATGGGATGAGGTGACAATGTGGTCTCCTTTGGGGCTGATGGCCAGGCACCATACCTCACGATGATGACCCTAGGAAACATTCAATCAGGAGTCAATCACAGCCAACATCACATGATAATCTGTAATGACACAACACTTTAAATACATTAGTGGGGTTTATGGGGGTCTCATATTATGCATTCTGACACAGTAACAATTAACACAGTTTAAGGGCTGGATTTCTCATGCTAATCATGGGCAAAGTTTCAAAGAACCATTTGCCCATATATGGGCACAGACACACCAACCAAGAGCTAACATTAAATCAACATCACCAAAGAAGTGTGTTGTTGTTTGTGAGGGAATTTAAGCTTCCTAAAGAACCAAGCATTATGGGAACAATGGATGTAGTGATAAAGTAACTGGGTCATGAGTCGCAGGCGGTAAGTAAAACTGGCGGTAAGTAAAACTGCATCAAAGTTCTGTGTTTTTTGGCAATCGACACGTAAGTACATATAATGTAAACGACACGAACATGTAGTGAATCATAAGTTATCCAGAGATAGTGGGGTAATGTTTTGTGTGTGTTTCGTGCTCGTGACTCGCTTCGCCTGAGGTAAGCCTCCAGGAGCTTGTCTTTTTTCAAAGTAGCGGAACAAATGTTTAGTTTTATAATCTGATAAAACTAAAGACTCTTCAAGGATATGAAAGATGCAATACTACTCTATAGGTACTTAAGATTTACAAGAGATTACCAAAAAAGCATGTGTTATGTGACCTTTAAGGATAAACAGATGACCTCTTTTGTAACAAAATCACCAATCAGACTATGCTGCATAATGGCTGTGGTCTGTGTGTATGGTAACTGTTATCCTTTCAGTCTATAACAACTACTTCCATCCTCATTGACTTTTGGAAAACTCTTTCTGACAAAATCAAAGACGATCACCTCCAACGTCTGGATATGCTCAAATTTGTCTGCGTCCCATTCCTTGATCTTTCTGTCCTTCCCCGCAGTGAAGAACAAATGGGTTTTGGGTACAAACTGAAGAAACATGACACTAGAAAATAAAGACATCAGTTAAAAAACAGGAGATTACAAATAACCATCTGGGCTGATGTCATCATCCCACTACAGTTCACGAGAGGTGAAACTGACAGAATACAGAAATCACTGCACCTGTCATCAGTCAGGGTTGCGTACATCATAACTTTAATTAAAAATGAAACTGAAAACCATATGGCAGTTATGCATCACTATCAGTCTATGTGAACAGTGGAAAGTGCAGGTGGAGAGGATCTGTGTGTAATTGCTTAGCGTAAATCATGTTTTTGGAAGTCAGAGCTCTGGTGTTTCTCTCTGGATTTATTTTAAGATCACTCCAATATCAATCCATGGTGGCCAATACATTGGTCCATATTTCAATTACCGTACACACAGTGTTCATATGACTTTTAGCAGTAAGAATGAAAGATAAAATTAGTGCTGCATAACGATTAATTGCAACTAATTGTTTGCAGAATAAAAGTTTTTGTTTTGTGTGCGTATGTGCGTGTATAATAATTATGTATATATAAATACACACACATGTATAATTTTAAGAATAAATAAATATTAATTATACATACATATAAAATGTATATACACATGTAAATATTTCTTAAATATATGCATGCATGTGTGTGTATTTATTTATATATACATTATTATTATATACACACACATATATGACGTAAACCAAAACTTTTATTCTGCAAACAATTATTTGCGATTAATTGTTATACACCTTAGGGAAATAACTAAGTGTAAATTTTAGGAAGCGAACTCAAAGCATAAAAAAGTATTTGAAAAGGTCAACAAAGATTAATCACCTGTCGTCATGTGCAAACATTGAGCGATGACAATCTCCAAAATCCAAACCCCAGATCTTTACATTTCTGTCTGCTGAGCCTGTGGCTATTAAAGCGCTGTCCTGTTGAAAGTACACAGAAACCCACAAACACCAATTTACCACAATTATCCAATTCATCCAAAACACTTGCAGCATGTAGTCTCAGTTAATACACTCACATGTGAAATGTCCAGGCACAGAACTGGCAGTTTGTGTCCATATAACGACAAGAAAAACTAGAGACAGTTGGAAGAGAGAAAAAGCATTAGCATATAAATCATAAATACACATGTGTTTAGTTAGTTTATATTGTTTTCCTTCAAAACACATTTCTAAGACGGTGAATCTGTATTAAAGTGCAGGTGCATGATTTTAAAAAAACACTTTGTAAAAGGGAGTCGGGCAGAGTAGCAAAACACACTTGTAGCCAATCAGCAGTAAGGGGCGTGTCTACAATCCGACATCGTTGCCTGGGTTGCGTGTGTGTGGGGCGGGTCGGTCAAAAGAAGGTCCAGATTATATTGGGGTAGGGGCGTGTTTGTTTAGGTGAATTCAAAGTCAACATTATCTTTCTGAGATCATGCACCCCGCCTTTAATATCTGTCTCAGATGATCACCCATCACGAATGTTAATCCTAAATGTAAAGAATGTCTGTGGGTATATATTGTCAGAGATTAAATTTGTTGGTGATCAAAATTGTTGTTATATTGTGATCATCTTCTGGTTTTTTTCCATTGTGTAGTATGGCTCGGTACAACACGGTACAGCGCACATTTGTGGGGGTTTCACTTGTGTACAGTACCACAAAATACTTTATTTAGTTCCGCCTCGGTTGAGGTTCCATGCAAGCCGACTAAAACGTGATGTGTTCAAACACTGAAGATCACTGATTGGTCAGAGAGAATAGTCACTACCAGCATGTTTACCTTGTGTGCCCTCAAGCAAACCAGGTGATAAACATCTACATGCCAAAAGAACATGTACATCTACATGCCAATCTAGAACACCATTCCATCTATATGCTCCATTGCTGCTGTGTAGTGCATATGTTTGTATTGTGTTTTTACGATGTCACAGCAGTAGTGCGAGCTGAGCCAACTCGGAATATTGACTTAACATGCAAGGGACAACACATTTGGTGTGAATTCATTTTTTGTAGTTATTTAGGCTTTCCTCATGGATTACCTTTAGTGTGTCTGTGAAAAATATTTTAACTGTACAGTCAAGTAGGGAGACAGCCAGCAGTCTCTGGTCAGGACTATAGCGCACACACAGCACATCTTCATCTAACTGCAAGGTACGCATGTGCTTCACTGTCAGTCTCCTGTGGGTTTAAACAGTAAAACAATTAAGCCAAGCGGAGAGAAATCAAAACAGAATGGGAGACTCAAACAGTTGGCCAGGACTATTTTTGTATGCGAACGGACAACATAACTCACTTGTTCATCCCAGAATCTTGGTCCTTTATGAGTTCAAAGTCCCAGAATTTCACAGTCTTGTCAGCACCCCCTGTTACAATCCCCCGCTGTAGCAACAAACACACAAATCATGTGAAAAAGGTCAAATGTGTACACATAAACCTAAAATCTACTTTGACAGCTTACAAAGATTTTAAAGTAGAATCAGAAATTCACTGTAGAGATGAGTAGATCCACTGAGAGATCAATATTTCACCTGATCTGGAGACAGACACATGGACCAGAGGGCTCCATCATGGGCATCAGTTGTCTCCAAAAGGCTCCCTGAGGCCAGATCAAAAATCTGAATCTTCCCACTCTGACAGAAGGTAAATAAAAAACACAATAAACACGAAGGCTATGAAAAAAATATAGGTGGTCCAGAACTAAAAAGCTTGCAGTGGAGAACAATCACTGAATCAGAATTAAAAGTTGGCATATTAACTATTTCCCCGCCATTAACAAGTTAACTCGTCAATTAAGAAAAAATTATGCTTTTCTAAGTTTTTATGGTAATCTGTAATTCCGTTATTATTCACTAGATGACTCTTCTTAATCTGATCTCTAACTAAATTAATAAAAATAAAAAAAAATTAAGGGGATTAAATGTTTTTTCCCCATTTTGTTTGTTTGTTAGAAAGCAGAGGGTCTGTTATTTCATTTGATATATTTGTATGTTTATTAATTTATAGAAGAAAATTTTCCTGGAAGGCATATTGTGAAACTTTTGTGAAAATCACAAAAAAGCTAGTGGGCAACTTTTAAAAAAAAAGGCTGCCCAGGAATAAGTTAAGAGGCACACAAGAACCAATGTTTGGTGTCAAATTTTGCTGACGTACTTTTGGATGCCTTAGATGTAGTATATATTGTTTCATACCTTTGTTCCCAAAATGATCTGTCTGTCCCCTGGAACAAATAATGAGCAGAGAGCATATTCACATCCCATGGTACGAATGACCTGCAAGGTGGACCTGATAAGAGAGAATATTTTGATCAGGAACTTAAATCTACTGTATAAGTATTTAGACCTTCAAATTATTTAGGTAGGGCATCATCTCATTCGCACTCACCTGTTCCACACTTTAACAGTTTCTCCGGAGGCAGAAAGGATGGCAATGTTATCTGAACTGAAAGCCAGCGTTCTAACATCTGTGCGGTGACCGTTGAGCGTGAGCCGAGAGGTCTTAGTGCCAGTTGGACTTTTCTCTGTGGTCTTCAGGTTATAAGTCTCTACTGTGTTATTCTGAAGTAGAAGAGCAACCTTCATCTCTCCATTAGAAAACAGAATGCAATCCACGGACCTGCAAAAAAATAAATAACTATTATCAATCCTCTGTTTAACTCTTTCACCGCCATTGACGAGATATCTCGTCAATTAAGAGAAAACGCTTCCCCGCCAATGACGAGATTTTCCGTCTTTCCACAATACCGCTATTATCCACCAGGTGGCGCCCTTCTGCAACTTTTTAAACCCGGAAGTATTGCCCTATGGCAAGCGGCTGCATGTCCGTGTCTGTTTTAAAGATCGCTTTGAATGGGATCTCTATGAAAAGTCCGTCATAAAAATTGAATAATCTCTGCTTTTTGCTCAAAATGTTGTGTTTTTGCAGAAACCTCCCCATATTCAAAAGCTGATTACAAAAGAACCACTGAAGGTAGGATGAAACGTTTTTTTTTGTTTGAAAGCAGAGGGACTGTTCTTTCATTTGGTATATTGTATGTTTATATATTTAAAGAAGAACATTTTCTGGAAGACATTAAACTTTGGTGAAAATCATGAAAAACGCTGGCTGGCAACTTTTTTTAAAAACGCTGGCGGTGAAAGAGTTTAGGTGCCTATGCTAATACGACTACTGTATAAATGAAAAAGATAAGATTTAGGGAGAGAAACAAGATAACTGAATTCCAATGTATAATATTGTTCATGAAAGTGTTTGACATCTGTTGTTTTTTTACATTGCAAGATAATAAAAGAAAAAAAGCCAAACACAGCGTTTGATACGACGTCACATAAGTAAGGGATAATGAATAGGCAGCAGCTTATCGGAGGGTCTTGTATAACCTGCTGCCTGTACATTATCCCGCTTATTACATGGCTATTTACCTCATAAGTAAGGTAAGGAACTTTAAAATCTTGATTTTTAAATATTTTATTTGTTTGTTTTTAACGAATGCAGACCTCTGCAAGGAAAACCAGCTTACTTTTGGTTTTAAGATAAGACAAGATGTTCAAATGAAAGGACAACACTATTTGGTTTAATCATCTGTAAATATTATGTCACATATGTTATTATAAGACATATTTATATATAATTTGTGTAATATTAAACTGTACTGGTCAAAATTATTTGCAGCCATCTGTTATTAGTTTCAGGCGTCGCAAATGGCCAATCAGAATCAAGCATTTTAGAGTGCAGTGTAATATTTAAATATTCTAATAAATACCATAAAACAAACAATTATTTTTTTAAACAATCAATTTCTGACCGCCTCTAAATACAAGGCCAAATTATTAAGACTAACATACCTGATTTTGGATGAAGCCCTTATGTTTGCCAGTTTCTGGATCTCATCACTCAACTTTCTCTCCACTACAGGCTCAGGTACATCCTCTCCTCCTTCCTGAGACCTACAAAACATTAAAGTCCATCAGATTAACATTCTTTATTAATGAAAGGACTAGGGTAAGGTCTTGCACTTTGTACATTTGAAAACTTACTTTGCTTTTTTCTTGGCTTTCTTTAGTTTTCTGTCCATCTTTTTCTGGATTTCTTCCTCTGACAGCACGGTGAAGACTTCAAGCGTAGCATCCAGACCCTGTAGAGATTTTATTTTTTAGCTATCAGGCTAAATTCTTCACAGCTGGTGATATCAGCCAATAAATAGGTTTTAAAAATATTTTAATAAATTTTTTTTTTAAAAAGTATGAAATTTACTTACGTGGCATGCTATCACTTTAGCTTTGGCATCTGTAACCAAAGACACAATCCTGTCTCTAGATTCCCTGAGAACAGAACCTGCTTTTGTACAGCTGACTATCCGCTGTAAAAGAAAATCAGAACATTTATGAACATTTGAGTTTAAATAGAAAATATAAATATAAATGTTATGTTAAATTGACAGAGGAAATATTACTACCTCTGGCTCTTCATCAAGACCATCATCTTCCTCATCATCATCCTCCTCCAGAAGATTTTTTACTTTCTTTTCATGCGGTTCCCCTGCAGCCTTGCCCTGTGAATACACTTTATTGTCAATCTGAACAAGATTTTCATTAATATTCAAACACATTAATGTTGCAAATCGACTTGAATGTGTGTGCGTGTGTGTGTGTGTGTGTGTGTGTGTGTGTGTGTGTGTGTGTGTGTGTGTGTGTGTGTGTGTGTGTGTGTGTGTGTGTGTACATCAAAATGCAAGTCAGCATCTAATGTAAATATGTAACAGCATAAGTAAGATCTTATCACCTCCTGTATGTACTCAATGTCCCAAGCTCTGAGCTCACTGTCAGCCGACCCTGTCAGCAATCTATTCTCTTGGTTCAGAAGGACCATTCCCCACACCTGCAGATTGGACAAAAATGCTGTATTTCAACACCAACAGATATCTGGACAGTCTTTGCATTCATTAAAAGCAAACAAAGAAAAGCCTTTGTTTTTTACTGAGTTACTAAATGCCACTATAGACCTGATTATTTTAATCACAACTTCTTAAACATTTACATAATATTATATATATACGAAAAAGAAAGCACATAGTGTATAGTGCTGATTATTTTAATCAGTTCTTAACCATCTACAGTGACCCAAATTACCTCACTTCGATGTCCCACCATGGTCTTAAAACAGTGCTGTGTGGCCAAATCCCACCACTTCACAAAACTGTCCTTGGAGCTGCAGAAATATATATTTTATATTTACAATTATGCATTTAAGACTATCCAAAGTGATTTGCAGTGCATTATAAAGTATACATTTAATCAGTATGTGTGTTTTCTGGGTCAGACCTATGACCTTTTGAGCTGCTAAGACAATGTTCTACCAACTGTGCTACAGGAACACTCGCAACATGGCATGACTACATGACAAACATTTGACATCATTATTATAAAACAAACAGATTATCAAGTTACCTTGTAATCAAAATGTTTTTGTTCTCCAAGAACAAAACTTGTGTGACAGCATCTTTGTGTCCTTTGAGTCTGTACAAACCACATTCATTGATGATATCCCACACAATCACATCCGTGTCCTAACAACAACGAAAATATAAACTTTTTATATGTGACCTTTAATTTCATCCCCTGTTCATCAGCATTAAATAACTAAAGTAGTGGTGCAGATGAAGTGTCTCACCCTCGAACCAGTGACAAGTCGAGCACCCAGTGCATCATATTTGATGACCGAAACAGCAGATTTGTGTCCATTAAAGGTGACGTTACTTTCACCATTGAGAAGATTGAAGATGCGCACACCTCCATCCTCATAGCCAACTGCTATGTGGACACCATCAGGAGATGGACACAGGTATGTCACCTCATGCTTTTTACCTTCAAGAATAAGAACCTGTGAAATAAAAGAGAAAGTAAGTGCAACGTTTATGAACTTACACAAATCGTAACATTGTGATGACTGTCAAAAAACGCACCCAATTGATCTCAAGTCACCCAATAAGCTAAGACCTCACCTTCTCAGCTTTTCGGACGTCCCATATAAACACATGCTCGCAGGCACCCACGGCAACATACCGACCCTTCTCGCCACCCCTAATGGTCACAAAAGCGATGTTGGACTTTTGACTGCCGATCACCCCAAACACAGCGCTTGCCACATAGCGCAGGTACTGCTTAGTCAAGCCCATGACTAGCCAGAGGTACCTATTGACACAAATCAGTAGTGTTATAAATAATGTAACTTAGTTGTCAAGTTGTTCCCTGACTTGTCCAAGACTTTCTAAAAGTCAAAACTGCGCAAAATCAATGTTTTGAGGTCCATGCTATGCTGCACATCAACACACGTGTGGTTCGCTTTTATCACAAAACGTTACTCAAATTAAATATTCAGATACTACAAAGTAATACAGTTCAAAATCAGTAATTACGTAAAAAATATAACGCTACATACTTTGTCGCTGTGATGTAGTTTTAAGCTCCAGTCTTCTACAATAATACTATTTCTATGGGCTATGAGAACTTCCACATGCTTTGCGGTCGTGTGCGACACGCAGCAGAGGCACAAGTAATGGATTGCCGAGTAGAGCTACTATTTAGAGCAGTAAATAGGTTTTTTTTTTACATAAAACAATAGAAACATTAGGATTTACAAGTAGAATTTATTTAGCAAATATTTAAAGTAGATTCTCTTTCGTTATGTCCAGTCCATATCTGTCTGTGCATTATTTACGTAGTATCGATTACTTTTGTCTGTAAATGTTGCCGTCCATGCATTAGGCAAATCGACGTGCATACAATAAAAATAATTTTAAAAATCCACATAATATTATCTGATCTTTTTACACAAATAAATTTAAGTATTAAAGTAGAGCGTCATATATAATCTATAAAAGATATATGGAATTTAAAAATAGATGGGTGTGCGCTTTCTACACAGGGCGACGCCATAGCGACTGTCCCTTAACGCAAAACCGGAAATGATGATTTTTGTCTCGTGAATCAGCTGATGAGGAAACAACTGACTTGAGTGTTACAAATAAGATGTGTTGACCACAAGCAACCAAAATCAGTTTTTTAACAAATGGTCCGTTTAAAATCGGAAGTTTGTGCTAAGCAGATCCTTTAACACGTCTTAGAGCGAATATTGATTTCATATGTCTTGTTAATGTAATAGACAGGAGCGAGTAGCTGCACCAGTGGACGAGATCTGGTAGGTTTCTGATTTATGCAATCTAACGGACTCTTGTTTTGCACTGCATACAGTTGTAATGTTTTAGCATTTGTCAGTGTAAAAACAATATTGTGTCGCAAAGTTTTTTGAAGGAAGTGTTCTAAATGAAATGAAACTTTTATGAACCAACACATCTTTGTTATTATTGTTGACATTTCTGAACTCGACCTTTACACCAGCAATTTTACTGAGTGTCTTATCTGTTCTTGGAGTCCTGCCTGACAGGACTGATAAACCCTCTCTCTTGTGTGTCAATAACTTTTATAAACATGCCATACTCCGATCTTATAACAGTTTCATTAGTCAGATAACGTTAAAAAGTCTAAATGTTTTTATAATGATAGTCACGTTTCTTGACTAAATTAACTTGTGTCCTGTTTTTATGGACATGCAATTTTTATAAAGCCATTAATGTTACAATGTATTCAAATTAAATCCAAAAGTCTGAAAACAGCTTTCAGTGTTAAACATGTAGGTTTCATTTTAAAAAGTAGCCTACTCTTACCTTTATATAAACTTGAGATCTCTCTTTTTTTTAAATAGTAGACTTGTTGGTCCTACAATTCACTGCAGGCTGTCATTGTAATAAAGCACTGATGTGTACAGTTGTAATCTGGACTTAGGCTTTCCTGAAACTACAGCACATGTGTTTGAATTCTGTGTCTTTTCAGATCATTTCTGCCCTGTGAAGCACAGCATGGATCCCTTAGGAGCTCGTTCTCAATTTGTGGATGTCCTGAGCCTCCCTACCTGGTCCCAGTCTCAGGGAAACCAGGATGAAGAGGATGTAGAGAACAATTTTAAAGACGATGACGGCATCCTGACCAATCAGATCAACTCTTTAACGTCCCCTTTCTCTTTCAGACAAGACATCAACAGCAAGATTGTACTTTTGTAAGTTTTCATTACAGCGCATCCTTCCTCTTCTCTGTGAATTTCTTCAGCTTATAAAGCCTGCTTAAATGTATAGGTGCCATTTACACTTTTTTAGTTGAAGAGCTTAACAAAACCATCTATGTGCGTTTGAAATGTATTCTTGTAAAGAGCTTTTTTTATCAGACACTTAATGTATTCTGCCAACAAACCTGAATTTCTTGAAGGGGACATATCATGAAAATCTGACCTTTTCCATGTTTAAGTGCTATAATTGGGCCCCAGTGCTTCTATCAACCTAGAAAAGGTGAAAAAGATCAACCCAGTAACTTAGTTTTGGTAAACCATGCTCTGCAAGCATGTGAAAGAATAGGTCATTGAAATTTGGCTCCCCTGTGATGTCAGAAGGGGATAATACCGCCTGTTAATCTGCACTATCCAACCACAGAATTCAGAATTGTGTTGAATAATTGCATCCAGTTCATGTGTCTGCCTTTACAATAACTGGGAGAATATGTTGTGTCTGTGATTGTCATGACAGTCTGCTTGTTAAGTCATGACGTAAGGAATGCCATTTCCGGGTCCAAGCCTCCAATTATTTCAAGTGAGACTACAATCCCCACAGCCATTAATAAACACTGTTTATTCATTTCATGCATTTAGGCTGTGCTTTTATAAACGTACAGTCTATACTACATTGTCTAGGCTTAAAACATTGTGGACACAAACATTTTAATGATTCATAAGATGGAGATGTCAGTATGAAGATAAATTTTGGAATCGTGATGTTTCTATAGTTTTCCATAGTCATTTTTTGAAGCATACTGTGAGTTTATATTAGGATTGCTTGTTGTTTTCTTTAGGCATCTGTGAGTGTCGGTGCCATGAGCCATCAGAAAGCAGATGGAAAAGTGGCTTTTTATTTATAGTAAACCAATACCTAACATATAAGCTCACCTTATATTTTAACACGGTTCCAATGATCCCATGCACAAAATATTTAGGCAAACATTTTTTGGAGCTTTGTTGCAATAGACCTTGTGATCTTTTAGTCATTCCCTTGTGTGTACAAATCCTCTTAATACCACAGCCACATGACACAGCCTGGAAGGTCTTTATGGTTTTCTGTCCAATGTAGCTATATGAAAACAGGATCTTTTTGCACTTTAGGGCAGGATACTTTTCACTTTGAACTAACGTTCTCTAATATGAAAGAGGAAGTTTGTTGCTTAGCAACTTCTATTTGGGTAGATTCAGAGAAACTCTTAAAATGTAAATTTGACTAAAAATAGAATTCAGCCGTGCATAAAAATGTATGCTTTCTAGATTTATTCAGTGCATGGTGATTTACAGCTGTTTATATTTGCAATGACTTTACTTAGACTTGGAAGAGCCAATATTGTTTACTGCTATTGAGATTGAGAGGGCCTTGTGTGTCATAACTTTATATTTGTCAAGTAGTGTTAGTTAAAGGTGCTCTAAGCGAATTCACGCATTTTAGGTCATAAAACGTTTTTTGTTTCATACAGTAAACATCTCCTCACTATCTGCTAGCTGCCTGTCCCCTGAACACACTGTAAGACCTGCAACAAAAACAAAGTGGTCAAACCTACAACCAGGAAACATAACAAAGTGTTCCAGCCAATAAACGACAAGAAGGGTTTGGTAGTGGTTGTTGGGCGCGTTCATGACTCGTTCAGAAAGCAGGGAAGGGAGGGGAGGAGTTAGCTACACTCCGTTTTGTTTGACAACACTTCGAACGTCAACAAGAAGTGACGTCACACAGATTCAGTTGCTTCTTTTAAGCCGCTAGAATTGTGGGGAATGCAGTTGCATGCATGGAAAAGCAAAACTTCTAGTTTATTTAATAATGTGACATTAATAACAATGCATCCTCTTTATCAAATATTGAATAACATGGGCTGTATTTCAGTTATTAGAAGGTTTTTAAGTCAAGAGTTAAATTACTCAAGTGAGTATTTCCTTTAGCAGAGATATTCTGCAGTATATTGCTTTATAACACCTAGTTCAAATCTCTTTTAAAATTAAAATAATTATTGAACTTTCATAAACGTCCAGTTGAAGTTGTCACACGTTTTAAATGTTATACATTACTATGATCTATATAATGTATAAAAGTTATGTAGGACTGTAAGGGTTGGGTATTGAATTAAATCAATTCACTTTTGATTCTACTCATCGATTATGATTATTTTTGATTCCCAGATTTGATTTCAATGTGGTAAATTATTTTGATACCAGGTTATTTAGCCTACTTATTGCCGACTGTCATGCAAAATAATTTATTTATAAACTGTGTTTTTACAAGAAACTATGAGATAAATTCTCCCTTTTTTGTAGGGACCAATCTAATTGATTGATTCCATTTGTAAAAATATAGTTTTACTACCAATATCAGTGTTAAACTATGGTTATAATAGTGAGAAAAATGTACATTTCTAATTTATGTGGTTTTAATACAAATACCATTAAACTAATGTAGTGAAAAGTGGGATTCCATTTTTTTATTTTATAGCAAAGATCTGATTCAAGAACTGGATTTTCGATTACCAACCCTAACAACTATTATTTATTTTATCCTTTCCCAAAAGCCTCTAATCAGCTGTTTGTTGGCAGGTTTCATTGTGATAGCTAGCTTGCACTATATACTTTAGTGTTGTCAGAAATTGCAGTGATGCTGAAAATAATAGCTCCTATATAGCCAGGACCCAGTTTCTTAAGCTAGTTTATCTTGTGTGAAGTTCTGGATATCTTGGATCTGATCTACCAAGTTACTTTCTTTTATGTTACAGTAATGGAGATGTGGCACTTTTAAACTGTACTGCAATCGTCAATACAAGTAATGAGACACTAACCGACAAGAACCCTGTATCAGACAGCATTCACAGACACGCTGGGCCTGAGCTGAAGGATGAACTGCTCAAATTGAAAGGTAGGGGGAGCCACCTGTCTAGCAAACCGACCTATAACTTCACTGGTCCTACACTGTTAATATTAACACTATTAATATTAGCGTCAATACATTGCTGTTTCCTGGTTTGGAGCAGATGTTATCTTCATTGTGTTTGATGAGTTTAATGATGTGGGTGTGTGTATTATTCCAGGATGTCGGACGGGTGAGGCAAAAATGACAGAGGGCTTTAACTTGGCCGCACGCTTCATTATTCATACGGTTGGACCCAAATATAAAGCCAAATACAGGACAGCTGCAGAGAGTTCTCTATACAGCTGCTACAGAAATGTCATGCAGCTCGCCAAGTAAGATGGTCCACTGCACTGATGAGAGTACTGTTCGCTAAAAACTAACTTTATTTTTACCGGTCACATAAGTAAATATACGTTTCTTCATAATTTTCTTATCTGGTACTAAAATCAGATCAAATAGTAAAGCCATTCAGGCATCCTCTTCACATTTTAGAGTTAGTAAAATAACAAGAAGCTTTATATGCACTAGCTGATGATTATAAATGGTGGCATCTTTTGAGGTCACATGTGCTTGGGCTTCTCAAAGACTTGTGGATGTTTTGTTTGAAATAGGCAAAGTAACAGCTTAGCTCCAAACTGGAGGTTTGATTGTCCAAATAAGAAATATTGTTGCAGCCATATTCATTGTGTGCTTACTCTATTGATATATGCCATTTATCTATTGTTTGCTTTGGTGTGTCAGAAAGTGGTTTTGATAAGCATTTACGTATATATGCAAAGTACAATGTGTCATCAGTACGTCAGACTACTGTCTGCTGCTATGTGGAAAACCTTTTAACAACTTAATTGTTTCAATCATCTTAATAGTCAATATGTGTTTTTGATAAGAAATTACCCTCAAAAGATTATTTTAGAGTCATTATGGTGGTAGATGAGAAATACATTGAAATACATTATAAAAATTTGCTTTAAGTATTTTGTTTTATTTGATGCATTTTTTTTTTATTGATTTGATTTGATTTTTGGTAACACTTTACAATAAGGTTGTATTTATTAACAGTACTTAATAACTAATGCATTAACAAACAAAGAACAGTATGTCTACAGCATTTATTAATCTTATTTAATGTTAATTTAAGCATTTACTTATATACATTTTATACAGTTATAAAATCAAAAGTTGTAACTGTTAACATTAATTAAGGCACAGTGACCTAACATGACAATTGTATTGGCATTAGCTAGCATAAACAAAGTTTAATAAATGCTGCATAAACTATAAAAACTATATCGATCATTGTTAGTTAATTGTTAGATCATTGTTAGATCATTGTCAGCTAATGTTTACTAATTCAACCATATGATTATCGAATTTTTATTATTATTATTTAAACATAAGCCTATCACTTATGCTAGAGGTTTTCAAACTGGGGGTGCGAGGACCCCCACGGGTTCTAGGGGGTCGCAAGAAAATTTCAAAGGACAAAGACAATTTTACGAAACGTATGAATTCATGTGTTATTGAATATTGAAAACTTATTCGATGACAATATTTCTAAATAAATATTTCTGTGTTGGTTTCTGTGCACAGGGAATATGGCATGGGGTCTGTAGGTTTCTGTGTGATCAACACAGTCAAAAGGGCATATCCACTGGAGGACGCCATACATATAGCATTAAGTAATTTTTTTTAACCTTTTATTTTATGCTGCAAGTCAAACACGTGCAGATCTTTCCTTTTTGTTGAAATTCACAGGAGCCCATATATTTACTTTTCACACATCAGAGTGTATTTTCTTTTTTTCAGGGACTGTTCGTAGGTTTCTTGAGAACCATGGTGAGAACATCGAGACTGTGGTGTTTGCTGTTTCAGATGTTGAAGAGGTTTGTGTGCTGTTTCGTTTTTGCTGTTTATGCAACAGCTTCCATCCTGTAACCCTACCATGTGTTTTCATTTTCTTATGAAACTCCCTTAATTCTACCAAAAAAACTTTGTTGTGTTTGTTAAACTTGTTATTGTACAATGGGGCAGTTTCCGGATTGATCCATGACTAGGCCTTAGTTATTTTAGGACATTTAAGTAGTTTTTACAAACATCATTACTGATGTTTGAGACAAAACGATGTCAGTGCAAGATGTTTTTAAATTAAGCTCAAACATGCATTTTAATCTAGGACTAAGATGAGTCTTAATATGTATAATATACAGTAAACATTAGTGTAATGCATTTACTGAAATGAAAAACAAAGCCAGACTGTCAAAATTTTAATGCATGAATTCATTTACACGCATAAAAAGTAAATATTGTGTCTGTTTTTTCTAGCCAGTGTACATGAAGTTAATGCCTCTGTATTACCCACGCTCAAAGAGTGAAGAGAAGGCCAGTCTTCCTCTCCTCCCTGCAGACATCGGCAATGCTGAGGGTGAGCCCGTAGTCCCGGAGAGACAGATTCGAATCGCTGAAAAGCCGGGAAATCTGGATGGTGAGCGCAAAAATATAACAATACACCCAATTGTTCAATGTAACATCTTTGGTTCGGATTCATAGACTTTCAAAATCAGTGATAGTCAGCCCAAACTTATAGGGGTAGTTTCCCGGACAGGGATTAGCTTAAGCCAGCACTAGACATTAGTTTAATTAGGAAATATAAATAGTTTTAACAAACATGCCTTGCAAAACAAAGGGCGCTGATGTATTTTAACATATGTCAGTGCAAGTTGTTTTAAGTTTAGACAGCTCTTACATTTATTTTATTTTAGTCTAGGACTAGTCTAATCCCTGTCCGGGAAACTGCCCCATAAGGTTTATTCACTTGGAAAGCACTGGACCCCCTGGAAGTTTTTATTAAATATTGTGTCCCTGCCTATGAAAACCAGGCTAAGGTCCAAAAATCTAAGCCTGAGATAATGAGCATCAAAGTTTGATTTCATCTTTTAATTTCATTATGATTTCAATCTTTGACATTACTTAGTTGGTATTAAAGATATCAAAGTTTCAATTTCAGAGAATGTTCTTTACATTATGTAGGATAATGCAGAAAATAATGACTTTAGCTGGGTTTTTACAGGCAGGGTCACATATATTAATATTTCTAAGGTGTTTGAGGACGGCTGTGAACAGTTCTGTATGAGAATGAGAGTGGATTTGGCGCCTCTTCTTTTCATGGCAATTAGAGCACATGTGTATATTTATTTGTTAGTGAGAGATTAAACTTGTGTATTTGTTTGGCTGCAGTTACTTGAAACCCAGATCGTTTGGACTGCGTTCAGGCTATGTTAAGGTGATCACCTCTCACTTGAGCTGTTCATCCAACTCAAACACACTGAGCATAAGCCAGGACCTGTGTCAATAAACACACTATGCTTTCCTGCCTTACTTTGAATGCTTTAATCCAGTACATGGAAGGGCAGCTCGAGGTCTGCTACAAAGTACCAATCCAACTCGTTCTAGATTCATTCATATATTTATTTATTTATTTATTTATTTCGACACGTTATTTGTTCCAAAGTTCAGTTTAGCCACTAGCCAGACCATTAAACAAACAGTGAAGGGAAGTTACATTTTGTCCAGACGCATTACCACGACAACGCGCGTGCATCCCATGATGCGTCTATATGACCCTGTCTGTGAAAACCCAGCTAAAGTCATGTTTTTGTGATTTATCATTCTACATAATAGGCCTGCATGATATTGGAGGGAACTAACATTGATGCAACATTGTATATTGCGATGTGATAATGTAATATAATATGAATTAACTTCTGCCTATTAGTCGTGATTAACTGTTTGCAGAATAAAAGTTTTTGTTTACAAAATATATGTGGGTGTACTGTGTATAATAGTTATGTACACACACACGCGCACCCATGTAAATAATTAAGAAACATTTGCAAGTGTATATACATGTTTATATTTATATATAATATATATTATGAATATAAATATTAATTATATAATTTTTTTTCTTAAAATTATACAGGTATCTGTGTGTATTTATATAAACATAATTATTATACACAGTACACACACGCATATATATTATGTAACTAAAAACTTTTATTCTGCAAACGATTAGTCGAGACTAATCGTGAGGCAGCACTAGCCTTGCATTTGTTGTATAGCTCACTGATTTCTCACAGAGACATCTGTGATTTCCTTCTGCTATCTGAAACCCTTTTTTTTTATAATGTACCACTAGCAAAGGGGTCCAAAATAGTATTTCTTTTGGAAAAAAAACTCTGCGATGTGACTATTGCAGCTGCAGGCATTGCGATGTCGATGCTACAGCGGTATATTGTGCAGGCTGTTTGAAATCATATTTAGTCTCATATTTAGAAAGGATCACATTTCTGTTTTACCCGATCTTGCCTCAGCGAAATTGTCTGTTATTTGACTTGTATTAAATCTCAGATATGCATGCTTAACATTATCTGTGACTACGTGTTGATATCAGGTCTAGTGAAGATGCATTAAGTTTTGTAAATTTGTGCTCTTGTGTAAAGGAAGTTGTTATTACCATTGAGCTTTTGGTTAGTGTAATACAACAAATAAACCTATTTGTACAGCCGTGTTTACCATCTTTTATTTGTTTAGACTTAATAATTTGTTCAACCATTGTTTGTCAGTTTAACTCGTTCCTTTTATATGCCAGTGAAAGTGTTGATCTTCCTTAATGTCTATTTTCCAACACATTACATTTAGGTTAGTATGATCGAGATAATTGTGCTGTTGTTATTATATATGAAATTCTCCTGAAGTCATAATAAAATTCATCTTGAAACCAAAGGCTTTACCAGACAAAGATGCTGTTAATTGTCCAAAGTACATCATAAAAGGACCACATGTTGCCTTTATTACAAAAACAAAGTCATCATCTTTGACCTGAGATAACCTTCAGCAGACAGCTGTGTCTGATTCAGTAATGGCAATGTCTCAGCCAACATTTGTGTGTCCTGTAAGCAGCAAGCACCATTTGCCCTCTTTCTCTTTACTTCTTTGTGAAAAACTTCGCTTTGAGTTTTGGCAGGTTTATATTTTCACAAACAGTTCGGGCTGGACCTTTTCATTTCTTTTTAGATATGGCTAAGTTTGGCCCTAATAGCGATTGGCTTAAAATTGTAAACAAGAAAAACAGGCAATGATGATTTTGCCTGGCTGTACATCACACACCGCTGGATTTTCCAGCTCTGAATGAGGGTGGGAGGTCAGGCCTACTGGAATGCATCATGTCGTAGTGCTCACTGAACCTGCTAATGTTCATTTCAAGCATGTGAGGGTAGATGTTACCGTTTATCACTGCAAAAAGCGTTTGTGCTTGAGCAGACTTTCACGGCCTGTTGCTTTTGGTTTTCTTGTAATATCCAGAGCTTAATGTAGAGTGCTAATAACTACACAATAGTTTTGTTTGTCATCTTCTGCAGATGACTCTGGGGATGACTCGCTTGAATCAGACTTGGGGCTTGTTGGAAATCACGCATTCGCTCGTATGGAAGGAGACGTGGATAAGCAGCGGAAACTCATCCTGCAGGGCCAAATGTCTGAGGTGGCCCAACAGAAACAGCACCAAAGGAAGTAAGAGCTCTGGTTGTCTTAATAGACACTTACAAAAACACACATGAATTTCACACGGGAATACATCTGTTTTACATGGGATTCATGTGAAAACGTTTCAATGTGATCACTTGTTATGTGTTTACGTACATGTAAAATTCATGTGGTTTTTCTATAATGGTATTGACACCTGTTTCACAAAACCAAACCCCAACCAAACATTTACCATCGTGACCATAGTTTCGACTAAAATGGCACAGTTATTGACACTGCATTGATTAGTGTGCTATCTATTTACAACAGATTTCAGCATTTGCTTTGATTTACTTGAATTAACTGTGTTAATTTAGGCACTTTAAATTGAACTTTTATCCAACTTAAGTTACCTTTTAAACCTTGTAGTTATATGTATCTGTTTGATAAAGGATTGTGACCCTGTCTGTAAAATCTAGGATAAAGTCTCATAATCTAATTTTGAGATTAGGAACATCAAAGTTTAATTTTACACATTGATTTCAATCTTTGATATGGCCAATATTTAAGATATCTTGGTTATATTTTTACAGATTGTTCTTCACAAAAAATACTATAGCTGGGTTTTTATTGGCAGGGTCACAATTTGTTACAATCTCATTTCATTGGTTGCAGAATTACATGACCACATTTTTATATATTTTCACACTTTTAGCATAGCTTAGCACAATCCATTGAATCTGATTAGACCATTAGCATCGCGCTCAAAGATGAAGTAAAAAAAAAAAATATATATATATATATATATATATATATATATATATATATATATATATATATATATATATATATATATATATATATATATACAGTCTTGTTCAAAATAATAGCAGTACAATGTGACTAACCAGAATAATCAAGGTTTTTAGTATATTTTTTATTGCTACGTGGCAAACAAGTTACCAGTAGGTTCAGTAGATTCTCAGAAAACAAATGAGACCCAGCATTCATGATATGCACGCTCTTAAGGCTGTGCAATTGGGGAATTAGTTGAATTAGTTGAAAGGGGTGTGTTCAAAAAAATAGCAGTGTGGCATTCAATCACTGAGGTCATCAATTTTGTGAAGAAACAGGTGTGAATCAGGTGGCCCCTATTTAAGGATGAAGCCAACACTTGTTGAACATGCATTTGAAAGCTGAGGAAAATGGGTCGTTCAAGACATTGTTCAGAAGAACAGCGTACTATGATTAAAAAGTTGAATATAGGGGAAAACCTATAAAGAGGTGCAAAAAATGATAGGCTGTTCAGCTAAAATGATCTCCAATGCCTTAAAATGGAGAGCAAAACCAGAGAGACGTGGAAGAAAACGGAAGACAACAATCAAAATGGATAGAAGAATAAACAGAATGGCAAAGCCTCAGCCAATGATCACCTCCAGGATGATCAAAGACAGTCTGGAGTTACCTGTAAGCACTGTGACAGTTAGAAGACGTCTGTGTGAAGCTAATCTATTTTCAAGAATCCCCCGCAAAGTCCCTCTGTTAAAAAAAAGGCATGTGCAGAAGAGGTTACAATTTGCCAAAGAACATATCAACTGGCCTAAAGAGAAATGGAGGAACATTTTGTGGACTGATGAGAGTAAAATTGTTCTTTTTGGGTCCAAGGGCCACAGGCAGTTTGTGAGACGACCCCCAAACTCTGAATTCAAGCCACAGTACACAGTGAAGACAGTGAAGCATGGAGCATGATATGGGCATGTTTCTCCTACTATGGTGTTGGGCCTATTTATCGCATACCAGGGATCATGGATCAGTTTGCATATGTTAAAATACTTGAAGAGGTCATGTTGCCCTATGCTGAAGAGGACATGCCCTTGAAATGGTTGTTTCAACAAGACAATGACCCAAAACACACTAGTAAACGGGCAAAGTCTTGGTTCCAAACCAACAAAATTAATGTTATGGAGTGGCCAGCCCAATCTCCAGACCTTAATCCAATTGAGAACTTGTGGGGTGATATCAAAAATGCTGTTTCTGAAGCAAAACCAAGAAATGTGAATGAATTGTGGAATGTTGTTAAAGAATCATGGAGTGGAATAACAGCTGAGAGGTGCCACAAGTTGGTTGACTCCATGCCACACAGATGTCAAGCAGTTTTAAAAAACTGTGGTCATACAACTAAATATTAGTTTAGTGATTCACAGGATTGCTAAATCCCAGAAAAAAAAATGTTTGTACAAAATAGTTTTGAGTTTGTACAGTCAAAGGTAGATACTGCTATTTTTTTTGAACACACCCCTTTCAACTAATTTCCCAATTGCACAGCCTTAAGAGCGTGCATATCATGAATGCTGGGTCTTGTTTGTTTTCTGAGAATCTACTGAACCTACTGGTAACTTGTTTGCCACGTAGCAATAAAAAATATACTAAAAACCTTGATTATTCTGGTTAGTCACATTGTACTGCTATTATTTTGAACAAGACTGTATATAAAATATTGAAAAAAGTTTTGATACTTTTCTTATTTAAAACTTGACTCTTCTGTAGTTACATCGTGTACTAAGACAGACGGAAAATTAAAAGTTGTGATTTTCTAGGCAGATATGGCTAGGAACTATACTCTCATTCTGGCGTAATACCGTAAAACTTCAAATAATAGCCCGGGCTTTTATTTTCCCAAACCTATTGTCACACCAGGCTTCTAAAAGAGACAGGCGTCTATAAGAGACAGGCTTTTAATTTAATTGTTCCAGCATGACAGCAGGAGATTACCACATATTACGTTTTATTTATAATTTGAATGTGTTAAACTAATTAGTTCGTGTAAGAATAATGGTCTTAAATTATTGTCAGCATAAATAAAGCAAATGAGGATATGCTTTTTATTGGTTGTTGCGTAAAATCTTACCCAGATACAACAGTGCTATTTTCTGATTGGCTATTGTGTAGCCTCTTTCTTTTTTTTTGATTGGCTCGCTTGACTAGAACTCCAGGGGAGACGGGCTTGATAGAGAGAGCAGTACGGCCAGATACATTTTGGGCGCTGCAGCATATTAAATATGATAAATAGTGTTTCCGCGTATGAAATACAATGTGTGGCGGGAGTGCATACATGACAAAAGACTGAAAGCCTGGCTATTATCAGCGGCCTCAAAACACTACCGGCCCACTGGGAAAAGTCCCGACTCTCCCGATTGCCACTTCGCTACTGTCATCATCACTTCAATCCTGACGACGAACCTTGTTGTGTTGTCATAGTGATGAGTAATGGAACGACTGCGTCTGTCACGTGACATCTACCGGTAATCAAAACTTGCAATCTGCACCATAGAACTGGCTTAAACAGACGATCTGACGGGTTTTAGAAGATTAAATAGAACCCAAAACTAAAAAACAGACCAGACCTTTATTTGAGACAGGCGTTTATTTACCCAAACCTGTCGTCACACCAGGCGTCTAAAAGAGACAGGCGTCTATTTGGGACTCGGCTATTATTTGAAGTTTTACGGTAATCAAGGACTTTGCTGCCGTAACATGGCTGCAGGAGGCGCAATGATATTGAATTATACGAAATTATATTGAAATGATATGAAAATCGCAATTTTTTTGTCAGTCTTAGTACACGATTGTAACTACAGAAGAGTAAAGGTTTAAATAGGCAAAATATCGAAATTCTTTGGTTATTTTTGAGCGCGATGCTAATGGTCTAATCAGATTCAATGGATAATGCTAAGCTATGCTAAAAGTGGTAGCGCCAGACACTGAGATCATCTGAAAGGATTCCAAAATGGTAAAAATCAAATGTTTAACTCTAGGGGAGCTGGAAAATGAGCCTATTTTCAAAAAAATTGGAGTGTCCCTTTAAGTATAAAATCTTATTCGTTTTTTTCTATTTCTCTACAGCTATAACCGCTGGCTGTGCCGAGCACGGGCAGATGATCTCTCAGACATAGCAGCATTAAAAGCATTATATCAAACCGGTCAGTGGGTATTCATATGTAGCAGTAACAATGTCCAACTCGTGGTGTAACTGTAGCAGTGCAGTGTTTGTCTGTTTTACCTCTCATATGTTCTTCAGCACATGCTTGCATTCTCTTTGTGTCTGTTTCTCTGTATTTCTTTGTGCACATGTGGACTTTGCGCTCCCTCCATCTGTGTGTTTGCACTCTGGGCAGGAAACCTTTGTTCTGCCTCATTGAGCTCAACATCAGGGGGTTCTGTAATCCATTTCTCTTGTTTCACGATTTCTGGATCAAAAATAGCCACTAAAGTAACGGTTGATGTGTGGATATATTTATCATCTTCATCCTCTTTTCTTGTTGCTAGTTCAGATAGTGTCAAAAAAGCTTCCCAGCTGGGTTTCAAACCAAAAACTCTAGTCGAGTTATGAGTGGAGCTCTTTTGAATTTCTTTTGAATTTCTTTTTTAAATGTTTTTTTGTTGTTGTTGTCAGATTGGGTTGTATAAATCACATGTCTTTTATGACCAAAGGGGGGCAGGCTTTCTCCAGCTGGGCACCACTATATCTTATTCATTATGCCACACAAGGACAAACTACTGTACATGTAGACTTGAAGTGACATCCAGATGTTTATGGTAATATGCTACAAAAGATGTATTCAAAAATATGTAACCATATTCGCTCTTTCAGTTCTGTAGGATGAGTTCGTTAAGCAGGGTGATGTTGAGACTTGCAGTGAGAGCATTTAAATATGATGTTTGATGTCGGATAAGGAAATTGCAGCGCATATTGCCGACAGGCTGCCGACCCCTTAATCCTTAACCAGACTCAAAGCCTGGGCAGACTGTCAGACAATATGCGATGCATGTTATGTAGTGGGTGTGGAGGAAACTATCTTAATGCTGTCCAAGTATGCCACAATGTTTTGTTTCTTACTTTCAGGTGTTGATATATGTGGCAGGACGGTCATGGTAGTTGTCGGCAGGAATATTCCAGTTACAGTCATTGATATGGAGAAGGTAAAAAGTTAATGTTTGTACTTACTTTTTTTTTCTAGGGCTGTCAAAAGTTTAATCACGATTAATCCCATACAAAATAAAAGTTTGGTTTTGCATAATATATGGGTGTGTACTGTGTAATTATTTTGTGTATATATAAATACTCGCATACATGTATACATTTAAGAAAAATTTTATGTATGTATATTTTTTATCTATATGTAATATAAAATATATCAAAATCCAAAATATATATTTAAAAAAAAAATATATATATATATAATTTATTTATTTATTTATTTGGATTTTGATATATTTTATATTCCTTAAAGATAAAAAAATTTACATACATAACATTTTTCTTAAATGTATACATGTATGCGTGTATTTATATATATATTTATATATATTAGGGATGCACCGAATCCTACTTGCATCCTTATTCCATTAACACAGTAAAACACATTAATGAAGTAAACAACGTCCACAGCAGTGCATTTTTCATTTTGTTTGATTTTAACTGTAAAAAAAAATGATAGGCAGCATTATGCCAGGATGACAAGTGGGAAAAACTATTTTGACAATTACCATAAGCCTATGCATAATGAAAGCGATGCGGTGTGATGCGCTACTTTTTTCCAGGTGCATCCACGAAATAATACAAAATAATTACACACATCGCACACACATATATTATGCAAAAACGAACTTTTATTTTGTATGCAATTAATCACGATTTAACCTTTTGACAGCCCTATTTTTTCATATTTATGACCCTGTTTGTGAAATCCAGGTGAAGATGAAGTCTTATTATCTAATTTTGAGATTATGAGCATAAAAATGTAGAAACACATATATCAGGATAATATTCTGAATGTTCTTTACAGTACATGTAGGATTTTTTTTTTTTTAGTGATTTATAGAAAAAATGTAGAAAAAATAAAATATGTATAAAAAAGTAGAAAAAAAATCACAAGAAATGTCCTTAGCTGGGTTTTCACAGGCAGGGCTATATTACTGCCCAATTTCGCCTGGTTTACTTAAATAAACATTTGCAATATTTTTTCTAAATATGTAAAGAAAAATTTGCATTGATGATTTCTCTGTATTTTTGTTTTTGTGTACGTGTGATAGGCCTTACTTTATTTCATCCATGTAATGGACCATATTACAGTAAAGGAGTATGTGATGGTGTATTTCCACACGCTCACCGGTGAACACAACCACCTGGACACAGACTTCCTCAAAAAGCTGTATGAAATTGTGGACACCAAGTAAGAACAGTTTCTGCATCATCACAGAAATACAGTTAACCACCCACACATCTTCCTCTCTATGACCCTTCAAAGGTTTAAATATGACTTCACCATCTTATTTGGCTGATGTAGTCTGTAAACACATAAATCTTTGACACATATGGAAAAGCCAGTCTCATTGTCATAAAATGCTAACTCAGTGAGTCATTAATTTTATCATCTGCTTTTGCCAAACACTACTATCTCCCTAAACCAAATGTAGCCAAAAGACATCACATATGTTGCGATAATTATTCGTGAAAGTCTTCCTGTTTGTGAAGATTTATGCAAAGCAACTCAACCTGGCTGCGCTGTCTGTTTTCGGGTTATGACAGACTTGGAAAGCACCATTCGAAGTCGATCCACACACACACACACACACACACACACACACAGCGCTGAGTCATATTTCCTTTACCTGCTCTGCACTTCAGAGTATCGCTCTCGAAGTGGGTGCTCGAATGTTGCTGAGATGTTGGTTCCTCTTAGGAAAGAAAAATAATATTGCCTTTAGTAACGTCCTGCGAAGCACAATGGGAAATTTTGAGGGGGATTCTGGTTATCAGGGTTAGAACATCGAGAGTGAATGCAATGGCCCTGACACCTTGTTAATCGGGGAAGAACTGAGGTCTCTGTGTTCTTCCGCTCAGCCAACTGAGAAAATGGCCAAACCATCACCACCACCAACACCAGACGCCTACAGATGCTTCAATGGGTGGAACTAAATAGCATCACGATTGCGTCATCAGATCGAACAGCCCTTGTGAAACTTTGTGATCGGTGTTTCCTGGCTTAGCGGAGGAGAGTGAGTCTTAAGAGACACATTCGTGGGAGGTGAGCGTGAGGTCATGTTTTCGGGGGACATCACAGAGGAAACCACGTTCTTTGAAATAAAAAGCTTAAATACCCTTTAGCTCCAGTCCCTCACACTTTCCGTACATTGTGGAGATTGGCGTGACTCATTGCTCTGAAAGGCCAATTTGTTTCGTGTCATTTATTATCAGGCATTCAGCAGAGCATAGAAGAAACCATTATTGTTATCGTAGTTTTTATTATACTAAGACAACAATCTTTATAAAGTGTTTTGCGAACATAACACCGTGGGCAGGATTCTGTTATGGTTCTGTAAGCAATCGGAGTTGTGTTTAGCCAATAGTTTATCACTCCCAATAACCCCTGCTCATGGTTTTGGAGCAGACAGTGCGAGTCTATCGTGGGAACGAGGAAAAATGATGTACACGTCTCTTACGCTTTTCAAACACCCCTCCGCTTCTGGCCAGCCAATCGTCCAGATCTGTATAACTCTGCGTGCTTTGGACGACATTGTGCGGTTTGGACGCGACGGGCCTGCTGGACTCGATTTAGTCTGTTGCTCGTTCTCAAAAAAATGCACCCTTGTGCACAAACTGTTTTAAGTAATCTAATGGGTTTAAAGACCAATGCACCGGAGGAATTTGCTATTATTATAATAATTTATTTTGTAAAATTAAAACCATTTTTTTCGTTTCCTTTGCCTTTTAGGTTTAAGAAAAACCTGAGAGCTTTCTACTTTGTTCACCCAACATTCCGCTCCAAGGTAAATGTAATCACTTCATCAGCTCCTATTTAAGTCTATTAAATTACGTTTTAGATGTTCATCTAGAAATGAGCAGCACCATGAAAGCTTTCTTTTTGTGGGCCTCTACGGGGTATATGGTTCACATGTTTCACATTGACTGAGAAAGACTGTGTGCAATTGAATACGTTTATACAGTACACATCTCTGTAATCACATTGAGATTCATAATAAATGCGTCCGCACTAAGTGTTCCACACAACCTATTCAGGTTATTGAAGTGCTTATGAGTATGTGTTGTGTTTGCTTTCATTTATGAAATTATTCAACAATTATTCTCTCTGCTCTCCAAACGCAGAAAAACACACGCAATTAAATCTCACGTAATTGTTTGTTTAAAAATGCATCCATTTCAGTCTGAGAATGCACGGCCATTGTTACATTTCCAGGTGTGAAACGTGTCGGGATGAGTCATTTGAATAAACACTACTGATGCTGAAAAGCTTTGGGAGCTAGAGAGTTTGCCATAAGCAGGGAAACATTTAATTTACATGTGCGTTTTGAAAAATTTTCTGGCTGTCTATTTTAAAATTGATCTCTTCATGGTGTATTTTTTGGGCTCTTTTCCTACTTAACAAAATACTTTTTCTAAGAATAAATAAATAACTGAAGTCTAAGGGGGTGTGCACACCAAAGCTTTAAAACGCGATTGAAAACGCCAGGCGGACACCAACTGACAGCTTTTTTCAGCTAAGCGCTTTGGTTGCTGTGATTCTCATGCTTTGTTTATCAGTCGTTGAACCAGTTGGTTGTTGTGAAGTTTATCCCGCCCCTCCTTCACTGTGATTTGATGCCGCGTGAGAACTGACATTGACGAGCTGGGCTTTTGACCTAAAGTTGAGTAAGGGGGTGTGCACTTCAAAGCTTTTACACCCGCGGCCAGCACATTTTTCCAATTGTTTCCAATGGAAGCTCTGCGTTTTTCAAATAAGCCAGCAGCTAGCGATTTTCTTACGCGTTGAAAACCGGCGCTAAGCGCTGAGCGTCGAGAGTTGAAAGAGATTCAACTTTGGGTGAAAGCTCCGCTCGTCAATGTCAGTTCTCACATGGCCGTCCAATCACAGTGGAGGAGGGGCGGGACAAGTATCAAAACAACCAACAGGCTTACAGCTCAGGTATCACAGCTACCAAAGCGTTCGGCTGAAAAAAGCTGACGCTCAGCTGAAAAAACAGCTGGCAATCGGTGTCCTCCAGGTGTTTTCAGCCGCGTTTAAAAGTTTTGGTGTGTACACCCCCTATTTTTCAACTCTCTGCGCTCTAGTGCAAAAAAAAAGCCATACGCTGGCTTTTTTTAAAAAAACTGCCGCTTCCATTGGAAACAATTAAAAACATACGCCGGCCGCCAGAGTAAAAGCTTTGGGCGGTGTTAGTTGTACTGGCTAACTTTATATATCAATCTCAATTTAGTTTTTTTGCACTGTAAATCCAAAAGCAATGATTTACATTTTGTCTTATTACTTTACTGTGAAATAACAAAAGGATTTGACCTTTTTCGCTCTATGAAACAGTTAAAATTATATAACACTGTCATCATTTTGACGTAATTGAATAAATTGACATTCAGTTCACTTTTGAAAAACAGAAGGTAGGAAGCTTCCTACATTTATTTTTTATTAAATGTATAAATGTTATTTGTTTTTGTGACTCTGTCTGTGAAATACAGGCTAAAGTTATGAGATTAGGAGCATCAAAGTTTGATTTTACTCATTAATTTCAATATTTGACATGACCTTACTCCATCACGTTCTTTACGTTCATGTTTATGTAGGTTGATTATATGTAGAAAAATGACTCTTTAGCTAAGTTTTCATAGACTGGGAAACATTTTGTGTTTTTTGCTTAGAATAAAAATACAAGGTGCAAATTTTGTCCCATGCAAAAATGTCAAACCTTTTTTACTAATATTATTTATTTAATAATACGATTGCCATTCTTAGGTGGATAAAGGCCATTTTAAGAATGCAAACATCTTTTATTAACTCTGTTGAGATAAAGATAAATAGTGTCACTTTAAGGATCTCTTTTGCAACATTGAAAGATCCATCTCGGTCCTTCTATAAGGTTTTTTTGCTTTACTTTTTTTAGGTGTCTACATGGTTTTTCACAACGTTCAGTGTATCAGGCCTGAAAGAGAAAGTTCATCACATAGAGAACCTGCAGCAGCTCTTCACCTGTATCCTACCAGAGCAGATTGACATCCCTCCTTTTGTCCTGGAGTATGACGCACGGGTGAGTTTGCGATCCTGTGACACACACATCTGCCTGTAATGTCTCTAATAAACGCCTATGACATTTAATCATTTTATTGTAGGAGGTTATACTTTGAAACGCTAATGTGTTATTTATTAAAATTAAATCTTTGACAGAACCGGATGTATTTCTCTGTAACTCAAATTAAGAACATTCATCATCTGGGGATGTTTGTTTTTGGTTTCTGATGACTAAAGATTGCCAATGTTGTTTCAGTTGAGCAAGCACATCTTTAAGGACTTTTAAGGACATGTTTAACTCCATCATCTTTATTCTCAATCATAAAGGTTTTCTCATTGCTTAACGTATTTGAAATATGCATCTTGCAACGACTGTAGAGGTTTCCCTGTATGACCTCTTTCTTAAATGCAGCTTTTCAATCTGCTTCATTTTTGGTAAAGCTGCTATATAAAATATTCATGGATTTTTATAGCTCTTAATGAGCTCCTTTTATATTTTGAAACCGGTTGTGTTTGGCTTGTGGAAATGAGATTCTTTGGGTCAGATGTTAAAAATAAGTCTCTCAGTATGGGTGGAGGAAACTCGTTCGCTTCTCAGACTGAAAGAGGTCTTAGTCGTGAGAAATGAACCCGTCTGAGTGCTTCCTGCCTCCGCTCAGACTCAAGACGGAAAACATTGGATGACTCAACCTGTAATGTGGGTTAGGGTGACAATTAAAAGACAGCTAAATATTAAGTTTAGTCAAGTACTGCTGCACGTGAGGTTAAGTTATGATTGCAGTTGTCTGGATTTAAAGAATCTAATATTAGTTTTAACAAGTCTTGTGGCATTTTCTTCCCTTGACCTGCAAACGTTGTGGTCGAGTGAATATTAAAATTTTGGGTACATTTGTTCCCACTGTTTCAAAAATTACTCGGATATTATGAGCAAGAATGCAATACAAGGTTTCCACTGAGTCAAAATGGTACAGTTTGGCCTGAGCTTATAGGTTATTTCAATTTTGTACAATTGCAGAGAAGATTGGTGGTGTAATTTAGCATTTTGCGACCTGGGCTGGTAACCAAAAATTTACTACTACACTGTCAGAAGCAAAATTTACAAAACTGTACTTTTTCTGTCACTGGTGTGTTACCCTAAGGTTCTGTTTTCTATCTTTACAGGCATACAAAACATAATACAGTGTAGTACCTTTTGGGTACATTACTGTACCTTAAAGAGTTACATGTTTTGTACACCGAACATTCAACTGTTCCATAAGTCAAAAACTTTCCATAAGTCAAAAACTTAAAGGAATAGTCTTCTCATTTTCAATATTAAACTATGTTATTACCTTAACTAAGAATTGTTGATACATCCCTCTGTCATCTGTGTGCGTGCACGTAAGCGCTGGAGCGCGCTGCGACACTTCGATAGCATTTAGCTTAGCCCCATTCATTCAATGGTATCAAACAGAGATAAAGTTAGAAGTGACCAAACACATCAACGTTTTTCCTATTTAAGACAAGTAGTTATACGAGCAAGTTTGGTGGTACAAAATAAAACGTAGCACTTTTCTAAGCAGATTTAAAAGAGGAACTATATTGTATGGCGTAATAGCACTAATGGGAGTACTCACGCACACAGATGATAGAGGAATGTATCAACTATTCTTAGTTAAGGTAATAACAGTTTAATATTGAAAATGAGTAGACTATTCCTTTAAATATCAATTAAGTTATTTACCTGACAAAATGTGATTTTCTTTATCTCACTACTTTACTTGAAACTTAGTGATTTGCTATTAAATTAAAAAAAAACACCAGAAGCATTTTGTTATGCCTGTTAGGACATTCAAGTAAACGCTTTGTGAACCACCTAACATTTTTGGTTTGTAAAACTGCCGACTTCATCATTACACATACAAGTAATTTTATTTAAATGGGTTTGTCACACCACATATACTGTATCAGTATATATGATGTATTGTCATGTACGATGTGTCTGACAAACAAAATTGGTAAAGTCTAAAAAAAAAAGATAAAATTATAAATGATGTTGATAAAACAGCACTATTAAATAATACACACGCTCAATCTTATAATGCTTGAAGTGGCTTGAGTTTTTTACATGCAGACATCACTGCTAATGGAGATACTTTATTGAACGCTCCTTTAATCTAGGATGAGGTTTCATCTGTGTCTTTAAGAGGACTCTTGGTCATGTCTGTGTTTGTAATAGAATATACTAAACTAGTATAGATAAACTAATATAACTACTCCTAATTATTCATACACACATGGTCAGGTAGGATTTGTTTCATGCCAGTTTTTTGTCTATTTGTATTCCGGCTCAAATTGCCCAGGATTACCGCTGTATTCCTGTAAATGAAAAGGTGAATTATGGCACAAGGTGAAGTAGCTGTGAAGAATCGATCATGTCACTAATGTATTAAATGGATGCTCTTTCTCTTTGCACCAGGTGCACATCGTGGGGCACAGACTTAATAAAAAAAAAAAAGAAATGTATCAGCAGGTCGTTTTTGTGTGTGCGTCTATTTGATGTCTTTTCGCATGAGTGACATTTTGTACTTGTTGTTGAACATGTTAAAGCAAACTGGGACGAATTATTAGTCAAGTAGAATTTAATTGTTTTTTTTTAATTTTTTTTGGCACATCTACACCCATCCTACATGGGTAAATGTAGAAGGTTGCTTGGAAGGCATGTGGTTGTGTATTTTAAATCTTATCTTCGGCTTAATTTATCTCATCTTATAGATATGCAAGGAATATTCTCGACTTATCTGGAGTAGACGATCGTCATGTTGGTATTTCTTGAACTTGTTGTTATGTTAATACAATTACATACATTACTCATGTGTGCCTGTTCTTATATGTGGCCCTGCACCACAAAACCCAAGGGTTTATTTCTATTCTAAACATTATTAGAATATTATGTAAGGATCATGTTCAATACAGATATTTTAGTTTCCTACTGTATATGTATATATATATATATATATATATATATATATATATATATATATATATATATATATATATATTTTTTTTTTTTTTTTTTAAGGAATACATTTATTTTATTTATTATTATTTAAATATATATATATATATATATATATATATATATATATATATATATATATATATATATATATATATATATATATATATATATATATATATATATATATATATCTCAAATATTTATTCCTTAAAAATATAACCTTGTTATCTTTAACACTGACGAAGTAGGGCCACGCCAAAGATTAAACTCAAACTTGGATGCTTGCAGTGTCAAAATTTTATTATAAGACCTTGATTTCACAGACATGATCACACATAGTATTTCCTAAGCACAACCTTTACTAAATATTTGCATCCCTGCCCTTCAAAAGGAAGCAAAGATTTTAATTTATGGTATCCTGTTCTGTTGACGTGAGTAATGGTGGCGCTTCGCCAATTCCCCGTCAGTTTTTATAGTATTTAGCACTTCCCACCTTATTGGTGGCCAAACATGACTTTTACTACTGCGTGTTTATCTTTATTCATCTGTACTCATAAGTGTCGTCTGTACTCTTTCAGGTTAACAGCCCGTATTATACATCTCACTCCTCGGGTCTGTGACGGTATCAGATAAAGCAAGTGCAGTAAGGCTTGACAGGATCTGTCACTGTATGCTGAGCCTCTGGGCAAACACTGAACCCGATGACACTGATGGCTATGTCAGAGATGTATCTCAGTCATTCCTTGGAAGCAAAGTTTTCCGGGTGACAAACAGAGAAAGCTGATACTCCTTCTTTCAATAATGCTGTATAAACATAACCTGCTGAACGTGCCACAGACTGAAACGAAACCAAAATGTCAACGAAGGAACTGCTGGTTTGACTTAAGATCAAGTTTGAAAAATGTATATATTTACGTTTTTGTGAACTAAATTTGACAAATATGCATAACAGCTGATATTTTGTACCTGGAAACAATAATTACTGCTATTTTTGATTTTCATTTAGTAATGTCACCACTGTACTTTGCCACCTAAGTCTACATTGTTTTGTAGTTTTATTGCATTCCACATCTGCACTGTCACCATCTGGAGCAGTTTATTTTTTTCAGCCACAAAGACAGTTAAAGTTTTGTCTCCTGTATTAAACATAAACATTACTACAGATTCACCTGAAAGATTGCTGTTTGTCCAACACTCTCAGAGAAAAGGTAAAAGCTGTCACTAGGGTGTTACCTTTCCAAAAAGTACATTTTTGTACCTAAAGGCTGCATGTTAGTACAGTGACAACTTGTGTACCCTTATTACTGAGAGTAAAACTGGTCTATGTATATATCAGTTCCCATTATAACATCAAAACACATGAATGACATCCAGTATAAATAACACAAGCTGCTTACTGTGATCGTCAGCACCAATATATCACAGTACCAGAACGTCTCAATGTTTATTTGCACTCAATTTATATTTTTGTCTCTGAGATTTTCAAGTGACTGCCCTTTTTCAGATTGTATGTTTACACCTCCGGTAGATTTTTTGGTATCTGTTTCTATCTATACAAGACGTCAGTGTTCATGATTGGTGGATCTTCAGATGCCCAAGATACACTAAAATTTTTAAAGGGCGTCACTTTGTATTTTCTTCAAAAAAACGAAGCAGATTTACATGCATGGCCAAAGTGAAGGACTGTAAATATTTAACTGTAGATGCTACTAATGCAGTCTGTTACTACTAATTTTGGTTTGTTTTAGTGAGCCGATACCGAAACTGTGCATTAATTGTGTTAAATTATGTACTGTTTTAAATGAAGTATGAGAAATAAATCATAGTGCTGTTTGAATAAAAGAAAATCTGATGGTTGAATGTTATCATTAGTCTTTGTTTGGGTGCTATTGGTAGTTATTTAATAGCGATAATCAGTATTTTCACATTTGTATTCAATATATTTTAAATCTAAGATAAATATAGTCATTTATTTATTTATTTGATGTAAAAATTGTAAGAATAGCTCTTTTTAAAGTATTGCTAAGTTTAATATTTAAACTTTCAAGCTTTTATGCATCATAGATTTTAATTTGGAAAACATTCTCTCTTTTTCGGTCTATATACACTCACCTAAAGGATTATTAGGAACACCATACTAATACTGTGTTGGACCCCCTTTGGCCTTCAGAACTGCCTTCGTTCAATTCTACGTGGCACTGATTCAACAAGGTGCTGAAAGAATTCTTTAGAAATGTTGGCCTATATTGATAGGATAGCATTTTGCAGTTGATGGAGATTTGTGGGATGCACATCCAGGGCAAGCTCACGTTCCAACACATCCCAAAAATGCTCTATTGGGTTGAGTTCTGGTGACTGTAGGGGCCATTTTAGTACAGTGAACTCATTGTCATATTCAAGAAACCAATTTGAAATGATTCAAGCTTTGTGACATGGTGCATATCCTGCTGGAAGTAGCCATCAGAGGATGGGTACATGGTGGTCATAAAAGAATGGACATGGTCAGAAACAATGCTCAGGTAGGCCGTGGCATTTAAACAATGCCCAATTGGCACTAAGGGGCCTAAAGTGTGCCAAGAAAACATCCCCCACACCATTACACCACCACCGTGGTGTACAAGGCATGATGGATCCATGTTCTCATTCTGTTTACGCCAAATTCTGACTCTACTATCTGAATGTCTCAAGGTTGTGCGTGTTGTGGCTTCACAAATGCTTTGCTGCATACCTTGGTTGTAACAAGTGGTTATTTCAGTCAAAGTTGCTCTTTTATACAGCTTTAATTAGTCGGCCCATTCTCCTCTGACCTCTAGCATCAACAAGGCATTACTGCCGCATACTGGATGTTTTTCCCTTTTCACACCATTCTTTGTAAACCCTAGAAATGGTTGTGCATGAAAATCCCAGTAACTGAGCAGATTGTGAAATACCAGCCCGTCTGGCACCAACAACCATGCCACGCTCAAAATTGCTTTAATCACCTTTCTTTCCTATTCTGACATTCAGTTTGGAGTTCAGGAGATTGTCTTGACCAGGACCACACCCCTCAATACATTGAAGAACCTGCCATGTGATTGGTTGATTAGATAATTGCATTAATATGAAATTGAACTGGTGTTCCTAATAATCCTTTAGGCGAGTGTATTATATAATAGCATATTATAGACTAAAACATAAACCAAACAGCTATACAGTATTACATGTGTGGAGGTTTACCTCAAGTGATGTTTATCAGATTTTTCTGCATCACTTCTGCGTATGACAGATTCTCCAACCCTGATTAGTGGCATCAGAAACATATACCTCAAACCTACCATATCCTGTTTTACAAGCCACATAACTTGAACAGTATGCAGTGTTATATTCTAAATTTAAAAGAAAAAGAAATCCATAAACAACATTGCCTCCTAATTAAAAGGTTAATTTGTTGCACTAAAGCAGCCCGAATTGATACAGCATGCAATTTGTTGCAGAGATCTTCGTTTGAATGACTAAAGCTCCGGTAAATTGTAACACCTGGACAGGATTGATTCAGATTAACTGCGGTCAAAACCTTTCATCAGTAAGCATATGTTTGTGTGAGGGACAACAAAAAACAACTTAAAATACCATATATTTATATTCTCATTCAAATGTGTCCGAAATTCCCCAGTTTTCTTCTCATCATTTACTTTGGAAATGCACCATGTGCAAAAAAAAACCTCCCCTGTTGAATGTAAATTAACACCTTATGTTTTTATCAGAATATTTGCTTTAAAATAAATTTATTAACGCCCTAACTAAAACACTGCAATCCAGAATCTGATGAAACAGGATGAGATAAAACAGACTGACTGGCTTTATAAGCACTACAGTGATGAACTGAGTGAAGGATCATAGATGCTCTTTTATCAGTGCTGGATGTAAATATGGCATTGATTATTGCAGACCATCTGCTAACTGTACTGTTCTGCTTTATACATCACATTGTCTTTTAAAGACTTTGAAGCAGGAGGGCATGAAGCGGTCACGTTGCTGTATGTATTACCGCCGGTAGGGGGCAGCAATATTCTCAACATTTTCCATAGTTTGGTTCTTCAAAAGGCTCAAATTTGAGAAACGATCACAGATTTACTTATTGCATTGTATTTCTTGGAAATGGAGATATTTATACATGTGCAGACAGATGTTTATTTGATGGGAAAACTTGACAGGAAGTGATGACATAAGCAAACTGTAATTCATTTTTACTGACTGACATTTATGAGGGGTTTACGGTCGTAATACCACAAAAGCAAAGCAAATGTAATAAAACACACTGCAGTTTCTTCTTTGAGTTTGGCTTTGCCTTTTATATTTAAAAAAAAAACGAAAAACATTCGGTATAGATAAAATAGCAAAATACTGTATCCAGTTTTTTAACATTATTTCAGACACATAACCCAGTAAAGACTTTTTGCACAAGCAAGAGATTGACCAGCGACATGCAGTAATGCAAAGCTGAACAAAGGTCATGTTTTCACACACATAAATAAATTCATATATGCTGAGAACTATAATCTGCCATTCAGACATGACTTGTGTGCGATATACCGAAACGAGGCAACGTCTCTGATGAAAATGAGGGGTGCAATATGCTCACTTCCGAGAAATTACAGGCATGATGACAAAATATAGCATTTGTAGAGTTCACTCCCCCTTACTTTCCCCCCTTACCCTCTATCTATCTCCCATTCTCTGTTTCAGCCACAAGAACATCTGGCAACCCTCCCTCCATCTCTCACCTGTTTCTCAGGACCTTGAGTTTCTATAAATGGCAACATGTTTAGTGTTTGAGCAGCCTGGCCGTTTCCTGAGCAGAAAAGACCGTTTGCTTAAGCTGCTTAATTTCTCAGAAAATTGATAAGTTGCCACCTCCTGCTGCTGTTTATATAACAACGCAAAAACATAAACTTTATCATTATCATCATCCGAGCACCAGCTGTTGTCTTCTGGCCCATACAGGAGACGATTCCAGGCCGGAGCTGCTGACTTTGGCTGGGAGTCGTCTTCTGGCGGGGGAGAATGCTATGGGAATGCTTTATAGAGATACAGCGATACCCTCACAATGAAAATGTCACACATATATACGCAAATCTGTTTAACTGTTTCCTGAAACGGTTTCGTACATACTGGGAAAAGACAGTTTTTCTGTTCCACTTCAGCTTACTATAAAACTATTACTAATAACCCTTTGATATTAAACACCGGGTTATCTTGTCTAATCTTAGATGTTGTTGAATTTCACTCGCTGTATAACAGATCTAACGTCGCAATACCACAAAAGCAAGCAAATGTTTGTGAATTTGAGTTTCCTCTTTAAGTTTGTCTTTCCATGTGACATTTACGAGATGTAAAAACAGGAAGCAAACAGTACGAAAATAAACTGCAAAGTATTACAAATATTCACATTTACTGTTTTTACAGTCTTGCTTGTATGGAACAACAAACATAATTATGACCCACCCAGTACAGCAGATTTTTGCTTCATGCTATCTTAAATATGAATGTCTTTAACCCTAACAATGCCTGCAGATAATTAGCAAGCATAGCTTTGATTTAATTAAAATCCTTTTTTTTCTTAAAAAAAAAAGGGACAAGCCTATGTTTCAACCAAACTTCCCAAAATACATCATTTGTTTGATTACAAATAAAGCACCAGCATGGCCAAACAACAGTTCATTCAAATTAAAACTAGCACCGATCAAGCTGACAAGCAACATAATCATTATGTTAAAACACATTAACAAACACATGCTCTCCCCAGAATAGCCTTGGCGTACACAGAAAGCTGGCATGTGTTAGTCAGCAATATAACTCATAAAGGCTGATTATTTAAAGCAGGAACTTTCTGTCTATCATATGTCTCGTATAAAAGATAGTAGTGAAGTGAATAGAGAGGAAACTCTAGACATTGTGCTGTACTGCTGTAAAGATTCTGCTGTGTGCTGTGCTTTTATTGTTTCGTTCAACATGTTTCTGTCAGGACCGTTCCAGAAATCAGTCATTGTTGGCTGACCATTTTCACCGATTATTGCCCTCCCATCTGACTCCAATGACTAAACACTGGGACTTGATGCAAATATGGCCTGACCGTCCTAAACCTTTGATTACCGTCCTTGTACAGCTGCATGTCCATAATATTCATTTCAGCGTGTGGAGCCAAGAGAACTGCAAAAGCAATTTCTTCTACATGTTTTTAATGAACCATTGAAACTAAGCAAATACACATTCAATTTTCAAAGAAGTGGATTTACGTACGTCTGATTGCCCGAGTGTAATATACAAAAATAGCATTTAGCAGAGGTGGACAGTAGTGGAGTTTTTTACTTCCTACTTTTGTACATTTTTCCAGATATCTGCATGTACTTTATCAGTGTTTTTCTTTGGAAAACATACTTTACTACATTTTCCACACATAATATCATACTTTTTACTCCACTTCAGAAAAACAAGTTGTTTTTTACATTCATTACTTAATACAAACTTCTACTTTTCCGTGTCCGGGAGAGACCGTGTAGGCCTTCTATTATTTTTGCTTGCTTGTTTTCTCGTGATCTCGACAACAAAAATTGTATTCTTGTGATGTGATTAAAGCTTGTGTGTACTCAACAGAATGTGTTGTTTTGTTTAAAGACAGCAAGAGCAGTAGCATATTTAGCGAAATAAGCATGGATGAACAAAATATATTTTACTTGGAACAGGGATTCGCTTAAGCTGTAAATTTGACAGTCCTGAATTTAAGGCTGTCTTTAAAGTTACACATTAATATACATGCTTCTGTTTTAGCAATTTTTTAGTTTTTTGATATTTATTAAAACGAAGTATTAAATGCTATTGAAGATAGAAACATGTGCATTATAACTTTAGAGATGTTCTCTAAATTCACAAACATCAACTGTCCAACTTTTTTTTATTAAGTCCTTCTTGGGCAATATTAGCTACACTCACACTCTAAGAAAGAATGTAAATTTTTTATTGTGTTGTTCCAGAAATAACAGAGATGTGTCAAGTTAAGGACAACACATTAGATGTGACACAAGATGTGTTAACACATTCATTTTAAGAGTGCATATACATCAGTCCACTTCATAATACACTAAATATTATGTAGAGGAAATTACCTCATGGGATTTGTATCATGTCAGGTTCACAAGAAAACCACCTCTGTTATGTTGAGGTCACCAGAAAATTAAGTCGTTATTGAGAGAAAAAAATTCTGTTGAGATCATGAGAAAGTCATGATGCTAAATAATAATATGCATGGCCTCTCTCAGGTTTCGTATATACTTTAACTTGAGTAAAAAAGCACTAGATTTTTTTATGTAACTAGGAATTAAATGAAATTTAATGAAATATAGGCTAGTGGAATATAAAGTAGCTGTTATCAGGTGAAAATAAAGTATTCTTAAATTTACAAAAAATATATCCAAGTATCAGCACATTTGTAGTACATTGTTTTTTTTGTGCTAAATTTAATTTTGATTGTTATACACTACAAATATAATCATTTAAAGTATAGACAGTCATCTCAGGTTTTTCAATGTAATTGAAAAGTTATACTAAATACCAGACATACTTAAACTGATTTTTAGTGTATTGAAATACATGGTGTTTCAGAATAGCTCAGAGTAGCCTACGCTTTAACTTGACTCAGTACTTTAAGTATCTGTATTTGATAAAAAAAAAATTTAACTCAACTGTACTTTTTTACATTCTTTAGCATACACTGTAAAAAGTAATTTTTGCACTTTAATGTTTACATTTAAGTAAATAAACAAATCACTTTTACGACTTGTTAGAATTTTTTTAATTCCTTGTTGCACTTAAAGCAATACTCGCTTTAAACGTACAAACAACTTGAATTTCAATACAATTTTGACTAGTTACAATTATTGCTATAAATTATAAAAATAAAATTGTTTAAGTTTGAGCACTCACTAGTCAAAAAGGGTTTAAATGACTTATTTAAATTTGTTTAAATTATGGGAAACTATTTGTAAATAAGCCTCAAACTGGGTTACTTAAAATGAACTGTATAAGAAAACAGAACTTGATAAAAAAAACAGACGTCACAATGCTGTTAAATGAAAGTGTAAATAACACTACCAGGAAGGCAAGATGCATTTCATGGTTTGCGTGCTGAAATGTACTAGCATCTGTAAACAGATACTGGTTAGGGAATTAGGCTACAATTCACTGATGGCAGAGCTTTAAACGGACTCGTGTTACACATTACAACAAGCTTTCTGATAACCACAGTACAATCTCATCATGAATAAACGAGACTGAGTGCTTACACATGAAAACTTTTCTACTACTTTTCAAAAATAGAAGAAAAAAAAATCATTGGTTGTTTCAACCCATACAGTAGTGGTGGCAAATATGGGCAAACCCAAATGCTGAGTAATAAAGAAACCTTTTCTTAGTTCTTACCAAAATAAAGGTTGAAACAACCCACCATTTTTCGAGTATAAAACAACTAATTCTTGTCTTGTATGAATGATTCATATCAATTCTACAGAGAGTTGCTTGAGGCCGACAGCAGAGACTGCTGATTCATACTTGTGCTTTTAAGGGCAGTGAAGCAATGCAGCAATGAACAACACCACAGAGGCCTGAGAACCCTTGGGAATAAACACCTCAGTGCACACAGATCATTTAAACAATATCAGTCTTTATCATTATCATTATCACAATAAAGCATGCCTTTCTCTTGACTAGTAAACATTTGACATTTAAAACAAATTATTATTAAATTACTCTGAGACCCATAAACAACTGCATGAACTTAAAACAACTTGGTATTGCAAGTCAATTCACCATTTTAAGTTTTTGCTTGTGAAAAGTTGACAACTTAAGTTAAACTATTTCAACTGGATTTTTTTTTTAAGTTAAAGTAACAAAATATGTTGATTTAGCAAAAACGCTGCATATTTTTTACAGTGCACAAATCTAAATATTTTATTATACATATCAGTTTATCTTTTTTAAAAAAATAAATACATTTTAGGAAAATATAGCTATGAACAAAAGAGCAAGAAATATAATGGGCTTTCAATACTTTATTTTTTCCCGTTGATACACATTTTCCTTATTCTTTATTCCATCCAAAGGAAAATCATAGTGAGGTAAAAGTGCTGAGAAACAAAATGGCATAATGACAGCATGATCTACATCAATTACCAAGACAATTTCAAAACAATATATAGTGCTTCTCATATACAGACCTATTCCATCATTCACTTTTTTTTAAACTCACAATCATTAACATCCTCACAAAGACAAATAAACAAACAAAAAAGTAAACAAATCCTGCTGAAATCCATAACTCTTCTTGCAACATGGCAAAAGGGCTTCAAAAAGGCCTCAATCATCATTAAGACTTGCACTTTAAACAAGCATGTCCAAATCCAAAAAAATCTCCCCTGTACATAAACAAACAGTTACAGATGCAACCAGAGCAACATTACAAAAGCTCCAACACCTTTGTCTACTGAAGAAAGAGGGAGTAACACTGGAAATATGGAATTACAGCTGACAAAAGACAAAAAGTAACACCACACACACACACACAATATGAATTCAAAACACAAAGCAATTCTATTTTCAACACTCCCTTTTCTAAGAAACATGCTTTAAATGGGAAACACACCAAGTCTTATCACACAGTCTTATCTGTCTGAAACGCATCTGGACAAGATAAAAGCATATAGACACATTTCATTTTTCTCTCTCTCACAAGCATGTTCAAAAAGCACATATCAAGGTGAGGTTCTGCTGGCAAACGACTACAGATCATATCGGTGCCCTAAAGGGAAAAAATAGCTAAACCAGTTTTGAGATGAGCGCTCCTACTTGGCGTGAGTGTCACTTTTGTGCTTACCTATAACTCGAAACTAATTTAGTTATCAGGACGTCTGCTGATCCTCAGGATACACTGAAGCCCTTTCACATCCAGACATCTCCCTGAGACCTTTCACCCCATGTACTACAAAAAAATAAGGCCGTTGCAAATTTACAAGACCAGTAAAGTGCAATTCACATGGGGTTTTTATTAAATTTGGCCTTGGTTATTAAAAAAGGCTGCTTTCTGAACACGTCTTGCTTTGGATAAGAGCAAAAGGGTGACAAAGATGAGACATAGAGAGTGACTAGACAACCAAACATGATGGGGAATAAGTCTGACAATAAACTTGAGTCGAGGGGAGGTTGGGATAGGTTTGAGACATTCTTAGACGTACGAGATGTCATTCGCTCACTTTAGCATTATTGAATGGATTCTGATCACAGACAGCATGAGGTACAAGGTCTAGATTAAGATGATCACAAAAGGCATCAGTGCGCTGTGCTGTTGACTCAGACATTGGTCCACAAAAAAAAAAAAAAACAAGCACACACATACAGTAAAAATTCCTTCCTGCTCAATGACCCACAGAAAGGGGGCGTGTCCCTTCATCAAACTTTTAAAGTCTGCGCGACAGCAGATAAGAGATGGAACGTGACTCTCTTGATTATCTACCGCGTGTGCTTGTACAAGCTGAACCAGCAGAAGCTGTGAATCGTGAGCAGAAGGGCAGCTGTTAGGCATTATGTAACGATGCTAGCACTAGCATGTCTTTGAATAGACTAACGGTGAATGAGGAGCACAGGCATGACAGGGGGACGGACAAGAATAGCCCATCACAATTCAATACTGTCAAAGAAACCCCAGAATTGGTTTACTGACTATTGCAATGTTCCTTGATGCAAGACAGCAGACACGAAAACCCAATAAAGATCAAGAGCAGCAACCCAAGCAACATCGGTCAGAGCCAAAACTGGAATGGAATCCATCACACAGAAATGCATTAACATCCGTTCGAATCAGCAATGGTGTCCTCCAGCCCTCTATTACCAGAAAAGGATTTGTGACATACCAGCATTCGTCCTTCATCTAGTGACGCAGGAGCGTGGCGGAGACGGTCGCCCCACTACAAATTCCAGCCCACACACGGTCCATTCAAGGCACATCCTGAGGCGCAGCGAGGGATAATTTTAGAACAGGGTGACACCGGTTGGCATGGCCGGAGAAGAGTGGAGGTCTTGTTACACACTGCTCTGCTAAGTCTGTTAATGACAGCGAGAAGGACTGCTGATCCTCATCGCTGATCCTTGTATGGAGATGCCTGAACTCTCAGCGTTCAATACACATGCATGTTCACATTAACACAATAATGACAGATCAACCCACATTTACAACAGAGATCCTTCAATTTAGTTCATAATGTTGCTTATAAACTGCTCTTTTAGCTCTTTAGGGAAATGACAAACCGTCTTACTGTACATGTTGCAACCAATTTCAATCTCACATCGAGTGCGAGATTGAACAAAATGTAGGGTGGAACAGGAAAAAAACAAATCTTTATGCATTCACACAGCAAACTGAAACGTAAAAACAAGATTATGTCACATTTCAATTCATGAGAACAAAAACTACTTTAGCTGCCCACCAGTGTACCAAAAAACTCAAGGCCTAGAGTACCTACTTCACCTGTGTTTACATCTTACGTCTTTTTCTTCCAAATTTTGTTGTTTTGTATTTTTTTCTCTCCATATTTCTAAGAACATTATTAATATTTTTTTAGCCTTTGTGCTTTTATGTTTTTTTTTTTGTGTGTGTGTAAAACACAATTTGTCCCAATATCTACTTTCCTTCATTTTTAGGGTTATAGTGTATTAAGGCACTATGGAAATTCTTTTCAGTATTGAAAAAATTAATCGCTCAGATCAGGGACAGAGATGAGAGCAACAAAATCAAATCTGACATTTTCAAATATTGAAGTAAAACAAAGGCAAACAAATGTACTTAATTCAAACTCTAAAATATATCACTTTGGATCAGAAATGACTTGACACCTCTGTAGAGAAGGAATTAAAAAAAAGAAAAAGAAAAAAGAAAGAAAAAAATTAGAATACTTGTCATTTTAAATATCCTTTATGCCTACAGAGGGGATATCCCTTTTGGCCAAATATATTGCTACGTGGCCATCTTGCGTTTTGGATTTTGATAGTCGGGCATCGTTTTGTCTCTTAGTTACAAGGCAACCAAGTCGGAATGGATTGGTTACAAGAGGCCACGTAGTAGTTGTTGAAGTTCAGGTCTCTGACATACGGAGCTGGCTGGTAGTAACAGGTGACGCTGGACGCATCAGGTATGGCATTCTGCTCAGCGAGCACCCGAAACGCTGTCAGTGAGATGAGGTTGAGCGTCTGCCGCCTCTCGTGTCCCATGAGGCACACCGTGCTCTCGTTCACGACCCGGCGCAGGATCATGAGGTAGTTGTACTTGTTCTTCTCCTCACCGATGAAGTGGCTTTGCAGATAAGCCTCCAGTTTCCTCTGCTGCTCACCGATGTCGGGAAAGTCAATGAAAAAACGCGAGCACATGTAACGCTCCAAGGCCTTAAACTCCTCTTCGTCCGTGGGCTTGAAGTCCCTCACCAGGAGGTTGCAGTATTTCAGCAAACCACCTCCACGGATTTCCTCGGGCCTTTTGGTGGCAATGAGCTTGTTCCTGAGATGGTCCAATGCGACAGCGAAGTCACCGTACACGCTTTCCCCGACCACCGTAGGATGGAAGTGCCGAGACATGGGGTTCTCCGAGATGTCGTAATACGAGAGCACAGAGTCCAGGACGATCTGAAACGAGTCCACGCTGAACTCGAACTGCCTGCGGATCGAGTCCACGAATTTAAGTTCCACATTGCGCCCGTTATTGTTGGACAGGGAGATGAGAGACCAGCGGTCCTGCTCGGTGTAGACTTTGACCAGTTTCTGAACGTAGGCCTCCTTCAGGGTCATGGGAGTGATTTTCTCCTTGTTCACCCCTTCAGGCAGAAAGTCCAACAAAGTGCTCAGAACCACATCTTTGATGAGCTGAAACTCCTCTTCCCGAGGAAGATCCACCCTGAAGATCACATCCAGATCTTTGTAACTCCAACCGATGTCCTTCACCAGCACGTGACTGGCTGTGGAGCCGTTCAGACGAACATCTTTGACCATAATGCCCCGAAGCTCCAAGCGGTTTCTCACCATCTGGACAATATCCTTCAGCCGTACCTCCAGGGTAGGAAAGTTCCCACGCCCGTGGACTGGCACGGCCTCCGTCAGCACATCATTCAAGCGGCTCACTTGCTCCCAGGTAAGGACACTTTGGGATTCACTTTCACTGTTGGATGAGGCTGAGGCCATGGTTGCAATCTAGGCAGTTTCCTGGGATAAAATAGGAATGCACAAGAAGATTAGACTTTGATAATATGCACTATTAAAACCTTTGAACTAAAACATCAAACTTTTCCAAACAGCAAGAAACTACAGGATGGCTATAAATAATCTGCCTGAATTTAACTTAAACCGTGGCAGCAGATTGATTTACTTAAAAAAGGGACAAACACACACAACACTCAATTTAAATATATAATAAAATGTATGTTTTAAATAAAACATACTATCATATAAGATTGACTGCCCAACAGGTTCACACATATTTAAAGCTAAAGCTAACATAGTGACTTTTGGGCTTTCCAGAAGTCACGACATGAAGCATTGACGGTGTACGAAACTGATTTGTTTAAATATTATATTTATATATAATCAAAATTACATCAAACATCAAACTTAATCGAACATTAAAACTACTATGTGAACTTAAAAGCTTGATATTATATTGAATTATATAAATGTCTCTCAGGACGCCAAATAAAAGCAAGCTAAACAACTTTTACAACAGCAATCTAATGTAACGTTATAGAAATGAATGCATTTGCATCCCACCACGTGCCCCCAAGCCATAAAAAAAAAACCAAAGTGGTTTAATAAAAAAACGTGTTAATAAAACACACAAACATTTAAGAGAGAAAATGCACGTGATATATCGACACGCAAACCAAACAAACGAAATAATAATAAATCCAAGTAACGTTAGCGAACTCAAATAAAACCTTACGGATGCACTACGCATTACATCTTAATCAAACGCACGTACATAAAGTTATAATATATGGACATGTTCAACCTACTGTTCTCAGTCAATCCACCTGAGGTGATCAGCAGCGTGGTAGACACAAAGTAGTGGATGTCAAATAAGATTTCGCATCGATACCTCCATCCATCCGTACAGCAGTGTGCGTCAAATGCCAGAGCTTCAGTTCTGAAGAGCTCACACATGCGCGCCCTCTTATAACTAACAGCCGAAGAGCTACTAGCTACAACCACAGCCACATTACCCAGACCTCAACTGCGCACTACTTTACTCAAGCCGTAATATCAACACGGGGAAATATACATATTACACATCCAAATATAAGTGCGTATATAGAATATAAGAATATATATAATGTATCCGCGATTTACTTACCAACACTAACATAGCAGGATTCGCAACACAAGGCGTATGTGGACTGAGGGTCTATGGAATTTAAAAACATACGCCTACTTGATTGTATCAATGCGCCATCGACGCCTGTGATTGGCTGGAGAGGTTTTTGTGTTGCCAGGTGACCACGGGCACATGGCGAATCTGACGTTAGACTTTTAAAGAGTAGCTGAAATATAAAACTAAATAATTATAATAAAAATAACACATTTGATAGTATGAAGTTTGAAAATGAGAGATTATAAAGTATTATCCGTTAAATAAAATTTGTTGCTTGTTCTCGTCAGTTAAGTGTTTATTTACACAATACTATTTATTATGAAAAACATGATAACATAATAATATGTTGTTGTTTGATATTATTAATTGATATTAAATGCTGAATAACATAATTAGAAATAAACTTGAAATAAGTTATACCAATAGCTAAAATAATATAAAATAATAGTGAACGAGAAGGAAGGAAGTAATGTGTTTTTTTATTATGGGAAATATTTTCTCATTTGCATAATGCTTGTAAAAAATTCAAAATATGTTATTTTTTTAAAGGTCTAGGGTTAAATGTCTTTATAAACCACCTGCATTGTGTACATTCAATGTGGTCAGGTGCTGCAAAAAAACACACAAATAAATAAAATAGACACAAATCAATATTATATTTTGTTGTTGAAAATATGGATTTTTTAGCAGCTCATGCGCACTTTTTAGAAACTAAGTGGTCTACAGGCTACAGGATGAGTCACTGGTGGTGGTGGGTGAAGAATTTGAAGGCGTAGTGTTAAAGGGTTAACACTAAAAAAAGAGTATATGAGCACTACAGGGAAACTACAGGAACATAAAATTAGCATATTTATCCTTCTGAGTACATTAGTAAGACTAAATGCAGACTCCAATGAAGATATGATGGGGAATGTTTTTGTCAGTTTGCTATTTCGTCTTAGTTTTATCCCTCAGACTTGATATATGATGAGGTATAAATTACACAAGAATGCGAAACAGGAAACTATTACTCAATCGGATGTGAGAAAACAGGGTTTATGTTATAGATCTAAGTCAGTATGACTTTTGTGAATGACTGAGAAAGGGAAAAATTAAAGAGAAAGGGAGAGCGAATTAGAAACTGGATCAGAGGGACTGTCCTAACAGGTATGTGTTAATCTAACTTGACGTCAGTGACTTGCAGACAATTATATGAGGATAAAAGAAGAAGATGTTAGTCCCTGTGTCACTGACATTTATGACTAGGAACGTTATATTACCATCCTAAATCATTTAAAATTAAAGCAGAAGTTGCCTTACCACATCCAATCCTTAATATTCCTGAATATTTCTGAGAAGTTCCTGTAAAAACCCTGCAAAAATGTTGTTAATTTTCCTAGGAATTTTGTCACATGAGGTGTAATTTATTATGAGGATATTGTAAAGATTAAAACATATGGGGTGATGAGCTAATAGGATGCCTTTTGCATACAATGAGGATACAAAGACGTGTTGTTTAAGAGAGTGGAAATGATATATGACAGTGTGTTATTACAACATTACCGAAACCAGAAACTAACAGCATGCATCTGGGGGTTTACTGCAGTAACTGGTCTTTATCTTAGTTGCTTTTTGATGACCTCATCAAAGATATAAATCAAAACTTTAAAGAAGAAAGAGTTTGTAACCAAACAACACATGGAGTTGCTTTCAGATGCCATAACTACACTGTTATGTAAAAGTAGACATTCAGATGCAACATTTCATATTAATGCTATTAGGAAAGAGCAGGGGCGAAAGTAAAAATTTTCAGAAAAAAAATAAAATTTAAAAGATAATGTTTAAACAGAGATATATTTTTGCTGTTTTCAATAACTCACAAGTGAGGGAATTTTGAACACATGTAAAACGACTTCAGTGTAATTTCACTTTGAACATAAGTAGGGAATTGTAACTTTCGACCCTGTCAGATGGGATGAAAGTAACACAACAGAACAAGATAGATTTTTGTTACAGTACACTTGTTTTTAGTAAATATACATGACTATTACCTTGTTAATGTAACTGCAAATATATCTCTGCAAAAATTTATGAAATTACATTTTTATTTTACATTTTTCATTAAATGTTTAAAAACAACCCAACAGTACAAACTTAAATTGTTGAGAATAAAAAAACAGTATGAACACAATGAAAATGAAATTAAATTATAATATTATACATTTTCAACATATGGCAACAGTATTAGCAGCGGGAAAAACGTAACAAGTGTTCCTTTCGTCCTGACAGGAACTCATTTAAATCCGATTTACTTTTATTTTGAAAAACTCTGATAAGGCATGTGTTACAGCACTAAACAACCTGTGGATTGATCAGTAGTGTAACACAAGAAACGAGAAACAAAACGCATTATAAGAAAAAATACCACTTTAGGAATTTACTTATCATGGTCGAAAACAGCTTTTCAGACCTACACGCGCGAAACGGACGAATCAGGGCTCGGAGAGAATTGCTTTCCTACCCCACTGAAAAATCCAGCTAAGACCAGCATAAGCTGCTGGTAGCTGGTTTTAGCTGGTTTAAGGTGGCAGTATCTGGTTTAAGCTGGTCCTCCCAGCCTGGCAAAGCAGCCTGGTGGGTCAGCTGGTCTTCCAACCTGAGTCCAGCTAGACCAGCTTGCTACACCAGCAAAACCAGCTAAATCAAACCTGGGAAACCAGCTAAAAACATCTCACCAGCTGCTGGTCCGAGCTGGATTTTTCAGTAGGGTTTGTTAGTTTCGTTCCCACGTTACTTTCGCCCCGGTTCTCCTCTACTGTATTTTTGGAGATGTTTTATAAACAGTATTGTGCAAAGTAGGCCACCACCAGCGTTGCTGTTTTATTGAAGCTTTAATAACATTCTTATTTATTTTGGGCTCTCTTTAATAAGATTCAAATGGAAAATACAAGAAATTACGTATACAACAAATCTAATGGTGGCCTGGGTGGAAAACCTACCAGTAAATAAATACACTAGAGCATGCGCTTTCGTGCCCACGCGTAAACTTCACAGAGAGCATCGAAACGAATCAAAATTAAGCGATGTTTTGTTTAAAGGTGAATGGCATTTAGTTTGTGAGGAGGGACAATGCCACCTGCTACAGCTGGGCGAATTGCCAAGTGGAAATGACTCACTGTCCACGCTACGGATGGTTAAACGCCGGCCATTAACACATTAAACACACTGAAGGAGACACACACACACACACACACGCACATACAAGCCATTAACAAATTAAACACTCCACTACGTTTGCAGAGGTCGACACAATTGTTTTTTCCCTTTTCTATCAGCCTTATGACTCATAGTGACATACATAATCCTCCCCTTCCCGTGACATCAGCAACCCCTCTGGGATCTATTGATTACAATTCAGAGCTCCCTGAAACACAGAAACACGAAGCACAGGGTCTACTGCATCCAGAGCAGTGGAAGAGATCATTTTGGAAGATCTGTTATAAGGATTAGTTCCAGCCAAATAAAATATAATTCTGTTGTCACATTGTGACGATGTGTACAAGAAGTAAAAGCAACGTAACATTTAGCTATATTTCTCAGTTTGTGTTCAACAGAAGAAAATCACAGATCAAGAACCACATAATGGAAAAGTCTACTTTTGAGTATACAACTGCCAAGTGTTTTTTAAATGAACTATAAGGCTTAACGGTTAGTTTTTTTAGCACTGTTGCTTTACAGCAAGAAGGGATCCGGTTCGAGCCTCGGCTAGGTCAGGTGGTCTTTCCGTGTGGAGATCCATGTGCATGTTCACCTGCGTCAGCGTGGGTTTACTGCGGGTACTTCAGTTTCCCCCCACATGCCAAAAACATGCAGGTTAGTTGACTTGGGGATGCCAAACTGCCAACATGTATGGATCAACTTGTGTGGATTACCTTGTGTATAGAGTTCTTACCATAAATATAGCCATAGATTCTGGAATGGCATTAAGAATAAAACAAAAGTGAAGCACGATATACAGTATAAGCAGAGTTGCAAAATATGACAATCACGACAAGGCTATTTTGTACTGCAGAAACACAATAAACCTTCATAAACCTCAAGGAACACCATACAGTATATGTGAGACTAGGAAATAGATGTCGCCTCCAAGAGTTTCAATTACTTCCTTATGGAATCTGGGATATTTACAGTCATGACTGTATCTCAGTATTTACAGAAACACAAAAAACATTTGCACTCTCACTTCTGTCCTCTTTCACCCCTAAAATCATGCAGGGCGAATGCCAAAAACAATAGACAAAATCCTTCCACACACCCACCTATATACAGTGGTATGCATGTGTTTACATTTACATAAGCTTTTTTCTGATTAGTTTACAGCTAGTTTATTCTGCTGGGTTATTTTTAACCCCATGCTGGGTAAATATTGGACAGAACACATGATGGGTTATAAATAAACCAAGTCTGGGTTGTTGTAACCCAACCATGAGTTGAAACAACCCAGCATAGGCCCATGCAATGAGACAAAATTAATTTACACAAATTATCCCTAATTATACGTTTTAAAACCTTATTTTTTAATATAATATGATGTGTTAGTTTGCAAACTGACTGTTCGAAGGTTTTTGTGTTAGTTGTGCATGAATCCCCTGGTCACAAGAGGAAAATCTGGAAGTCAAGATCATTGACCGCTGTAGCTATGGGCAAGCATGTCGGGAAACAACCGAAAGGAGGGATTTTCACAGGAATGGTGGGCTGCTTCAATGCTCATGAGTCAAAGCAGTGACATCTTGAAAAATGAAAAGTACACACACGAACACAGTGGCTGCGTCTGAAATCTCTAAAATGCTGCCATTCCAAGGCATGCCTGAATCAAATGTTTGCTTTACTTCCTGACTTCATTCTCTTGTCCCACAATTCTACAGTATGCATGCAGGTGTCAATAAAATGTGATTGGTCGCAGCCAGTGTGTTTGGTATCATTAGCAAAAGCTGCCAATTGACCTACCTGGATCACAGTGACCTTGGCACATTGTGTTGCTGTGCACACTAGCAGTGCGCCAGTTTCTCCAGCTTATCATTCATTGCCTTCTAACAGAGGAGGGTTGTTGACACGGTGGCCTAAGATGATCCTAAGCTAGTCACTAAACTGTGAATGCACAATGATGATCAATCTATAAAAAATGAACTCTAATGTATAACAAAGTTATTTGTTTACTGTTGACACAAAGAGAAAAATGCAGACATAGAAGTAATATCCAAAAAAACATTTATGTGTTTAAATCAATACAGGTTTACATATCAGGTTCAAGTCTTATTACATAACAGGGCAATGATTTGAGTATAATATAATTGAATGTATTATCATGTACTTTCTCATTAGTCTGGTAATGAAAGTTAAGTTTGACACATGGGTCAGTGACAAAAAGGGTTTGACAGGATGAGAAATGTAAAAAACTTGTTTTAAAAGCACGCATCAGGTTTATTTCAATGCACATAGTGCATTTATGTTAATTGTATGCAATAAAAAATACATTTGCACCAATTTTATGAAAGTTAAGATTGAATGGACCTGAAAATGTCAAATAGTGTAACCGCCACTTGCGCCAAAGAATGAGAAATCGTAAATATTTTATCCACCTTGATGGCATGTAAGCGTAATCATAAAAAAGTTAAATATAATTTTATTAGTTTTTTTAAAATGTAAATTTTAATGCTTTTTTCTAATATTTGGTCCTAAAAACAGCTCTGTTTTCTAAATAATCTTTTACAAATGATGTAAAAAAAAATCATATTACATAAAAAAAATAGATGATTATATTTTATTCCACATTTTTTAATGAATATATTTATATTTTCATTAAAAAATACTAGTTACACCAATTGACACAGACCGGTTACACCACTGGCATTTTTGCAATTATCCTCCAAATATTCTTTCAAAATGAAATAAAACCAGAAATTTTTTACTTTAAGAATGTATGCAAGTAATCTGCAAATGTATTTTAAAATGTTAACCCTTTTACATTTAATTACGTACACAAAATAATTAATGTCACGTCATTGACCCACATACCAAAAGATGTCTGGTGGATCTGTAGTGTTATAAAGGCAAATGTTTAAACAACTACTCTCTCAGAAATACAAAAGTTGTCACTGGGACAGTAACTTTTTAAAGGGTTCTTATATGTACCATTTTGGTACAGATATGTACCCTTGAGGAACCAGTATGTACTTCTAACATGCAGGTCCCCACATGCATCTTTTAGGTACAAGTGTAGGCCTTCTTTTTAAAAAGGTATCACCCCAGTAACAACTTTTGTACCTTCTTGAACCTTTTTTCTGAGAGTGTACCCCAGGTCTTTCAGTACCATGTAAGCACAATGACAGTATTCAGCACCTTGATATTACCATCAAATACACAAGTGTACGGTGGGATACAGATACTTCACTATTTTGTTTGTGTTTACATTTATTAACTGCAAGCATAGTTCTTGTCACACAGCAGTGCATCCCATTGTTATCGACTGCAAAATATGATTGTCAGTCAGTGAGGACAGAGAAATCAGGCAGCTCTGAAGACATCTGTTTAGCAGACACGATGACAGGGTCAGATTATGTCACTAGAGTTGCTAAAAGAGGGCAAAGGGCTACAGGAAATGACCTTCTGCCTCCTGCGTTTGCCACCCATTTATTCAGACCTGCCATGCTGCTGTCAGACCGAACACCACAGTGACACACCACAGAGACGGATGACAGCTGAAGACCAAAAAAGTAAAAAAACCATAAACAACGTCTGCAATCGAATCTGCGGTCTCTGCCAAAGAGAGAACAACAGTAGGCCTACTGCCATATGTGAAAACTACCACGATGACATGCATACTGAGAGCTGGGGTAATGTGCAACGACCAGTTCACCACGACCAATATCAAAGTGTACTGCCAGAAGCCAAGGAGCATGCTGGCCCTAAAACAAATATACTGTAGGTAGACCGTGCCTCTGTTGATGATCAAATTATTAAAATGACTGAAATGCACATGCTACAGTTTCACTTTCCATTCCCTGGAAACACACATTTTAAAGGGGACATTTCACAAGACTTTTTAAAGATGTCAATTAAATCTTTGGAGTCCCCAGAGTATGAATGTGAAGTTTTAGCTCAAAATACCATCATTTCCTATAGCATTTAAAAATTCTGTTTTGGGTGTATCCTTTAAAATGCAAATGAGTTGATCTCTGCACTAAATGGCAGTGTCGTGGTTGGATAGATAGTGCAGATTAAAAGGCAGTATTATCCCCTTCTGACATCACAGGGGGAGCCAAATTCCAATGACCTATTTTTTCACATGTTTGCAGAGAATAGTTTACCAAAACTCGGTTGATCTTTTTCACATTTTCTATGTAAATAGAAGCACTGGGGACCCAATAATAGCACTTACACATGGAAAAGTCAGATTTTCATGACTTGTCCCCTTTAAATGTCCTGATAACCGCACAAATATCATGATAAACTCCAAAAATTGAACAGAAGAATGAAAATGGTTTATTAGAAAAGACTTGACAAAGGTTTGTAATATTCTGTTCACTTTTTGTAACATCTTTATTGAATTTGTGTAGCATTTTAAACATATTTACAGTTATTGTTTTTTGTTCAGTAAAAATACAAATACAGAACACAGTTTGTTCAAAACCCACCCAGCAACAACAGAGAAGAACGCTGACCAGGGTATCTCTTGCTATTTGTCAAAGTGATGTTACTGGGAGAAAAGGAAACAATAAACCACAAAACCAGCAGAACACCACTGCTGCCATCTAGAGGAGAGGAGCTGTTTAGACATGACCAGAACGGTACTGCACGAGAAATAGAGGTGTGTGAAAGTTGATGAACGTTTAAAAAAATGAAAGGATTTGAAAGGTTATTAATAGAAATATGAAAAGATCCTTTAAGGGGTTAATGAAATGTACACCCAATATTCCTTCAATGGTGCACGAATCCAATGACAGAGTTTGTGTTATTCTTCATGACCTGAACATCCATCAACAGAGGAAACAGTTTATCCTTCTCTGGTCTATTACATTAAATGTTTTCTGATTGAGTTTGAGGATGCTTCATTTTACAGACTGGATACGATGAATAAAAATAAGGAATAAAAACGGGAATTTGGCTAAGGCTGAGCATATAATTACAGAAACATCATATTCATTAAGGTAAATTAAACCAAAAAACATTAAACCAAATAAATTCAACATGATTGGCTGTAGGTATTGTTGAAAAAGTAATTGTGATTGGCTGCTCCATGTGCAAAAAAAAACCACACCCAAGTGCTATGTTATGCATGTTAACCATGTTAAAATCCTGGTTAACCCCATGACTGAAACATATGAGGGGAGTGAAGTAAAATGCTTACAAAACATTCAAAGATTTCAATGTTTCTTCATTTGACTAATCCATATTAAGGGTAGAAGTATTAAATTCACTTTTATAATGCAGTTGTGTGCAAAACCTCTCTCACCAAACACCATTTTAGAGTATATTTGATTTATTCTGGTTTTCCTGTACATGGCACAGACCGTGTATATTTTCCTAAATCCAAGTGCCACATACTGTATAAAAATCTGTGGTAAATCTGTTATTGAATCAAAAATCTGTGGTAAATCTGTTATTGAATCAGGTCTTGTCCAAAATTAACAATAAAAACAAACAATGACAATGCATACTAAGCATTGTGGTGACACTACTTATTAAATGTTACCGATTGGGTGACAGACCAAACATCAAACGCATCCAACATCTGCTTTAGAAATACAGAATGAATGACATTGACTCAATGACTGATACAGAATGAATGCAAAGAAAGTTGGGAATGAAAAGAGATGAAATGCAGATATTCCAGGAATGAACAGATGATACCTGTATGATGGAGGCTGAAATAGCAGCAAATGTATGTGAATAACCAAAGTTTTTATACCCACTAACCTTAAACCAAAAGCATTGCAACCTGCTGGAAATACAAACAGTGTTTGTTTTAGAGACAACAGAATGTTCGAGTAGAGCGCACAGAAATCTTGGTAAGAGAGGAAGGCTTGTCCCCGTTTGCCTCTGGCCTAAATTTATCCTCGTCTGGAAAGAGATTTCATAGGAGGTCACATCCAACATCCGCTATCTTCCAGAAGCCCAAAGCGCTACAGTTCCAGCTCAGAGAGCGTGAGGCTCCAAAGGCAGTCTGGTCTGAGATACATTTATCCTTCATTTTGCTGTGATTTAGCACTGAGCCGATAACACGAAATGCTGCCAAATTAGTGGAAAACAAAAGTGCCAAAATCCTTTTCCCAGTGACACATCATCCAGAAGGTCCTTTTTGTCTGATAATCGACAGCATCATACCACTGCTGCTGCTGTGTTTGTTTGTTTGTCTGTGAGCGTTGTGTGTACAGATGTGTAAGACCGTGCGGCACTCACAGTCACAATTAAAGACACGCGTGACTGAAATCCGTGAGCAGAATCAGCGAGAATATATGCGAGAGACGTACATAAAGAGTGTCAGATTTGTTTTGGTCTTCTCCGGTCGCTGCAGTCACATCATTTACAGTCCAGGAGGACACTGTATTAGGTGGAGAAAGTTCTCTCCTCTTCTTCACCCTGTCTTTCTGAAGGAGGGAGGCGTACAAAAAGGGGTGAGTGAGGGGGGAGGACGCCCCCCGGTGAGTCCACTCTATCGCTGGGTCTCACTTCCAGGCAATGTGATGTTTCCCAGGTGCAGGACAGGCAGGGGGTGAGCCTCCGTGTTGAAGACCCAGCTCTCAAGAGGCAACAGCTCGTCACTGGAGAAAAGTAGATACAGATATCTACAAAAAAACACAAAGATTACAGCATGAATAATTATTACATTCAGCGTCATTCCCAGTGTTAAAGGATTAGTCCATTTTCTTTAGAAAAAATCCAGATAATTTACTCACCCCCATATCATCCAAAATGTTGATGTCTTTTTTTGTTCAGTCGAGAAGAAATTATGTTTTTTGAAGAAAACATCCCAGGATTTTCCTCATTTTAATGGACTTTAATGGACCCCAACACTTAACAGTTTTAATGCAGTTTAAAATTGCAGCTTCAAAGGACTTTAAACGATCCGCAACGAGGCAAAAGGGTCTTATCTAGCTAAACGATTGTCAGTTTTGGCAATAAAAATAAAAATATTCACTTTTAAACCACAACTTCTCGTCTATCTCCGGTCCTGTGACGCGCCAGCGCAACCTTACATTATTGCGTAATGACGTGGAAAGGTCTCATGTTACATATGAAACACATTTGCGGACCATTTTAAACAATAAACTGACACAAAGACATTAATTAGTATCATTCCACATACAACAACGTCAAAACTGTCCTATTTCTCCACACTTGTAAACACTGGGGCGGAGTTTCTATACGTCATCCGTGACCTCTTAATGTGATGACGTATTACGCTAGGTCGCGCCGGCGCATCACACAGCCGGTGCAAGACGGTTTAAAAATGCATATTTTTCTTGCCAAAAATAACAATCGTTCAGCTACATAAGACCCTTATGCCTCATTTGAGATGGTTTAGAGTCCTTTGAAACTGCAATTTTAAACTGCATTAAAACTGTTAATTGTTGGGGTCCATTAAAGTCCATTAAAAATGAGAAAAATCCTGGAATGTTTTCCTCAAAAAACATCATTTCGTCTTGACTGAACAAAGAAAGACATGAACATTTTGGATGACATGAGGGTAAATTATCTGGATTTTTTTAAGAAAATTGACTAATCCTTTAAACTCTAGAGGGCCTAGTATACTAAAAATGGACACAATGATCCTTTAACGGGACTGTAAATATGATATATATAAATCTAATGCATTCTTTTAACAGCAGACTCAGTAAGCTGTAATCTACAATAACACCAGCAGGTGGAGGAAGTGTTCAATATGGCAGACTTTCCAGTCTAGCTGTGTTCCTATGGCACAGTACATTGAGCATTGCATTAGCAAAGCAAGCGTCATAGGTTCACAGAGAACACACTGCAAAAAATTACTTTCTAAGAATTTTTGTCTTCTTTTCAGAACAAATATATTTACATTTTTAAATCAAGACGCATGTTTTTGACGTGCAAAATGGGCTAAGGAAATAAGTCTATTTTTAGACAAAAAAAAAAGTACAATTTAAACTTAAACAAGCAAAAATATCTGCCAATGGGGTGAAAAAATTGTTCTTGAATTAAATGTTTAAGAAGAAATTTACTTCTTTCACGATTTTTTTTTACTGCACTGGCAGCTTCATTTGCTTGTATCAAGCACAAATTTACTTACATTTAATATTTTTTGACTAAAAACTAGATTTTTTTGCTTATTAAGAATATGCATCATAATGGAATACTTTTTAGATATTTGTACTGAAAACAAGACAAAGATACTAAGTAAGAAAGTCATTTTTGCAGTGCAAACATTCCGATAAAAATGTATAGGTTGTAATGCACTGTGAGTTGCTTTGGATAAAAGTGTCTCTTAAATGAATAAATGAATAAAAAAATTGATAAATGCTCATTTTGGCTGCATGATCATCCTAACCATTATCATACAACAGACACACCACTGTTGCATTGTGATTACACAATTGTAACTTAAGTACTAGCTTGATGACCTGAACTTGTTCGTGTTACTATAGCAACACAGCTTCAGCAGATTGTCAATGAATGCAAAGAGCTTTACTTGAGAGTTTCAGCCAGGAAGAAGCTTTGCTGGACGTCGTCGTAGGTGGGGTTGGAGGAGTAGACGTCTTTAACACCAGTGAATCCTCCACTGACTCGACAGTATTTATCAATGGCCTGCAGAGACGACAGAGATAGGGGCTATAGACTTAATTTACACAAATATATTATAAAACCACAAACATTTCTGGTAAAATAAATGAACCTGAAGCAATCCTAAATGAACTGATTTTAAAGTTGTTAAAAGATGTGTGACAGATGCTTTCTTTGGTAGATCGCATGCGTTTAATTTGAATCAAATGCAAAACCTCAGCAAGAGTCAGTGATTAAAACACATATCTTAAGGGTTTCTTGCTGGCAAGTAACTAATATATTTTCTCACCAGCCAAGTTTTACTTGCATTTGGCAATGTCTCATTTTGGCCCCATAAGTTGTATAAGTGTACGGGCTTGCATATAGTAGTTGCACAAAATAAATTCATTTCTATGCTAAAGCTTAGTTTGTATTTGTTCCTGCAACTGCAAATTAGCAGTGCAATGGTCCTGGATTTGATCCCCCATTAAATGCACTGTAAGTCGCTTTAGATAATAAGTGTAAAAATATAAACAAAAATATGTGCATATCAACAAACGATCCGTTCTAATCACCACCTCGCGACAGCAAATAAAGTCTTCATAGTTCCCACTGTTACAACAATTCAGAAATAAAAACGTGTTATATGAAGCAGCTTTATTTCGCTGGCCCTGTTCTCTAAGAACCAATATTGTTCCATTAGTGCTGCTTCAGCTTCTCCAAGCAGGACTTAAGGGAGAGAGTGATGCATGCCATCTGTGCCAGTAAAACATGGCATGATGTGCTCGCCTTCCTCTAGCAGATATGCTTCAAACAGCTGCTACGCTGTGGACTTGTCTCACATGGTTATAACACAACAGCAGCTGCAGACTCCATTTAACCCATTCAGCAGAGATTTACAGACACTCATTTCCTCACCTTTTCTTCTTTAACTCGATCAGTTAGCTCTTAACTTACTAGTAGACGAGTACAGTATACTGCAGTGCCTAGTGTTTCAGCCTAGGTTTATTTTAAATGCACAATGGTGATTTTGTGGATAAACTTTGGGAGGATTTTAACACACAATCATTAAAGAACTATTAACTTCCTGTTATAAGCCAGGTCTGATACTAAGGGCCTTGTAGGGTTGTGGAGACCCCTGGTTCCCCCACCAAATTCAGAAGCCACTTAACTTTACAGTCCTATACTACATTTATGAGTTATGTAGGCTACTTATTGTATAACTGTGTGTTAGGCACCAGCTCTGAACCAAACCCTAATGCAGTAGCAGAGCGACATGATCTGATTCATTTCAATAGAAGCTTGGCAGCTTCCAGCGACACAAGTAAAAGTGACCGCTGGTGACCGGTTAGGGCGTGTCCAGCGGTGCGACAAATTTAAGAAAAGTTGAACTTTATTCAAATAATGAGCGAGTATCGGGAGCGACTACCAATAAAAGCAAAGCAGTAAAGTTCACGTCATCCGTCTCTTGTCAGTTATTTTAGTGGATGGTACAGATTTGTTTATGAAAACGAGATTTAAAAAAGCCTCCTAACGATCTCATTGAAAAACAGGAAAGACACAGTGAGAACGTCAATGGTGGTCTGAACAAGGGGTAACCCTAAACCTAACCCACATTAAGTACATATGTATTTTAATATTATCAAATATCAAATAAGTGCAACCCAAAATATTATAGAAACACGGGGGTGGCCACTTTTGACAGAAACGTGGTGACATGAAGACTTGCACAGTAAGCCTCTACACAGTAACATATGAAGAGTTTGTTTCCAAAATGCGATAATCAAATAATTTACATGAGAGAGACTTGCGAGACGGAAAAATGCTGGCTGTTTCTTGTTCTCACATGACAGCATCAAGCTTCTGTCATGCTAACACATTGACCCAAGGGGATCTTAAAAAAAACTTTCCATTATTTTACGCGAAGTCAACAACAATTGAGCAGGACCAAAACATTTTACAGCTGATCGCTGTCAAAAAAGTTCAACGACAACGTCCCAAAGCAGCAGCAATGACACTGTTCTTAATATGACAAAGTGTTTTGATTAATGCCATTAATGTTTATTTTTTAATCAGTGAATACCACTACTCAACTAAATGAATACAACATGGCAAAGATGAATGCACATTTATATATTGATTTAATAGATTTAAACATTTTGAAAAAACTTGTCATGGATTTATTGCATTTTGCGAAATAAATGATCAGTTTTTATAATAAATCTTTGAAAATCAAAATATATATTTGAATTTTTTATGTTATTATACCTAAAGATGCTGTTGGAAAGTTTGAAGGGCTGTAACGATTAATCGCGTGTCCCATTAAAAATGCCTGTCTGAAATCGATTTAGAATCGATTTTAAATCGATTCTGTGTTTTATGCACAGCTTGTGTGTGTACTACGGTGTTTTGGTCAGTACGAAGTCCTTATCAATCTTAAATCATTATGAGTCTGAGTCGTTTATAACGTACATTTTAAAAAGCAACACTCGTTAAACAAAAACATTCAAAATATTCTTTATTATAATGAAAATACCTGAAACAATTTGAAGAACAGAAATATAAATATCCTTATAGACATTTCCTGGAATAGCGTTTGTAATGCTGCTACTTCTGTTGCACAAAGGGAGTTTCTGCACGAGAGCGCCGCCTGGCTTTGGGATGTGCAGAGATTTCACCGTAATATAGTTAAAATTCATTCATTGAGAAAATGCGCATTCAGCCCTAAAAGTTTGTAACAAAAAATATTGTTTTTTATCTCGTCACTTTCTTGGTATAGAAAACACGTTTTACCCAAATTAGTCTAAATGGATTTATTGCGTTTTGGAAGCAAACTATTCATATACCACAGTTTTCTTTACAATTTCCTATTTCTTAGGTCTATTCAATGTAGTCTCCTCAATAATCCTAATCCATAATCATTAATCCAAACTAGCTAAAAGACAGACAACGAAACATACAATTTTAAACTCCAACTGACAACTTCAGATAAGAAACCAGGAAGATATCTTAACAGATCCTGGAGCTGAACCACTGAGACCGAACTCCAACCAAGAAGAGAAATTCTGGGACAACAAATGAGCTTTATTCTGTTCACTTCCTCATCTGACAGAAATGGGAGGAGTGAACATAAAGGAGAGAGAGAGATAAAGATGGCACCCAACAGTACTTCAACTCAAAACAAAGCCGGCTGTAGAGAAACATCACTGTACCAGCAGAACAATGACATCCAAACAGAGAAAAACAATCACTTTCCATTCTCAACAACACAAACAGACATGCCCTTCAAAATGATATAATCCTGAAATAATCCTCACGAGAAAAGAGGAGGAAGCATAAATCTGAACTATGGAGATGGATGTTCAGCTGCAAGAATAACACAAACAACAAAAACATGACAGAGACAGACGGGCTGAAACTAGAGATGGATATCAAAAAGATGAGATAGGAGTTTAGATGCATTGAAGAACATGAACAGTCTGACCTTAAAACTGTCTTTGATATCAACCTGAATACTGATGTCTGGAGATATTGAGTCCTGTGTGAGACTATCTTGTGTTTGTGTAGACAAGCCTCACTTAAAGGCGGGGTGCGTGATTTTTGAAAAACTGTTTGGAAAAGGGAGTCGGGCCGACTACCAAAACACACTTGTAGCAAATCAGCAGTAAGGGGCGTGTCTATTAACCAACATCGTTGTCTGGGATGCATATGTGTGGGGCGGGTCTATCAAAAGAAGGTCCAGATTCTATTGGGGTAGGGGCGTGTTTGTTTAGGTGATTTCAAATATCAACATTGGCTTTCAGAGACCCCACCTTTAAACCATTAGGTTATGCTTGAGAATTAAACCAAGCTTGACATGCGATAAAAGCTTGATAAAAACCATCCAACCATTTCGGTCATGATGACGGATGTATGAGTGAGAAGTGAGATGCTGACCTGTGCTGCCTCCCAGCCCCACTGCCTGTATTTGGGGTCGTGGGTGAATCTCCACATGTACCAGTATGTCTCGATGACCTCTGGTCTCAGGATGTAGTACTTCTCGTTCTGTCTCACGGCTACCGCCTCCAGACCGCTGTCAAACTTAAAGGCTTCTGGTCCCAGCTTTAGCACTGCAATGAAATAAAGCTTTATGAACCTCGACATTTTTGCAGAATCTTCATTCCTCATACTGCTATAGATGTGATTTTGTACAGATTAATACATTTTACTCAATCAGGTTATATAATTTAGAAACAGATTCCCAAACTACCCTTTTGTGTTACCATGGCAACACACTTTAATATAATTTGATAATCAAAAGTGAGTTTCATTTGCTTTACCTTTGACAGACTGTGTTTTTACATACCCTCTCTATAGCCCCTTTCTTATTCACTAACCAGTTCGATCGTAGCTTTCGTGGCAGGTGTGGGCAATCTCTGCTCCGAGCTGCAGATAGTGTCCCGCTTTATCATCCGGCGAACCATCAGCCCCCAGGGCAAACATGCCTCCAGCAAAGCAAGTCAGGTGACCCATCTTGCGCTCCAAATGGCCGTTTTTCCACTCCCCAATGAAAGTAAGACCACCGTTGGACTTACGGATGAGGTGACGCTCGATAGCCTGGAGAGGGGAAAGATAAAGAGTGAAGTATGAAGGTTAGCAGACACTGATGCAGCATTGAGCAACATCGTACACATGTTGTCATGGCAACCAGAAGTTCTCACCTCGATGGCATCGTCGTAGGTCTTTCGAGCTTCTGTGTCGGTTTTGTCAGACATGAGCCAAGCCTTCAGCAGGTATTCATAAAAACTATCACCCAGCCCGCCCACAGAGGTGTGATCTGCAGAACAGGACAAAGAAGCCAGAATAAATCAATGAGAGGTGGGACCTCTGGAACTAAGAAATCTTCATCAACCCTGATAGTAGATGTGAAATAGCCTCTCATCAGCTGAAGAGCACCATTAAATTGTACAGTATGCTCCTTATAGGTTGTTACAAGTTGACAGCTGCACATTATTTGGAAACGAGCCCATCCAAAAATGACTTCCTTATTTTTTAGTGGAACACAAGAGAAGAGAAGACTACTTGTGCCTCTGGTGCATTTTAAGTTTCAAAGTGGTCCAAACTATATTCCATGTACCAAACACAGTTTTTAGTTGTATAGGTGTAAGAATACCCAGTAGTACGACCAAATTCATTCATACTACCCGTATTCAAACTATATAATATAGTAGGTACTTCATCTAGTTCAGTACCTAGTGTAACAGTTTGCGATTTCGGACACAGGGAGAGATTGATAAAAAGATTCAACTAGCCAATTTACAACTACATTTCTACAATCGTAATATTGCATCAATTCAACTAGAGCAAAGAAAGTCCAGCTGTGGTTCTTGTACAGTCTTAATTTTGTCTATTGTCTTCTCAAAGCTCAGTCTTTTAACGTTCCTAAAATGGCGCTATAAAAGTGTATTGAGCCTTGACACCGACCCTTATTACAATAAAAATGCGCTGAAGTGAGCATGTTTTTGCTTGCATTCATTCAGTGCGGACACACGCCAGCACACACCTAATCATTTATAAACACAGCCATTGTGTGTGTTCTGCTCTGACAGAGTTAATGACTCCGCGGATTGAGCGTGTGTAAAGCGTGCGTGTGTTTGACAGGCCGGGAGTCATTTGTACTGGTTACTGCTTGTAATGGGGACTTACAACAAACCATGTAAACAATCTGTGTTCAGTTATCAAAGGGAGCAGCAGAGATTAACACAGACACGTTTAAGAAATTGACAGAAGCATGGCGTCTAAAAAGAGGAACTAGAAAAGAAACGTGGCCTAGTGGTTTGCACATGTATTCAGATGGGAGCTGTGGTGCTATGTGGTGTGATGTGAACCATCTTAATTTAAACACAACATTGCTATAAAAAAAATGATACAGAAAAATAAATAAATGTTTTAAATAATCTGACATAATGTAAAGAACATTCTGTGAAAATATAACCTAGATATCTTTATTACTGATTAAATAATGTGATTTTAACTCTTTTCCCGCCGGTGTATTTAAGAAAAAGTTGCAAGCAAGCGCCAGGATTTTCACAAAAGTTTAATGCCTTCCAGAAAATGTTCTTATTAAAATATATAAACAAACAATTTATCAAATGAAAGAACAGACCATCTGCTTAAAAAAAAAAGTTTTATCCTACATTCATTTGTTCTCTTTTATCACCTCTCAAATATGGGTAGGTTTCTACAAAAATACAAAATTTTGAGCAAAAAGCTGAGATAATTAAATTTTTGTGAAAGACTTTTGATAGAGATCAGATTCAAAGCGATCCTCAAAACATACATGGCCTTAAGAGAATATTTTTGGGTTTATTAAGTCGAGTAAGAGCGCCGACTTTTAAATAACAGCGGAAATATCAATTGGCAGGGAAGCGTTTTCTCTTAATTGACGAGTTAACTCATGTTAAATTCATGATTATAAAATCAAACTTTAATGCTCCCAATCTCATAGTTAGATTATGAGACTTCAGCCTGGATTATACACTCTATAGGGGAGAGCGGGGCACAACCTAACGCTTTTTGGTTTTGGTTCAATCATTCAAAAAAATATTAGAGTTTGATTAATTATATTTTTACACAAGCAACACACACATCTCTGCTACAAATTAACATTTGAAGTTTGTTTCTAGTACTAACCATTCTTGGACAGTTACATCAAATGTGACAGAAGTGCAAACGTTACAACTTACCCCATATGTGGGGTTAATTGTAAAAGGCAGGGGGTTAGTTGTAACACTTGCTATAAATTAAGTTTGCAAGCAAATATTTAAATACTATTTGTCTATATACTTGAAGTGGATATTGTTTATATATCTGTCTATAATAGTTCAATTATAAATGGATACAAATGTCTAAATATGAGAAAAAGCAGCACAATTATGACAAAAAATTTTTTATATGTGACCCAGTTTGTAATAACCATACTACAGTTTCAAAAATCTAATTCTGAGATAATGAGCACCAAAGTCTGATTTTAGCCATTCATTTCATTATGATTTCAATCTTTGATGAATCATTAATAAAGATATGAACACAAATAAATTTGACACAATTTTTCATAAAACAGGCACATTTATTTTGTTGGCAGCCAGCAAGCATTTGTGTGTAGCCTATTTAAAACAACGGCAAGAATTACGCTAACGTTAGCGGTTTTCATATCGTAAGTGCTGAGGGGTTAGTTGTAACATAGCGTTACAATTAACACTGCTGGGTCAAAATATTTTCAAGCTTTCAACTTAGAAACAAAAAAAAAACATGATGAAAAAATTTACTTACATGCCACCAAAATACTTGTTCATCAATAACTCTCTGAAAAAACATTTCTAATAACTTGCGGGAGATCGTTTTTTGGCAGCATGAAAAAAATACTGTAAAAACAAAATGCTCAACCTTGTGCAACAATGTAAACCGTCTGTGTTACAACTAAGCACCCCTATAGAGTATATCTGTATTTGTATGCGTTTATTTTTTCATAGCAATCACACAAAAAAAAATCAGAGGCATGCAGTATGTATGATGGATTGGTATTAACAATGCTTGTTTAACCAACATCTCAGCAGGCTAACAGAAAGCATGATGTGTGCAGGGAAGTGTATACTGTATACTATCATAGGAGAGCGAGGGAGGAGCCCACTAACAATGTCACAGTTCATATCTGCAGAGGCTGGTGAGAAGTCGTTTGTTAAGCCTGCTGGGAGAAAGCAAGCAGGAGAAGAGCTGCCAAAACCCATTATGGAGCTCTTTAGAGGAGACCAGAGGTGGAGGACAGATGCAGAGGTGATGGTTTAACACGAAAGAGGTGTAAACAGGCAACTGACAGGGTGGAAAAACCACTCGTTCATAAACAGAACCATATCTGAAGAAATCAATGAGGCATCAAGGCAATGAGGCACGTTACGACAGATCCTTTAAATTTATCTCAGTATCTTTTTAAAGATGTATTTTATGCTAATGGATGCGAGGTAGCGGCCTGACGGTGGCAAAACGGAGAAGCTGGTATGAATTATTCAAAGGAGAGAAAGAGCGAATGAGAAAATTGAAAAGTGGTTTCCATGTGGTCTGCAGGGCGTTGCCAGGTTGTTATGGGTCAACAGAGTCCACCCTCAAGTCTCTATTGTCCCCGTTTATACCCGGTATTAGGATCTTCAGGCGCCCCGATTGAGAAGGTTCAGACAGAACATGTGGATATCTTGACAGCATGTTTGACACGGTGAAAGCAGCAGAGCAAGAAGAAAATAAATCACAGGAGGAGCGATAAACAAAGACGAAACCAAAAAAGATAAAGCGGAGGTGAATGTGTGTGTGAGCAGAACAGAAAAGACGATGAAGGTAGAATTCATAACAAAAAATAAACTATCAGTGATTAAGATGAGGAATAAACAGCGAAGGTTGCTGTTCAATGAAACGCAAAATAAAATCTCAGGCATTAGAAAGAACACAACCGAAATCTCAGACAGACTTCTGTAAAGCATTTGGCTTCTCATTTGATGGCTTCTTCTGGCACCGTTGCTTAGATTTTCACTTCTGCCAATCAGAAACAACTCCCTAGCGGTCTCCTGCTCAAAAGTAAATGCTTTTAAAGCACCTGACTAAAAAACAACTTGGTGAATAACAATCAGAGATCCAGGCAGGAATGCTCTATCTGTTTTAGCATCAGGGAAGGGACGGTTCATGGACCGAGGAGGAAAGTCTGAGTAAAAGACGCGGATCCAAAATCGGAAAGCCCTAGAGATGATGCTGTGCGGGCGTAGAGTCGAGAGGATTTAATGGCCTGTCACTCATGCTGAGTTTTCATTTAGAAAATAGATCTCTAATGCACATCAATTACATTTGGACACACACACACACACCATCACATTCAAGTCTGAAATATAGTGTGTGTGTGTGTGTGTGTGTGTGTGTGTGTGTGTGTGTGTGTGTGTGTGTGTGTGTGTGTGTGTGTGTGTGTGTGTGTGTGTGTGTGTGTGTGGGTCGATCAGGTTTTAGCCTTTAGAAGCAGAGCTGTAATTAAACTCTCATCTCTCTCAGTAATTAAGACTTGGTTAAAACACACAGTGGAGTGTTTTCACCAACCATAATCAGTAATTACATATAAAGAAAGAAACGTCCTCACGTGACATCTTTATTAAAGCTCAGTGATCAGTGTGGAGATGAAGATAAGCTGCTATTCTGTCGTTATTCACATTTATAAAATAATAAATCAGGGCGGAAGGATTATGAAAATTATCACAAACTGCACAAATACAGCTCAGAATTTGTGGCGTCTGCATTTGATTTAAACCTCTTCTGACGATTATTATTGTAGTAAGGATACCAAAATAAATTTTCGGTATATAAGTCTGTATACCATAATTACTCGATATAGCTCTGTTCCAAATCCTATTTGGACATTATTGTCACGCTGCTGATGTGAAAACAGTTCCAAAAACAGGCAGCTAAATTATACTGCAATCCAAGAGAGCTGGTTTTGGCCAAAACCTAAGGCAGCATAGCATATGCATCACGCATATGCACAGATTTTAATCCAAGACAGTGGAATGAGGAAAGAAATGGTGTTACAAATATGGCAAACTTTGGTTTACAAGCCAATCTCTCTAACCATTAGGCCGCGACTGCTGTAGACATCTAGTGCACGTCAGGATGAAATCTATCTAAAGTCCTAATCAGTCATTATGTAATGAAGATACAAGCGTTAAAACTTTTTTTCCATTGGAGTTTTTGTACTAACCAGCTGTGGAAAGCATCGAATAACAGGACCATGCATAGCCAAAAACGATTGTTATTCATTTCTGAATGTGGCACTGTACTTATGTCAAATACATTCTGATTGGCTTGTTGGCTGTGATTTTAGCAGACTCTGCAAAAGTTTTGCCTTCAACGTTAATAGACAAACTTGAAATTGGGTTGCATTTGTTTAATTCATACTAATCCTTGTAGCTTCTAAAACTGAAGAGAGAAGGTTATTAAAAGAAAGTTACTCACGCTGGCCCCAGCGTCCTGTACGAGGGTTCAAGTAATTGGGGTAGAGGCCGTTGGGTCTGTCCATCTTAGCCAGCAGCTTCCGTATGTGCATCACCTACACAATGGGTAAACAAACCGAGTTAATGGAAAAACGGTAACAATTATACACAAATGAATGTATTATTACATAATATTACATAATTTTTTCACCAAGTAAGTTATAAAAGTAATAATCTAATAGCTAATAATCTCAGGTGCGTTTTTCATTTCACAATGACTTTGAACATACAGTACTGTGCAAACATACAGTACTTAGCAAAGTTTTAATGTCCATCCATTTTTTCTCACTCTTTTTTAAGATACAAACAGAAAATACAGGAAATATGTACAAAAAATTAAAAACAAAACAATTTAACTAAATGTCTTCTTCAGGCATCAGTCAGTATTAAGTGTGATCTCTCTTGGCAAAAAACACATCTTGAGCGTACGCACAGAAATAATCAGATTTATAAAACCGTGTGCACGCACATCCTACGCATTTTTCCCTTAATAAATCACAATCAATTCTAAATGTAGCGCAGCTTTTGCGGCTTCATGACACGCCCATAGTTGTCCATAAATAGTCTGTGAAACGCCCACAAGTTAATATGCATTGATTGTGAAATCATGGCAAACACAGACAGGAAATCAAAAAAACATAACTTCACTCAATGTAAAGAAGTTATCGTTGGCGAGGTGGAAAAGAGGAGAAAAATGTTGTTTGGAGGGCACAGTGTGGGCATTACTAATGCCAAAAAAGGCACTTGAGTGGCAAACGGTGGCAGACTCCGTAAATGCTGTAGCCTCACAACCTCGGACCATGGCCAAAATAAAGAAATGGTCGGACATCAAAGTCGAGGCACAAAAACGTCTAGCACTCCATCGCCAGAGTGTGTCTGCCACGGGTGGGGGAAAGGGGACATTGTTCACCGCAAATGTAATTTCTTGTTGCTTTCTGAATGGTTTAGACATACGCCATACATTGTTTTATCAAAAATAATACACACTAAAGGCATATGCATGGATACCATAATTCCGTAGATTATGAAGATATGGTTTACTATGAAAACAACTTTCCCCAGTGGACAATTAATACATCTATCTATTTATTTATCTATCTATCTATATATCTCCTTAATTATCTATCTATCTGTCTATGTAATTGCATCTATATCTGCTCCGCCAGATGGACACATTGACGAGAATCTCAGTTTTGTACATTATTTCGTTCTGTAAACTATATTCTTTATGAGGATGAATTGCACAACATGCCAATATTATTGCAGAACATATTTCACTTTTCTTTTAGCAAATATGTGTTCTTTTGAATTTCTGTTGTAATTTTCGATTTCTTTATTTTTTTGTTTCACTGCTGATCGATCAAACGGGTGTTCGTGTAAGGCTGTTAATTGTAAGACTTGCTTTGTGAAGTCTTCATGTTATTTATGAGAGGCAGTGTTGTCATTTTCACGTGTTTCTTCCATCTGCCGACAGTGTGGCCATTTCTCATTTCACCCGTTTTTGTGCGTACGCCTGGGTCAGAGCTTGCGTGACGGACAGCACATTTTCCCGTCAAGTTTGCTTTTTATAAATAACAACTATTGCGTAGAGAGTGGCGTACGCCTTCTTTTGTGCGTACGCAACGTTTATAAATGAGGCCCCTGAAGTCATTCGATTAGAATTAGAAATTAATTTAATTTAGGTTTAAGAGATCCTGCAGATGCCTGCTATTGCTCAATTGGAAGAGGAGTCTACCCTAAATACCCTAAATACTTAATACAGCTTATACTTTTACACTGTTTTTAATACTACATACACATTTCCTGTATTTTCTGATTGTATTCTATAAAAGAGACTGAGAAATAATTATATATGATCACTATACAATTGCAAAAACAACACATCTAATGGTAGCATGGTGGCCTAAGACTTTTGCACGGTACTGTACATCATCCAATGAGAATTTAGACCTGGAACTATCTGTCTTATTACAATCTTAAACACACAGACATGCATACCTTCTGATAGTAGGCAGGGTTTCCTGTCAGGTACGTCAGGTGCACAAACTCCATGTGAAGCGTCCCAAACTCAGCCAGAATACTGCTTCCGGCTGACGCCCAGCCCCAGTTTCGCCCCACACCACTGAAACACACATAACATTTATGTGCAGTATGTTTCATAGCAGCCTGTAGCAAACATCCACCTCTGTACCATTTTATCCATGTGTAGACAAAGAAATAACAGTGACCCAACTTAGGCTAAACTATGCTATTCCTTCAAATGGATTTATTTATCCCCAGCCACTCTTCTATCAGGCATAATATCCCCCCTGCTTAACTCCTGACCCAATCCCATTCAAAGTGTATCAAAAGCATTCAGAGTTCTTTTTAAAGCATGTGTGTGTGTTGACGCTCAATGCCAGCTCTGAATGAATGAGGAATAATAAAACACAATGTCGTTCTTTCCCTCAGGATTATAGACACCCAGAAAAACAAGGCGGTGCTGTCTGCTTCTAAACAATTTTTTTGCTAAACACCCAATTAATTCACAAAAGCCACGTCAGGCTTGATTTGACCCCCCTCTCTCCTCTAACATAACATCTAACACATTTTATTCTAATGAAATTAGGTGGAAAGCAGAGTTAAACAGTTGAAAGCCACTGGGGATTTCACAGTCACATGTCTAATAGAAACTTCATTTTAAGGCAAACCCCAGTGCGAAGAGAGACAGCACTGGGAGAAAAGTGAAGGAAAGAATAAAAAGACAAAGGATAAAAGTGAACAGTAAGGTGTGTGTAGGGATGTGAAGATCTAATATACCTCTTCAGGTTGACCATGGCCCACGGGATGCCTGTTGGCGTGTTGAAGGCAGGAAGCAGCTTCTCTGCTAGCTGGACAGCCTTCACCTTAAAAACCTACCAGAAACAGAGAAGAGAGATAAATAATGAAACATGTTGGATAACACGCAGCAAGGAAAACAGGAGAACAGAAAGAAGCCAGCTCAAGGGAATAAAAACAAACCCTATGTGGATGTATCTTGCACATTTCCAGTTTATATTATACTTCAAAAAAACAAAATGGGTAACTTTATTTTGCATAAAAAAGTAAACTATGTTAAAACCTTACAGAATGGTTATTCATGTACTTAGTATAATATTACAGTAAAATATCACTTTTACATTTAGACTAACCCATTCATAATCCTTATTGGATTACTACCGCGAAAAATTTTTTCAAGACATTTTCAAAACCCAAATGCTGCTAGGAAAGCAGGCACAACAGTTCTCCAAAAAAAACCATCAAAATTTAATTTTTAAAATTTAAAATTAGCAATGCAATTTACTTAAAGGGGAAAGGGTGGCATTAACGTCACAAATGACTTAACAGGATCACCAAAAAAATTGAAATTCTGTAATCATTTACTCACCCTAACATTGTTCCAAACCTGTATAAATTTGAAGATGAAGATTTTTGATAAATGTTAACTACCAAAAAGAACTGGGGGTACCACTCACTTCTGTAGTATTATTTTTTGCAACTAAGGAAGTCAGTGGTGCCCCATATCTGCTTGGTTACCTTTCTTTGTATTCAGCAGAACAAAGAAATGTACACAAATTTGGAACAACTTGCGAGTAAACGATGACAAAATGTTACATTTTCGGTGAACTATCCCTTTAATGGTTCTAAAAATAGGCTTGATAGACAATGGTTTGAAATATGAGATGAAAGCGTTCTTAAGAGGTTTCGTAACATTCGCGGAATGCAGCCCGACTCTTCCCTCAGAATCACGTCACGCATCATCCATAAACCCAGCAGAGGGGAACCGACTGCACATATTGCATCAAGAGAGACACAAATGAGACAAAAACTAAATATACATCAAACCCCACACCTGCATGTGTTTACACACCGACTGTCAGCTGCAGATTGTGTGAAGCACAGAAGTAAGTTTGCCCTCATAAAATTCGACTGGGAACACTTTTGCAGACAGCTGCAGTTTAACAGTACTGCAGCACATTAACCATAATGTGACCCTGCCTGTAAAAACCAGAATAAAGTCTCAATCTAATTTTGAGCTTATGAGCATTAAAGTTGGATTTTAATGATTTCAATCTTTCACATGACCTTACTCAGTCAATTTTAAAGATATCAAGATTATGCACAGAATGTTCTTTATATCATGTAGGATGATTTTATGTAGAAAACCTTATAACAAAAAAGCTGCGTTTTACAGGCAGAGTCACATACAATAACAGATATTAACCCTTGCAAAATAATGGGAGAACATCTTTTTGGTGAAACATAAGAGTTCAGAGCTCATACATTTATGGTCGATGGTTTAAACACTGTGAGGTGTGCTGATAAAAAATGAACGAATTCTCATCAATTCATGTCAACTCCAACCATTGGGTTGCTCCAGTCCATACATCTCTATCGTATTGTAAATGAACTAAGTTGCTTTCAATAAAAACTTTGAGTGAATAATAATTTTTTGTGTACACTTGGAGCGCTATGCACATACCAGCTGGCTCACAATACGATCGACTTCACCCAAACCAATAGTGCAGATTATTATCTGAGCTGTAGAGTAGACGTCAAGCACGTACCAATCAATACTTTTCATTTTCCACAGCTCCCCTGTGTCATCGTAATATTGGGGAGACTATAGCTTTGCAATCCTACAAAAGGCTGAGCAGAAATGTCTGAAAAACATCTCCTGACTCAAACTTTTCTAAATAGGGTGAGATCTGTTGCTCGTGTCAGAGCTGGAGTTGTGCAGCATTGTTGTTTTTTTAAGAGGGGAAGATAAAATGAAGACTGCAGAGAAACGTCCTCTGCTTCTCAGACGGTCTGCTCGGCTGCCCGAGTTCCTGCTGATGTTTCTATTTTCAGCCAGTCTTGCAGACGTTTACGTGGAGCCTAGTAAAATGAACTGAAACTCACACAGAAAGATGTGTGAGGTGAATGCAAGGCCTTCAACGTATTCATTAAAAACACACAAAGAGCAAGAAAGACGACAGTGCCACAATGCTGTGTCAACATATAGGTCCAGTGAAGAAAACATACAACGTACTGTAAGAGTTTCTGAGAAAAGCAAAACCTGGGGACAAAGAAAAAAGCAGAAGCTACAGTATTTGTACTTAGAGTACAACACACCAATTGCATTTAATCTACTGTAGTTACATACTGTATGCTGGATTGCTCAGTGGTAAAGGCATTTCGCAAAAGGTCTTTGTTTCGAACCCAAAGAACCCAAATGACGATAAAAATGTATACCTTGTAATACACTGTAAGTTGATCTGTATAAAAGCATCTGCTCAATGCATAAATGTAAATATGCTACAATAAATTAACACATGGGTGATTCTCGCAAAATTAGACTTATGAGGTGTCAAGAAACTTTTTGATAAAAAAAAGTAAAGCAGCATACAGTTACAAACATCTCTTCATGTACCATTTTGCACATGATTTCGGGACATCATACAGACCAAATTTTTTTTGCACATTTAAGGGGAACATTTTCATTACTGCAACGTGTCCATGACTGAATTTGGGTTCTTTGACATGGAAATATTTATAATTAAAAAGTAAATAACATGGGGTATTTGGTAATCATTGGTAAATAAAGAGACAATAATAAGGAATATAAATGTGTCCAATACCAATTTTCTCATCCTCCGCAACAATTTTCAATCATTGTTTAACACTAGAACTACCAAGGCAGTCATTTTGACCGTTTTAAAGATTTGCAATGTAATAACTTTGTTGAAATAAAACCCATATAACTACAGTTCCATGACTTTTCTTAAATTAATGTAAATTTTATTTTAACATTGTTATTTTATTAAAATTACAAAACACAAACGAGTTCTGAGTATTTCTACCTCTAATGGCCATAGCGGTCAATTTGACCGCACATATTACAGGCGTTTTATCTCCTCAGCGCTCTTTCCCGTCGTTAAAGATGTGCGTAGCTGTTGCCTAGCAACCTTTCTCTGGCAGTTTTGTATGCTTTTGCTAAGCTAAAACTTAGTTTTACCGTCAAAAGGCAACAAGAAAGAAAATGACTGTCACTGAGGTTTTATCCTTGCTTGAGAACATTGATGATGCAGAGTCTGATGGAGGAGCAGAGAGCGATGTCTCTTGGTCTCTTGACAGTTCGGTCAAAATGTTTATTATCTGTCCTAATATAACAGAACTATTTATTCATTCTAGATTTCATTAGAGGCTGCATAAAATTGTTTCCGATTCATGTGTCAATTATTTCCGATAATGCTAAAGCATTGTAAACTCCAAAAGTCAAAATGTATTGAATAAAGACAGATGTAATCATTTCCAAAATTCACAATATGTTTTTATCTAACGAAATATTCTGCTTTATTTTATATTTGTTGACATTTAGACTTTCAAAAACAACATTTTAACTGCGGTGAAAAACTTTGATCTCCAGCTTGCCGGATGCAAATTGCGGAAAGCAAATTGCGGCATGCACTTTTGTGGGAGGTCTAGTCGCTCTTACACAATAATATCACGAATATATTATATTATGTATGCTTAAATTACCCCACATTTTTCATAAAACATGACCATAGAAGCTTTGAAGTAAATATAACATGACAAAAATGACATGCACTGCTGTCTGGTATGAACAGTCAAAATGACCGCTATTGGCAGTTCTAGTAGTTATAGAATTCCGGTAGTGCTAGTGTTAAGCCCTCAAGGATCTAACATTTAAAAAAAAACATTAGTTGAAGGGACATAATTGACTGTGACACTCAAGATGGCTACCAGGTAAGCAGTTCTTATTTTTTCTGTCCAGATAAAATTTTGTTTGTCATAGTACCTAGACAACTTTTTACTTCTCATTACCGAAACATGAGTTTGTAAATGCATACATTTAATGTAATATCATGTTGCGGTAATGATAATCTAAAAAAGTAAATAATTCTATAGGAAATATTTTTTAAATCCTTTAAAAATAATGGTTATAGTAGTTCAGACCTTAATCTTATATGTGCAAAAAAATGGCTTTAAAAATTCTGATGCTGGACACCTTCTAAATCTGGATTTCGTGAGAATCACCCACATATTATTGACGAATGAAATGAATTATAACAGGCAAAAAAGTGAGATAGTCGATAAGAACGAGCAAGGAACTAATTTAGGCTGAATAAGTGCACCCCTCAGGATTATTGCTTGGACCGGTGTCTGTTTATATGAGTGAGTGAATCCGTGTAATTCCCAGAATGCAGATTCCGACACTGGGGTCTAATCTGGTTGATGCGGACCATAAGCGCCAGAGATGATCCTGTTATTACACATACTGTATGATATGAGCCTGGGCATACCCTAAGGTACCCTCAGCCCAAAATGTTCCTTAAAGTGTAATGGGGGCATAAAAAGAGATTATGGAGAACACATTGGAAATGGAGGGAATGAGTGTTTGTACAGAAGGTTTGGGGTTAAAGCTGAATATCTGTTCGCTCTCTCTCTCTCTCTGGCTCTCAGTTTGTTTGTGCATTTGCAGCCTTTTATAACAAACCCTCTCCCTCATGTTTATCCTTTCTGTTGTCATGGCAGCATTATGGGGAGCTGCCAATCAAGTCCGCCAAACGCGGTCAATCCAACGCAAACACAGCCAATCAGATCGCATTTTCCGAGACGACGTCTAATGAAGAAATTAGGATGCCGTCTGGGAGAATGTTTATGCGCTCTTAGCCCAAAGCTTCTCAAATCCTCAAAGCAAATAAGCATCGTCAGTACATTTTTACATTTACATTTCAAACACATTTTCTGCCTTTATTTGAAATGATTCCTCCTGGTTTATAAATAAACTGCACAGATTTAGAGGAATATGTAATAGAAATACACAGTCTACAAGGCATGGATATAAATAATCAAATACAGATTCCTCAGAAATATCATGAACTAAATGTTTACAGAGCTAGTTTTTAAATCCATTACGAAACAAAACCAAGCAAATATATATTGCACTGTGCAACAATCTTTACACTAAAGGCACATTACCCAAAAACATGTTATTTTATATCTTAAATGTGTTTAAAAAGTCTATTTTAATCAAGCAAAAGTTCTGCAACACGAAATATGATCGTCACAGGGCTGTGATTTTAACATTATCAAATCAGTCTGGGATTATATGAAGTGACAGAACCAATAAGTTTGTAAGACATGTTCATTTATGTTTGTAACGGTACAATACAAAGCTGAACATTTACATATTTCCTAGCTAAATACTTTGTGTTACTTTGTGTGCTTCTGTTTCACCCAAGAGAAGAGTCCAAGTTTGAATGCTGCATTTACAAACACTAACTGAAAATCCTGCATAGTTAACAAATTTAATCGTATTGTAACGTGTGCAGAATGCATCCAGAATGCAATTTGCAAAAAACTTAATGGTCTTTAAATGGGCTTCATTCTCATAATAAAACTCTGGGTTCAATTCCCAGCTGGCCCAGCACACGCTGTCTCCTGTTCCCTTCTGATGTGTGTGGCCAACAAAACTGCAGCTGGGATTGTCAAAACAAACACTAATATTGGTGTCTAGTTGCGAAAGCCAAAAACCAACCGCTTAACCAGTTCATAATAAAACTCTAAGCTAAATTTAAAATTGTTCTGTCTGTTCCCACAATTTTTATTGGACACCTAGGAAGGCCTGGCGAAGGTCTTTATTGATCAAAACGTTGCTATAGAACTACAGTATATAAACTCTGTGTGGATTCCTTTTGTCTATAGTTTCCAATTTACCGACCAAGTAATACAGAAATACACTGGGCCAATTGGAAAACCGGATATGTTTGCAAGAACACAGCCAGACTGTTTTGTACTCCAAGAGGGAATTTGATGGGTGATGGCCCGACCAAAGTTTGCAGCACATCAAACATGCAGATAAGTAGCTGACAAACATTTTCTCATCCGTCAAATCTCTTCATAAATCTCTGTCCTTATCCTGCCTCCGCTGGGCCCGGGGCTGCGGTTCTGTTCTGTCTTTGATGAGATCTGTGTTTGACAACAGAAGAGAGTGCTGCTCCCTAATGTGACACTGCATATTCACTACCACTGTGAAGATTATACAACAATAGGACATATATCTACAGACAGGCAATGTGAGATGGAGTAGGGGAGAGAGAGAGAGAGAGTTTCAATCTTACTGACGATAATGTCTAAAGTTTTTTCACCATCACTGTAATAATATGCAAATTAAGACAAAGAACAAACATTTGCCTGTTGTGTTCACTCACAGTCTATGATCCTATTTGGCTTGAAGAAGTATTGAAATAAATCCTCAGTCAGCACTGTGTACGAGGAAATGTACAGATTTATGTAGTAATTGGGCTGCTAAAGCTGAAGGAAACAAATGAACCTGTCCTGTTTGATATCCATTAAACAAGAATGGTAAATGGTTGTAAAAGAATGAAGAAAGGAAGGAAGAAAAAGAAAAACATGACTTCAAAACACGTTTTAAGCCAATCACAACCATAAAGGGAAGCAATAGCTTCTGCATGCTTGTTCTGTCAAGAGATGCCAAAGATCAATTGGCTTGAGGTGGAACACATAATGCAACAGAAAAACTCATTCGAAACAAATTATTATTGTGTGAAACGTAAGAAAAAATGTCTTCTAATTTTTTATTTAGAAGTCAAAAAAGAACATTCCTGCAGGAAAATAAACGTATTCAAAGTACAAAGAAATGCACAATGCCCTCTTTCCCAGTCATATCTCTTTCCTCTCTAATGATGACAAGATGCTGAATGGACAGCTTTGCTAAACGTTTTTCCATTTTCATTACCTCTATCTTAACACTTTCCCTAAAGCACATTTGCTGAAAATAACAAGCTGAATGTATGGTTATACGGAGTAAAGATTTTGTACTGATTTAACTTCAGGCCACAAATTTAACTCTGGACATCTAATGACGATGACCAATCAATAGAGCAAAATTGCATATTGTACAAAAAGTAAACAAAATAAGCTGAATTTTGATGTTTCATACACATAAATAATAGCACAGAACATTACGCACATAATGTTTATCCATGCTGCAAGTAAACCTGTATTTAAATATAGTCTGGGTCATCAAGCATTTTTTTGTTGGTTTTTAAAAGGTATGCATCGCAATGTCAATGTTAACTTCTGGCCAAGGAATGAGTTGAGCTGAGGATTGAGTAGAGATGAGATGCAGAATATAGAGGAGCTGAGGAACAAGCAGAGATGAGATGGAGAAGAGAAGGACTGAGAGACAGAAGAAAGACAATAGGAAGTTTGTGGAGAAGAGGGCAGAAGGACAGAAAAGTAAACATCATCCATCACTGTGAAGGGGTTCTAGTGGACCTTCCTGACAGTCTGCAGTGAGAGGGATGGAGGATGCGCTCTTGCACAGGAGAGATAACCTACACAGCTGATAAAAGTACTGAGTCCTTTGTCTTCCTCAAATCAGTTTCTTTTTCAGAAACAGCGTCTGCATTATTCTGGAAACTCTGCAGCACACAAACTCTTTCCTACTTACTTCCATAGATCTTAACATTTATTTTTCGCTTTCTCATCACATTCACAAACTCTGTCATGCATCATTGTAAATCTTCAAACAAAAAGACCTGGCAATTTAAGCAAATAAGTCTATTACATTTTATTTAGGGCTGCAACCACTGATCTATATAAATGACTGGATTGCGCAAGGCGCCACCATGTTGGTATACCCAAACGTTCTATTAAATCAATGGACGTTATCAGATTTTAATGATAAAACATCAATTTACAAGTCTTGGTTTTTATATCCTAAGTTACCCTGTACATTATTACAACGCAAGAGATGTACATGTCTATATTTGCTAGTGAGAGTCACCACCTACCCACCTATGGTCCTAACTAACTACTCAACTAATCAACCAACCAAATAACATAAGCATTACACACATATCTACTGTACTAAACTCTTACTCCATTCAGTGCTGCCATCATTTGGTCCATTTGGCCCTGTACTATATGTGAGTTGTGGTTTAGTTGTGGTTTAAAAGTGCTTATTTTTTTATTTTTCTTGTCAAAAATGACAATCGTTTCGCTAGATAAGACCCTTATGACTCGTTTGGGATCATTTATAGTCCTTTGAAACTCCGTTGAAAAAAACTGTTAAAGAGTAACTAAACCCTAAACCAACTTTTTTAGTTAATGATCTGTAAGAATGATGCTTTATTAGTGCTGTTCATTGATTTTAGTAAGTTTTTTGACATTTGGATGTAAAGTGTTTCAATACTACAATATATGGTGTAAAAACGTCTGAGTGCTGCCCTCTTCAGGTTGAACGGTGGCTACTGCAGTTGAATTTTCCTATTGGATGTTGGGTCCAATAAGTAACTTGTGACGTAAGCAGGTTCAAGCTCACCACGCCCTTGTTACGATCTCACCACACACTTTTAGTTCGTCCCCTCTATCTCCGTTGAGATCTGCCCACTTTTCTTGCATTTTTCAAATATTGCAGTGGGTGGAGTCAGGCTCTGACCAGGGGTTTAGTTACTCTTTAAGTGTTGAGTTAAGTATTAAATGTTGGGTTCTATTAAAGTCGATTAAAATGAGAAAAAATCCTGCAATGTTTTCCTCAAAAAAAATAATTTCTTCTTGACTGAACAAAGAAAGACATCAACATTTTGGATGACATGGTGGTGAGTAAATTATCTGGTTTTTTCTTTTAAGAAAATGGACTATTCCTTTAAGACTAGTTTTGTGGTCCAGGGTCACGTATGTGTATTGTGTATAATAAAAAAAGAGCTCAGAAAAGACAACGTGACCGTGCAGGAGATCAGGCATATCAAAACACTGTACAAACAGAACAAAGGGTCACTAGGGCACAGAGACGCATGCAGAGGACAGACGAGTGCACAGACTTGGTATGCAAGTGCGAAAGGTTCTATGTCCAGTATCTAAACTCATCTGATGAAGTGTATGGAGCAGAGGAGAGGTTGTGACGCATGGCTGCAGTTTAATTTCTTTGCATTTTCACCTTCAGACTAAAAGGAGGAGAACATTGTGATATGGAGTGGTAGAGATATGCTGCCCAGTAATGGGGGAGAGAGAAGATTTCTGTCCTTCTCTATTAGTGTCTGTGGGCAGATAAGGGTAAGTGGGGAGTTAATTAACATGGGCTGAGGAGAAAGACATTTATTTTCCCTGAAAAGGTTGCTAATACTCTGAGCCAACAGCATTGCTTAAACTTTCTTCATCCAAATCTTTATGCATTTGGTAGCGATATCAGACTCATTACGAGAGTTCAAAAGAACATTTTGCCAGGTTAACATCTCGCTTATTTAACAGAAAAACTGCTGTGCTGAAATAAACTGTTCAAAGGAACCAAAAGAATTGAGCCACAGAAGAAACTTTGACAATACTGATAACACATAAACCACTTAAAAATAAACATGAAATGACGACAAACCTCCTGTCCAGATAGGTAAAATGCAGCCAGAAGCCCTCCAATGAATCGGATGTTGACCTCAAAGACAGATACTTCTGCGTTCTATAAAAAACAAACAAAAAAAGCTAGATGAAACAAAAATTAAGAGCAAAAAGTTCATACAATCATTACACCAGGTGCACTGCGATTCAAATTTGAAATCACATTTAAATTGCTTTTGCAGTAACTAATACCAAAGTCCCTTTAGGAAAGTCACGCTATTTGGTGTAAGTTATTTCACTCATGCAAGACTAGGAGCACACTCACATTATTCAAACCAAACTGCGCCCGAGCCATTTGACCTCCAAAGCCTGATTCATTTGACTAGTGTGATCGCTCCATACTGTACCATGCTTCTGGGGGAGTGAGGGGGACAATCGCACTTGGGCATGGTTTGGTATAGGTATAATATGAGTGCGCTCTAAACTCCTATCTGCTTGAATGGGAAAAGAGATATCTCTAAAATCGTTTGCTAAACTCACAGTTAAACAACATTTTTCTGACAAACAATCTTGTTACAAAGCTGAATATATTTCTTTGTTCTGATGAACATGAAGGAAGATATTTTAAGGAATGTTTGTACCCAAACTTTGTAACAATATGAGAGTTTGTAACACTATAAGAGGTTTGGATGAACTATCCCTTTAAGCTCAAATTGAGATAAAAACACAATTTTATCAAGACAGTTTCAGGCAGTGGCGGTTCTACACGGAGGCCAAGGGTGGCCCGTGCCTCTGTAGACATGTCCCTGGCCACCCCTGTGGCCACCCCGTGCTGACCAAATAAAAAAGTATACATTTATTTTGATTTTACACGCGAGCGCCAAAAGCGGAACTAATGCGACGCAACGTTCTACACGGGCAAATTAGAGCGGCGCACCCAACCACTGCACTGTAGCTGGCTGAGGGCTGCGGGTGATGCTCGGCGAGTGTCTTAATTCGTTCCCAATCTCCCGATGTTGAGAATGTGTATGCAGGTTTGGGCACTGGTAAGGACTCTAGCTCACTTCACATTGGGACACAGTTCACTTGTTCTCCTGTGACGTGGCTGCTTGTTGCACGTTGTGATCATTCACAGCTGTCACTCATCAACAACCGGCAAAACCAACATCTCGCTAACTTTTTAAATAGTACATTGTAAAAAGCGCTTAAATATACGTGCATAAAATTGGAGGAATATAATTAAATGTTACATATAAAAATGTTTACAATCTAAAATAAATATTATTTTAAATATTGATTAGATTGTGGTCCCTAACTGTCTAGCAATGTGTGTTTATATGTAAACTAAAACAAACGTTTGTCTTTATAAAAGTTTGCATTTCATAAAGTTTATTGAGTAGGCTTGCATGATTTTCAGTTGGAGGGCTTTAGAAAAGATTCCAGCTCCTCTTTTGCACTTGCACTCACTCTTGTATTAAATAAATATTTATATGATTGTAATTTGTAAAGTAAAATAAAGTGTAAGGGGTGGTTTCCCGGAAGGGGATTAGACTAGTCCTCCACTAAAATAAATGTAAGATCTGTCCAAACTGAAAACAACTTGCACTGACATATCTTAAAATACATCAGTGCCCTTTGTTTTGCTTCAAAATGCACACAAGTAATGTTTTTAGTAAGGCATGTTTGTTAAAACTAGTTATATTTCCTAATTAAACTAAGGCCTAGTCCTGTCTCAAACTAATTCCTGTAACCACCCCTATAATCTTTAAATATAATTTCTTGCCATTTTTTATGTGCCCCTCTGGTAAAACACTGGCCCCTCCTTGGCCCCCCTAGTGAAATTTGTCTAGAACCGCCACTGGTTTCAGGTAATGTGCATGCTCACAGGTTGGCAAGGGTCTTATATGCCTCTGTACTGGGGTGACCTTGAATAGTCAAAGATTCGATGCATCAATAGGAGAATACTGATTCAACTACTAATCTCACAGTCGAATCGCAGCAGATGTGTTATGAAATGAGGATCATTCAATTTTTGCTGTATATTGGTGCACATTATCTGATTTCACATATAACAGCTTTCTCACAATATATTAATATACAGCTTATTATGATAATGCTATGCAAATAATATGTGAAGAAGTAGCTTTTAATAAATATTTTTAAAATGCGTTAATAAATCCAACAACCCCTGTGACCGGGCTACACGTCCATAAGAGGTTTCTATGTTAATAAACCATTGCCTCTTTGTTTCTACATTTAAAAGACAAAGCTGGCAATTCTGGCTATACTTTCGTTCTTTAATAATTTCTTTATTTTATTTATAAATCACTCGGGGTTATCTGATTTATCTATTTGGCTCGTGTTTTTGGCATTTTGCACATATTTGTTCTGCATCTTGTTACTTTTGACCTTATTTTATAATTTTTTTTATTTATTATAAACGTAAATTCTGATCTAATTCAAGTCTGTACATTTTGGCTTGCTTTTCGTTGTATTGATGTTGCGCTATTGCGTGCTGGCCATGCTTGCGCATGCAATTTAGCCGGACGGACAAGGTGCTCTGCGTCTCATATTTAGGAGTTCATCAAACTAAACATTAAAAAAACAGATGTTTTTCGACAGGTTTAAGTTTTAAAATGCATTTAAAACAGGGTGGTTATCTTGTCAAAAGTTAAACTACAAAACAGGTAAGCGGTTTCCTTACATTTCTGTGATGAAACGGAAAATATCTGCACTGAACCTATATTTATGCCTGACTCGACTGTCTTTCTTGTGGTTTAAGTCGGTTTTCACTTTCAAATGATAGAAAAGGGATTCCTGACATAAATAATATCATCAGGTCTTTCTGTATCTAAATTGAATACAGAGATGATCAAAGTCAAAGTAAGCAAGCAGGTATTTCTGTGCTAAATAATAACACGTAGTGTCTATAAAATAATTTATTTAAGTGTTTTTCTTGTTATAAATTAACATTTAATGAAGTGTATATTAAGTTTAGTTTTTATCATTTACAGTAACAATCACAAATTATGTCATTTGTCTTTTTTTTGATCACGACTGCTTTGACGCGCTAAATCTCCAAATTAATTAAATCGCTGAATTGTAGCCAGGTTTCAAAGGCAGGATCACATTTGTTATTTTAGGTGTAGTTATCAAAATGTTTTTTGTTATATCTTTGTGTGATGTTCTGTAGATTGTGTGTTAAATGTTATGAGGAATGATTAAACAAATGTTTATGTTGCCTTACATTTTACCTTAAAAAAAAAAAAATGCATTGTCAGTTTTGTCTTCGTTCATCACTTGAAAGACAGTTTTGGTCACTTTATCAGAAAGTTGTTTATGTGTGCTGCTTGTGAAATAAAAATAAAAGTTAACCATTTGTTGACTACCTGGTCTGGCCCCCTCCCAACCCATGCACAGCACACACATATAGATGATTCAACTATCGGTCAACTATAGAAAGACTCGACAATTCTGATTCGAATATGTAAATCCTTAGTCGAGGACACCCCTACTCTGTACAAAGCCCCTCCCCCTAATAAAGATCAGTCTCACTGCAATCGATTGATGAAGATGATGCTTGGTCTTGAACTCTTTCCCCGCCAGCTTTTTTTTTTTAAGTTGCGAGCCAGCGCCAGGATTTTTTATGATTTTCACAAAAGTTTAATGCCTTCCAGAAAATGTTCTTCTTTAAATATATAAACATACAATATATCAAATGAAAGAACAGCCCCTTTGTTTTGTTCTATTTTGATAGAGATCAGATTCAGAGTGATCCTCAAAACATATACAGAGTTTGAACTGTTTGCCCTAACTGCACCCCAAAGGAACCATTTTAACTAATACAGCAAAAAAAAAACTAAACCTTATTAAACCATCTAAACATACTCTAATCATTTGTGCCTAAAAAACAGTACTGCATTTTTGTGTAATGCTCATACATTTTAAGCAGGTTTTCTGGCTCAGAACATAGAGCACCTCATATTGCCTATGTTTAATATTAATCTGATAAGACAAGAACATGCTTTAACCATCCCCTTTCACTTAGCATTCATTTAGCATGTCTATTAATTCTGACAGAAGTGACCGTGAACCAGATTAATTCAGATATGACCGTTCCCTGACCAAGGTACATTATTCAGTTTTTGGTTTAACAGCTGCGATTAATGCTGATGGCAGACAGCCTCATCCATCATCACAACAGAAAGAGAGAGACAGAGAGGAGAGAGAAAGAGAGGGGGGGTAAGTGGTATGAAAGAGGGAATAAGCAATTCTAGGAAATCCTAAATATAACATGATATCAACATGCTGTGTTCATGTTATTAACAGCTTATAACATACAAAGGTGTTGCAGCTCTCTACAAATGAAACTCCTATGAGATTATATTATATTGTTTATTTATAAAATGACGATTAAACCAACTTTTATGTTAACACTGCGATGATCTCCACTGTCTTCAATGTCTGCACCAACCAAAGAGATCTAAAATACACTTAAAACAGTCTATTACCTTTTTCTCACGCAGGTCAACTTTCTGAGATGTAATGTAAGCTGTAAAAGACATGCGAGTAACCTCTTTGGAGCCACAGACATCAGGACAATGGTAATTCACTGATGTTCAACAGACAAGTCCTTCAATAGCAACTTTTTTGTGGGGGAAATTTACCATCTAAACCTGCCAAAACTTGACCCACTGTATAAATGAAGAGTTTCGTTGCAAAACGAGATAAATCCATTTTTTTTACATTTTTGTCAAAACATGTTTCTTATTATGTTATCATGTTATTATTTTGTTTTATGGTGCTACTTAGCTGTATTTTTTAAGTTATGAAGGTTTAAATCAAAACAAACCAACTGCAGTTGAATTGATATTAATTGGAATGCACAACCAAAAAACAAGATTTCTGAAAAATTAAAAAAACGGAGTTATCTCGTTTTGCAACGAAACTCTGCAAATATACTTGTTAACTCTGAAATTTATACCATTTGTTGTGAATTTATCGTGTTTTTTTCCTTAGTCCTCCTCCATAAATAAATCCCTTCAAAATCTTATCAACATTAGCCATGTTTCCATCCAAAGTTGCGTATTAAGCGTATGCGCATAATTGCAATATCGTATTAAACATCTGCAAATAAAGCATGCATTTCCATCCAGTGAGCTGAAAAGAGCAAAACCATCACTTCCTGATAAACTGGTGCTAAATATCAGTAAGAAAAGCGTAAAGCCACTGTAATTAAGCATTTTCGCGTATAATCACATGAGAGCGTTTGCAGCCGGAAATGAAACACTATAGGCTACACCTGTTATGTGCTTTCGGATGTGGATTCCTGCTGTTTGAGTTCACATTATCCAAACCAAACCGGTTAATCAGACCCTGGCTGGCTTGCAAAGGTGGGCTAGAGCGTGTTTAACTTGTGCTCAGGTGTGGAAATGTGCAGTGTCACCGTGCACTAAACGACTCACAATTAAAAAAACATACAGACAGCTCCAGTGTTAAGAGAGTGCTTTACTTCCTGTTTTCTTCAAAACAAATCACATCCTAATGACGAAAGCGTGCCCGGGTTCAGATCACTCAAAGTACAGTGAGTGTGTGCATCTGGGGGAGTAGGTATGGGGACAATCGTGCTGTTAGGTATAATATGAGTGAAAATATCTAGCTTCCAGTAACGCCACCATCTTAGTCGTGTCATCATTCAAAAGAGAGTGTACGCAGTTTGCGGAGGGTTCTTTGCTGCTGCTCTGTGCCCCTGATGTCAGCATTTGTCATACGTCACTAAGAAAAGTGCGTACACTACGCTGATACTCTCTCCTAAGTGCGGAAGCGACTAAGATGACGGCGTTACCGGAAGCTAGTTATTTTCATTTATAAAGTTTTATATACGGATATTTCTAAAACAAAACGGCTTTTGTTTATCCCCTGGAGTCATTTGGATTACTTTTGTGAAGGATGGATGCACATTTTTTTGGACTTGAAAGAGGTGGACCCCATAAAGCCCAGTGCACACTGAGATTTTAGCCTCGATTTAGTTGTCTAGGCTAAAATCTGCCGTCTTTGATCGCTAGTTTGATATGTTCACAGACAGCCGATTAATGACAGTTACGATCAAAATTTTCCTCCGACAAAACTCTGGCAGTGTCAGAAATTTTGAGACATAATCCTGCTGTGTGGACTCTCCCTACGACAACCGGCAGATCAAGAACGAATAGAAGCATTGAACCCGATGATGCAATTAGCGCGACAACTACAAACCAACACAGACAATGTCAAAAAGAGCCAGGTGGACATACGCGCTGGAAATACAAATGCCAGGTACTCGTCTCCTTCGTTTTTTCTTCTTTTTATGCTTAAGATAAGTCATGATTAAAATGAACCCTAGATGTTGTTTCATTTTGCTAGCCTTTGCTTCAGCGTGTGTTCACCCAGCTGTCGCCGATCGCTGACGTAAAACTACGAACGCGTTTGTTTTTTAAAGTCTTTAAACTCATACAGTCTGAAATTTGGACACAGTGTATACCCGGCTTAAGAAAAATCTATGACATTTTCTAGAATGATGGACATATCCATCTCGGACAGCTTGAGGGTGAGTAAATCATGGGTTTATTATAATTTTTGGCCAAACTATCCCTTTAATGTGCATCTCCAAAATGGTGGATGGAAACATAGCTAGTGTGAAACACTGAGCCAGACACTTAGCCTGGTCCAAATATAAAATATCCTTTCATGCTGAGAGTAGAATAAAGACTCTTCATATCTGATAGAAGACAAAGTAAAAACAACCAATAACGAAAAGAACAGAAACTGGAGAGGAAGAAATCCCATTAATGGGTTAGGATGTGAATGCAGACAGAGATGGAGAGCAGGAGACACGAGACCCTTGGGGACACTCTCCAGCCTTACTTCATTCTCTGACTTCTCTTTTGTCTGCCATTTTTTCCTCAACATCACCAGCTAATTCTAGAGACAAAGCTCTGCCCGTTCACATTGTTTCCATGGCGCCAGTCCTGTCTCTTGGATACCATGACGTTTCACATCAACCCGCATCACTACAGGTTTACTTCAAAGTGCCACCATAATCTGATCAAAAACCGAAAGATTCACTCACTTTCAGAGGACTTAAGTCTTTGGAGAGTCATGGGGTCCTGAACTATTGTTATTACAGCTGTGTCAGTCGTCTGCCAAAGCAAGCGGCTTACAACTGTGAAATAACCTGAGAAATAACTGTATCTACAAACAAGAAACTTGTCTCTAAACCACTTTCTCCAGGTGTTAGATTATACAGAGCAAAACAAGCAATATGATTTTCAAAATCATTATTTGATTAACACTTTCATTGTACTTTACCATGTTAAAATGTAAAACAAAAACATAATTATATACATAGTGATTTGCTTCAAATGCTGTATGTGGATGGCTTTACGAAGTGATTTTAGCTGTCTTTTGTGAACTCATCTACTTACCACACTAAAATCTAAGTTTTGTTCGATCCACTCCTGGCCGTCCTTAAACTCGTCATGGAGGCCCATTATGTACAGGGTGTCCAGGGCGTCTACTATGGTGGCCCCCATCTGGGAATTACCTGCAAAGATGATATAGATATAAATAATTACTAAATACATATTGATTACAATACACTTAATAAAAAATCTACAAAACATTTACACAATCAAGATGCAAGCAGTACTCATTTGCACAAGTGAAGCCAAACATCATAATACAATAAAAATATAAAGCCAAATATTTTATTACAACAGGCCAAATAAACGTGAAAGCACTGCTGACCCCAGCCAGTGGGAGGCACCATAGCTCCATAGAGAGAGAGGCTGAGCTTGCGTGACTGATGACATCATAAAAGCCCCAGAACGCACAGCACCCTGGGACACAACTCGTGTGTGTTAAATTTTAACCTTGGGATTCAAATATGTGGACTCCCAACCATGTTGATGAATGCTTGGCTTTTACAGAAGTCTAGTTTTTTATTATGATACTGACAGCTTTATCACACGCTCATCTTTTCCACCTCATTTCCCCACAAACTAAAGAAAGAAAAGTGATGAATGTGGTCAGTCTATCTTATTATAAATTTCAGCAAACGGATAAGAAAGAAATCACCATAATGAACGATAGCTTGATTTGAATATAAATTCTTAATCTATTTAGGAAAAACATATTTCAACAAAAACTCAGAGAGAAAAACTGACTATGAGAGATGCTTGTGTTGTATCTTTCACATTTAATTTGTGAGCTGCAGTGTTACTGTACTATCATTATTACTGTCAAAGGCTTTAAATCACTGTGAAAAATACCAAACACATCTCTCAGATGCGTTTTAGATCAGACCAACAACCAGATTGTCCCAGGACCTCTGCCAGGGCTCTACAATAACTTTTTTCACTGGTTGCACTGGTACGCCTAACTTTTTTTCTTAGGTGCACCAGCACAAAAGTTAGGTGCACCCAATTTTTTTTTTTGACCGCGTCACATTTATAGGCCACCCAAAAATGAAAATTCTGTCAAAATTTACTTACTCTCATGTTGTTACAAACCTGTATAAATGTCTTTGTTCTGGTGAACATGACTAAAGATATTTTGAGAAATTGGTCGCACTTTCGAGCCCTGTCTGCCAATCATTTTTGCATTTTATCCTGCTTTTTACAAGGCCTACAGGACTTTTCCCTAACAGTATGCCTATAACTTTTTTTTGTTTCTACTGGACCATTTCTTAATACATCTGTAACGTATCTCTATCTTTGACTAGCGTTTTGTCCTCTACAGCTGGGTTAAACAAGCCACCAAAAACATTGACACGGTTTATGAAATCTGGCATGGTTGGCCAAGTCATAAGGTTGAAATCAATTCTCAATAAGATATTTATGCTGTATCATACGGTCAAGCTAACATCAGCCTATCACACCAAGCAATCAGATACTATAAATTGTACCCTTTCCCATTCTCAAAAATTTTTCTCAGACACCCAGTGCTTATCGGGCGATGGATCCTCAATGCCTGATCTGTGAGTTTACAATCATTACTCCAGCCCCTGGCTTTTCTCCCCGTCCTGGCCTGGACATCAGGTTTTACCATAACTGAATGAATCTTGATTGGCATTTACACAGGCTGGCATTCTAGATGCCAAACTTTGCTTGAGTAAATCAAATTGGACTCAATAAAGTTACTTGGGGAATTCCAGTAGCAGGCAGTCCAACCTCTTTATTTTTTCCTTGGCTTCCTGTAATCCATCTTTCGATCCCACTCTCTGTAATTTTGTAGCGCCGGTGCCAGTTTCATTTGGCGACAGACCGAGTTGTTCTAATACGAGCACATGCCAGCCAGCCATGATTTCATTCTCCCAAATATCGTTTTTCTTCAGGTTCTCCACTGCCTCATCAGTTTAGAAGTAAACAGTGCAGAGGTTTTTTTAAGGGCTTGATAAAGCACAGGCTTGAATGAACTGAGATTTTAAATAAGGAACAGAAACAGCCAAAAGTGTGACTCAGATAGCTTTCACCAACTGCTCCTGGTCAAGGGCACAGAGTGGAGGAGAGAGAGGTTTTGTAGCCAAACACTTTATAGCTACCGGTTTAATAGTACCCACCAATTATGTATGTACTGCCCAAAACTCAAATATCCTGTGTGTGTATAGAGATTAGGCGTGTCACGATTCTTCAAATCCTTGATTCGATTACATTTTCGATTCTAATGTCACGGTTCGATTCAATTATCGGTTTTTACATTTTTTCAAGACAAAAAAATGCTATGCCATTATTATTTATTATTATTCCTCGCATGGGGGTTTGTGGGCTTCACTTTACGCGAGAGAGTTTGTAGAGAGAGGATTCCTTCTTGCACGCACATGGACTTAATGCACGCTTTTTGGACTCCTAGCATCTGAAATAAATCCAGGTTGTCATAAACAGCTGCGCTTCTCTCTGTCTCACGTACACACGCTCTCACATCTGTCCAAAGTCTAAACATAAACTAAAGTAGTAATCCTTAAGTATTTGTTCAGTTTTTTGCGTTTCATGTGAGCTGAGGCAAACTATCCCTTTTATTCAAAATATAACCCACTGCATCTCTGAGTTTTTTTTCCCCGCTGGGCAAGCCGACTAGATGTGACATGGGGTGTGGAAAATAAAAGAAAATAAAGCAAGAAAGTAAAAACATTAAATTAGGGATGCAATGGTTCTCGGTAAAGAATCAAACCTGTCTTGTTATCCTCCCATGGTTCGGCACGCACGTTAACTGCAGTGCACCGTGTTTGATACGACCACGCATTTTTAATATAGTTTGGTAAAAAAACAACACATAAAAACGCAAATGTATGGTTCTGAAAACGCTCTGTGTGTGTTTACCTGACAGGCCTGTCCAATCAACACGTAGTATGCAAATCTGTTGCCAACCTCACAGTTCCTCCTCACGTGTTGGTGTGTGTATGTGTGTTGCGGATCGTTAAGCATGGCAAGCGAAGGAGAAAAGTGGACAAAATTTTAAAATTTGCATGGCGAGAGTGCCATATGGTCAAGGCAATACATCTAATATAATGAGTCGCTTGTCTTTTGTCCCCGTAAACATACACACACCAAAACGTACCGACACCGTGACACACACCGAAACGTGAGTAATTTGAACCGTTGCACACCGGAACATTTTGGGTTTGCTTTCTGTTGGTCAATTGGTTACATCATTTTGACAATACATCATTGGTTACATCATTTGGACAACCAGACACGGATAACACGACATATGGCTGCATCCGAAATCTCTTAAATGCTGCCTTCGGAGTGATCAAAGCATCAAGGCAGGTCCAAAAACAATGTTTGGTTTACTTCCTGTCTCCTGAGATCATTGTCCTATCCCACAATTCTATGCGTGTGTGGGAAATTTGATTGGTCGGTTTTTGGTTCGGAAAATTAAATGGTGGCTAAGAAAGCGTCTGAAGCACAAATTCAGTGTACATAATCTTATAATTTCACTTTCACACCTTTTGATTTAATTTCTAGCGAGAAATTAGTATTGTAGTTTTTAAAAATGGGATTTTTATTACAAAGGCACTCTTTGTTTAAATTTCAAACAGAATTGTGTTACACTATGAAGGCTGTCCGAATGGGTTTCCCAAAGCTGCCTTCATGCCACCAAAGTCATGGCCTCATGAGGCAGCGAGGCAACAAGTCAGCTGCCTTAGTTTCTGGATGCAGTCATAGTTTCCTCTTATTTTAAATGTGGCGAGAGCTGGAGAAAAAACATCTGTACAATAGGGCTGTGCAAAAAAAAAAAATCGCCTGCAATTCTCACGCCTGTTTCATCAGTGATTCTGGTTTCTTGATTAGAAGTAAATCGCCATCACCTGCTTTCAGATGGAGGGGCATTTACTACACAGAGCCGTAGTTCACCAAGAAGCTAGGCAAAATCGCATAGATTATCGGAGTCGATTTTCCTCGATTATGAAACGGATTTTGCCTTGCTTCTCTGTAAAATACGGCTCTGTGTAGTAAATGCGGCACCATCTGAAAGCAGGTGTCCCGACGGCCTTGCAGGGCTCTAAAGCTAAGGTATCTGATGACAAAAAAAAAAACAGCAGTCATTCAAGCCCTAGCAAACAAGACTTTACTAGTACTTATATTTAGGGTTAAGGATTTGAATTAAATATTTGTGCCACAGATTTCACACCTCAAATTTGACTTCAAATTGTGTGGGTTTGTTGAGGAAATGTGCGCCACCACTTTTCAACCAACAACATCATGGTGGTGACACACTGGATCCTATTACATTAACTATAAATATTTATTTAACTACAGTTATGCTTGGAAGCAATTACATCAGTACAAAAATAACTAGGATTCTTACACGAGACCAGACATACAGTACAGAAAGACCAATTAAAGTCCACATACCAAATAGCTTCAAATGTAACCCAAGCATCTTTGAAACTAAAAACCATGACGCCTAATTGCCTTGTGGCTTTATTTTGTATGCAGCATCTCGCTAAAGGAATTCTTTATGATGGCCAATTTGTTCTCCATAAAGTGCACAGAGACCTTGCACATAAAAAGGAGGTGCAATTTCCATAAATGACTCATGAGGCCAAAAGCAAAATGCTGAATTCTAAATAACAGTCAATCATTGAGCCAGTAAAGATAGCCACTGTGATAGGCTGTTTATATCCGTCTCATATAATACAGAATAAATGAAAGGTCTAAATTTGTTGCAGGGTCAACCAGTGCTCCGGGTTCTTCATCTCACTACACCACACATGTTAGGTATTGCATACATTTTCAGGATGGACATCTTGCCTTTTCCTCAAGACACTTAACTTTGCCGATTCTCTCGAAAATGAAAATCCAACATTAATTTCAAGCTTGAGTGCTGTTAACGCTCAGGATATTAGATGAACATTTAAGGTCACAAACTTATTTCCGCATTACCCAAGAGAAATGTGAGTAGCACGCGGAAAAGCGTCTGAAGCAGAACAAGATTCACGCTATAAACCTCCATACTGTCAGAAGTGATCACCCCACCGGCCCATTTGTGTTAACACCCCAGCTGTGGTATATTCACAGGCAGTGTGTTCTTTGGGGACCTGTACATTTGCTAGAAGCCTTGGGCAGCTTTATTTTGAAAATACAAGCAGTCAAACCGCAAACCAACTGGAGTGTGACTGCAGATGTGGGTGCTGCAAATGAAACTACAGGCTCTGTGGATCTTCAAGTGTGCAGAGGGTTAAAGCAGCAAGATTCAGTAAATATTAAGAGAACAACACTGGAGAGTTTAAGTGCACTTGCGGGTGTACAGTGAATTTGCAGGGGATGAGAATGTCACTGGTTTATTGAAAACAAAGATCTCGACTGCTAGCTTTCCAAGTGTTTGCTTTGAACACCGTCAGAGAAAGGTTAAAAAATGGTCCCAGCTGTCACTGAGGCAGTACCCTTTTAAAAAGTACACCTTTGCACCTTGTGTTCATATTAAGTACCTCAAGGTACATATTGGTACCAAATGTACATACATACAGTACTAGGACATTTCTAAAGGGTACTGCCCCAGTGACAGCTTGGGACAAATTCTTCTAAATGTGTATTTCCCAATCCCAGACTTGAACAGGTAATGCTGTTAGCACCGATTTGCTTAAATGTAGCTGAAAATGGCATTCGCTTTTTAAATAAACTTAAATAAAAAGTTATCAAACATGACCCTAAATAACTGTGCCAACAAAGAAATAAAATCAAATTGGCAATGCATTAATAAGCATAACAAATCAAAATTCAGTTAATAAATGCTTCACAGCTCACGGTGAGCAATTACATTTTGAATTCAGCTAAAATATGCCAAAAAATAAGAGCTGTTTAGCTGAATCTGCTAGTGCTGCATACCAGAAAAGGTCGGAGGTGGGAAAACTCAGCTGAAATTCCTCAGAGGTTTCGGGTTTATTTTTGGGTGCCTGACCTCATGCATTTGTCCAGTTGTTAATTTAAGTGTTCTGAAGTTTATTGGGCAAGTAACACTAACCTTTTAACTCTGTGTAAATCTGTTATATAGAGTAAGTGCACAATCACGCTCCAACTACAGGTTCCCACATCCTAATAAAACATCAGCATTCACGTCACACAAGTTCAGCTCTCAAGGGCACGCTGGTGTCTGTCTATCTCTTATGATCCCCTAATGAATATCTGCATAGACATCAGCAGCTTATTTCCATCACCGCATCCTCCTATGTTCTTACATCTCTGCTCTGCTTGTAATTTGGTGTTTGGTGTGTGCTGTGCTTGCTGTCAATCACTGTAAGTGGCTGATGAATATTTACTGAGCCGCAGCACTTTGATGAATTGCTGTAGCTGTGATGCTGAGAGAAACAAGTGATCTCTCAGACACACACACAGAGTCATGCACCCTTTTAAAGCAGAGACGTATGGGTAATGCTATTTCTCTGGATGGCGGGATAGGTACGCCTTGCCTTTCATTTCCACTTTTTCCCTCCCTCAATCTTCCTTTGCTTTCTCCGTTCTCAAAAGTTGTTTTGTTTCTAGGTCTCAGACAGCATGTCACAGGCTTACGTGCATTCCTGGCGGGCCGGCCGGAACCAAATCGTCATGATTTCCCACCTGCGCTTGGCATGTTCCCATCTATTATAAGTTTAATCCCCACAGAACCCTGGGAAAAGCAGCGGGAATTGAGCTGGAATGAGTCAGTCAGAGGTGTTAGGGCATTCGTGGCAGCTCTTTAAAATTTTGAAAAGACACTGGTTGTTTATGGCAAACCACAATGGGATTCTCAATACTGTAGCACCAGTAAAAGCAGCAACAGACTGAGCAAAAACTGTTATGCAATCTACATCTACATCACGTTTAAGCTTGCTGTGGGAGTGTTCACTTCCTACGGGATGATAGTAACTGACAAAGACGATGTTGGAGGATTATGTGCGCAACAGATCCAAAGCATCAATGACAAATCAGTAATGCAATTACGAATGAAAGGTGAAACTAAAAAGCGAGCGCGCATTCAAACACAATTTCATTCGATACCTGATGCACAAGTTGCATACAACATTACACAAACAAATCTGTGAGAAAATGCAAAAGCATTAAAATATATATATTCCTATCTAAGATAGCCAGACAGGCAGGGCAGAGATACATTTTGGTAGCCCGACTAGAAGGCACAATAGCCCCGGGATTTCAGGCTAGCGATTTTGCGAGCCCTGCATAAGATAAAGGAACAAGCTTATAAATAAGCTATTTATACTGCGTATCATGAAGACAAGTTAACATTCTCAAAGTCTCTCACACACACATTGTCAACCGCATGATTTAATTGGTTTCTCATTACGTGGCAGTTATAAGAGAAGTCACACAGCAGGACTACAACCAAAACATTTGACACTGTCATAACTTCAGAAGCTGATTCACTGCAAAGGCAAATAATCCGCCATCTGCGATACATCACATTAGGCCTTCCAAAACTGTCAAAAAAAAATCTTTTACAAAAAGGCAAAAAATCTAAAGTAACGACACACATTGTGTACACACTGCAAACTCAGCTTAACTCAAAGTATACCTAATACCACTAGGCAGAGTACAATAAATAAATTGCTTTAGATCTTTGCCGTGGGCGGTCTTCTGCACGCTTGCCCAAAATGCTTTAGACTGGACCATGAATCTTCTAGTAGACAGCGATGGTCTTCAGGAAAATGCAGCTGTGAAAGCAAATATGATGAATGTGTAGACTACACACACAGTATGACACACATATGCATACTTACAGAATTATATATGAGACTATGCCTTGTGTAAGACACTTACAGGCTACATTTTGCACATATTAATTTACGCACTGTAAGTTCTGTTCTAAAAGAATCCATCAACACACGCTCAGATGCCAGTGCTGGCACGGCCTGACTTATTGGATGCGTTTGCCGACTGCAGGGAACGGTAAATTGGCAAACTGGTATAGTAGGAAGTGGACCTGAATGCAATTTGCAGTTTATTCTGCTTTATTGACTTATGTGGCCTTCATATGGCAAGCCTAACCTACACAACTATACTCAGACACTTTAGACATACTGTAAACACATAAGGATCAGTTTGCTTTATTCCTGGTGGTTTAGTCCCAGAGTCAGTGTTTAGGCATAAAAGGTAAAACAACCAGAATGCATCATTTACAATACAACAGTACAGTACAAAAAAAAGACAAATAAAAATGCTTTTTAAGGACACTCGATTCTTATCTATATCCAAAAATCCATAGCTGTAATTGCATTGTTCTCCAAAATGATGCCGTTTCAATGAAAGCTGATGACAATAATATAGGCTTTTAAAAGCCCTTTGAAATCTAAATTAAGCTGGACATTTAGAGCAGAATGCATCATTAACTGAAATGTAATATATTTTATGTAAATGGTTCGAAAACACAAGAGAAGAAAACCCCACAATGCACTTTACTAGTAGACTGATTTGTGCTTGTTGCCCACAAATGAATATTAACAATGCATGACCTTGGAATAAAATGCAAATAGATGAATAATACAAACTGATTGATTAACTTAAGTTTCCTTTATTCTTTACACAGCAAAGTCAAACTGCCTGCTAAAACTTAGTAATAGACTGCTTATAACCACAATAGATTAGAGAGTATGAATCATTTTGCAGTCTAATATTGTGAGGACCTCTCTATTTAACACAACCTTAAGATGAATCACATTAGACACACGCAGAATCTACACAATTAAAACACTCCTGAACTCCAGTGTCAAGCTCTTTTGTCTCTGCATTGCAGGAGAAGGGAGCTGTGGTTGGTACCTGCCTGAACCCAACAGCGTCCACCCCTCTGCAGCTGTTTCTGAAGTCACTACGGAGAAGACAATATGACCCATGGCACAGCCCCACCACTCATTACAACATTAACAACACAGTGGGCTCATGCACTGATGAAGCACAAGCTCAAACACACACACACACACACACACACACACACACACACACACACACGCGCACGTGCGCATTTAACTGACATGCTGTGAAGCTGTGTATACTTGCCCATGTTCTCCGCAGTCAAACAGAAAATCACACGCATCATTAAGAAAATATTAACCACCTAGGGAACACAATTTCATGGGCAGCACTGAGATGCATATATAATTGCAGATTTTGGCGAGGCTGGTGGCTGATGGGAATTAAGCAAATGAGGTCATAAATACAGAAAATGAATGGAGAAGTCAAAACCGCAGGCAGAATGAGGAAACTTTCTCTCATTTGAATCGATTTTCTTGACACGATTTCCTTAAACAGCTGGTTTTCCTGCTTTCTCATTCACTCCCTATTCCCTGCTCCCGGGCTCAGGCATCTGGATCCTGTATTTGAGCTGTATTTTGTTTGCACTCGTTTCGATGGCCTGTGCACGGTTAAGCCCGGTTCACAATGACGATGCAATAAAGTTGCTGTTTTCCTGTGTTGTTGCTGTGTCCAGGGATTCAACAAACTTGAGAAAACTTTAACGGAATTCAAATGAGCAATGCCACAATAGCAACACGACTTATGGGAGTGGAGATGATATTACATAATTTTGCAACATTCAATGCTGCAAAATATATAGACTTTATTTTCAAGTAAAAAAATATTTCTAAAAAATATTTGTTTTGACTGAACACATACACACATTACTGGTGGAAAAAATGTATACCCTTTAATGCACTAAATGGATTGAATAAAGGTGTCTGCTATGTAATAAAATAGGACATTTTGTTTTACAAGCAAGAGCTCTCATTACTTAAAAGTTATGGTCAGTTTTGCAGCCCACCTGGAGCATCCAGGAATTACTAGCCTACAATAGTACAGCAACCAGTTGCTTTAGCTCAGCACTCCCAGTCAGGCTTTCCTACAGAATCCACGCCCGCAGATTTCAGTGGAATTTTGCGGATTTCAATGCTCGCCATTGACAAGCACACACATGGCATAGCCAGGGTTGGAAAATGAGTGAGGTCCAGGGGTAAAAAAAAGAAAAAAAGGATAAAAAAGGGCAATAAAAAACCCTTTAAGTACACTTCATAAATGTATTATTTTGTGCAAAAATGTTGTAGTTAATATCAAAAATTAGTCTGTAGTACTTCTAAAGATAAACTAAACAGTGCTATTTTGAGACATCATTTAATTTCAATAAACTAGGAATCTGTTTAAACTGCTATTGCATACTTTTTCAGGTGCATTTAAATACTACTCAAGTAGAACTATACCTTTTATTAGTATATGTGTAGTTCATAACTTTTACAAAATATTTATTTAAATGTAGTTTTAGTACACTAAAGTATACTTTATTTTTTACCTGGGATCTTGTGTATTTGTCATAACTTTTTTGCCATTTTAGATATACACTCTGTCTTTATGTTTTAGGCTGGACATTAGTATATTATATTTATAAGATCACAATTTGTTAATACTTTACTGTTGACCGGATCATTTGGTGGATAATTCATTTTTTTTTCATGCAACAATGCCTATTACAGCATTATATTAATTGTTTAAATAAGCAATATTAGGCTATATAAAAAAGAACTTTGTTTAGTGCTCTTATAAATGTTTTCAGCTTGACTTTGTTAAATGCTAACTCCTAAACTGAATTAAATAACATAGCCTTCTTCATGCACAATTTTTACATATTTGGTATATTTTATTTAAACCCAGTTGTTTTACATCTTTGTACTGGTGTTATTTTCTAAAGATTTTTAGTGTTGAAAGCATTTCTTACATACATAATCATGATGATCATTCCGTTTGTTATACCAAATGTAGTATCATGTCAGCAATAACCTGCCCACGATGAAAGATGTGCTACTTGATTACTGTTTAGGTGCTGGTCATCCCATGTTCCTAGATATTAATATGAAAACAAACAAAATAGGCCATCTTTCAGAAATAAATCAGAGACATTGCTAACAGTAACCTGCAGATTTAAGGAGATCTCACTTCACTCTGTTGACTATGTGACGCAACAGAGAGAACATATCTTTTTCAAGTTTACATCGCATTGTAAAAATTATGAAATTATCTTGATACGTGCTAAATTCATAATGAAAACTTCTTAATGCAAGCATTTTTATTTCGCTATAAATATATATAATATAATTTTATATTCAAAATATATGTTGGTCCAATTTGATTTCCTCTCTTGCGCACAGTTGCAGTCGTCAGTCTCACTCTCAGCCTTTTTACGAGGTGTTACTGTAAAAAATGCGCTACACATGGCATTTTATAAACCGGAGGGTTTATTTATAGTTCGGATACGGATATTTCACGTCATGTTCGAATGCATATTCGAATATCGATTAAAAAGTGACAGCCCTACTTGACATGCACATTATCTGGTTTATGTTGGTCCGGTTATAATCAGATGACTCCGTTTGGTGTATTCATTTTCATTATATGCCTCAAGTCATAATTTGAGATGCAATTTTGTAATATAAAAGCTTTTACATTTTTTAAATCATTTTGCAAAATTCCACAGATTTTTCCCAAAAAAGTCCACAGTAAAAGCAAAAATATCTCGGCAGATTCCGTCTGGCCCTGCCTATAGGTGATTAGCTTAGCTCTCGTTTTATAACACGACTCTACATTGACGGTGCTTGTTTCTGGAAAATAATATGAAGGCCAAAAATGACCTATTTATTGACATTGGCCCGAGCGGCAGACTTGCAGAGGATCCTTAGCAGATAAGCTGCAGGCCGGTTTGTATTGATTAACAACAGTGCTGATTAAAGACTCTACTGTCTGGATGCTCTGCCTATTATCAGTCAGTAGACCCATTTCTGACCTCAGCTAGCCCTGCCGTTGCCATGGCAACAACACGACGGTGCGACGTTGAACACGATGGTCCATATCCAGCTGCAGGGATGGAGGTCTGTGCCCGAGCCAAAACCTAAATTCGGCTTTCTCTCTCCTCACACATCAGTAAAAGACTCACAATGTACAATGTGTGAAGGGTTCATGCAGAGGTAAAGCCAAATGATTTAAATCAGCTGTGAAAAGAAGCAAAGTATGAAAACAGCAAGATGCTTAGAAAAACGAGAATAATCTCAATTTATGCCTTAGACCTAATGACTTTAGTAAAACACTTTTAGATCTCCCCCAATGTAAAAGCTCTACTGCACATTAGTTGCTACATATTAAAAGGTGCGGAGAGCCTCAGAAACTCCGTTAAAACTGAAATCATATCATAATCTTTTATCATACAGCATCAAAAAGAAAAGTTGTGGTGAATGTGCACGTGTTGACATGGTCATTCTAGTATTGCATCATTGCATGCATAGTGGTGGCGGGCAGATTACGTGATCCGACTCTGTGGTGAGGCTCAGGCACTCTCCTAGTAAACAGGGTGTCTGTTTACACATCAAACTGCTTACTAATCAAAGGTCTGGCCCTTCCAGCAACAGAGGCTTGGTCTTACATGGGTCAGATATTTTTAAAGAAAAAAGTCAATTGAGGTCAACTGAAAGATCAATAGGAGCAAATCCCTGTCCCACCGCAACAGTGAGGTAGTCGGGCAGCGCAGCCGTGTGTGCGGTATCAGCATATTTGATCAGTGTCTGCTTAACAAATACATCAGTCTGTTAGTCAAGAGGTCAGAAATGAGTCACACTTACCAACAGCTTATCAAATCTTAAAGTTTTACGGCCATTAATATTTCTCAATCAATCAGGAATTACTTTTTATTGCGTTTATGAAAACGTTAACATTGCTCTCCCTATGAAAATCTAATTATTTGTATTTTTAATGGTCGTGTTTAACGCACAGCATACTAACCTATGCTGTGAAATGCCACTCTCACAAAAACATTAAAGGTGCCAAAGAATGCATTGAACTAATGTGTTAAATTGTCATTTTATATTTACATAGAACGTATGTAAACTTTATTAAGTGCAAAAAGTAACATTTTTACATGTCCATTTACAACCCTTTGAATAAAATTGTCTATTTTTGCCCTATTTGGAAGGGTCATGAATAACAATGTTGAGCTCTGATCTAAGGCTCATGTCAGTAGCTCACATTAGTAAACATTTTAACATCATTGTACTTAATGTGCAATTTAATGTTGGGGGCGTACATCTCGACTGTGACATCACAGTCGGTTTTACGTTGAGATTGGCCTGTTTTCCAGCAGCCTTTGCGTGTGCGAGGTTTACACAAACAAATGCATTTGAGGCTCACGATACATCATTACCATGTACAGAGCCTTTAGTATTCATCTATGCCCAAGTAAATGCAGTTTTTTTATTCTATTGCACCTTTAACAAACATTTCTAGGATCAAAATAATTACAAGACAAACATCAAAAAAAGGCTGGTTCACTAGTCAGTTTTACAACTGGAGTGATTACGAACAACTAGTTAACTAACCATCTGATAAAAAACAGCAGCAAACATTATAGATCTGGTGTGGGCGAGTACAGCCCAACAGCCAACAGAATGTGACATTACCAAACTGTCAGCAACATGAGCTAGGCCATTAATAATGCCTCTATAAATAGTTTAGGCATGTCTGATTCAAGCTAGCCAACATAAACAAATCAAGCTTTCATTTCATAATGCAAAAGCTCTTTCATCTCTCTTGATTTAAGGATTCAGATCAAACTAACATCAATTAACCTGAAACTGTAAACTCATAACTTCAGCTTTATTCAGGTATTTATGTCAATAAGCATTTGGCAGCACCATTCATTTTACACAAGGAAGAAAAATAAACAGATTGCATCAAGTTTAAAGGTGAAAGATATAATTTTTTTAATGTTAAAATGTCTTTTTCCAAGCCCAGCTAAACATGTAGAGATAAATATGTTTAAAGTTAGCTTTTTTGTAGGTTGAAAATTGTTAACACTGCATAAAGTGCTCAGCATAAATAAGCACACCCCCTTTGAAAATTAAGATTTTTCTTCATTTGTTAGTAAATATGAGACCAATTTGCTGCATTTTTACAAAACAGTTTTATTAAACATGTATGTTTCTAAACATAAGAGTGAAAGTCACTTACTATTCTTTAGGACACCTCATTTTAAATCAATTTGAAAATGATAAAAAATGATAAAAAAAAGTTTAATAAAACTGTTTTGTAAAAAAGGAAGCAAATTGGTATCATATTTACTAACAAATGGAGAAAAATCTTAATTTTCAAAGGCAGTATACACATTTATGCTGAGAACTTCATAATATTTTACATCCGGAAATGGCAACATTTGGGATGAGGCTATTTGTTCTTTCAACCAGAGTTGGGAAGTTTGTAATTATAGTGATGTGAAAATGCAGAACACATTTGAACTTTAAAGGGCACTTATTATGCAAAATCTACTTTTCCAGATAAATGTGTTTACACCATGCCACCCTACCAAAGAAGTCTTATTAGACATGCCGTTTTGATTCTCTTGTTAATGTGACATCACACTGATAAAGCCCCACCCACAGCCATTGACTGACAGTCCTGAGTTACCATAGTTTCTGCCCTCAGCGAGTTGTACGCTCTCCGCCATATCTCAATATTAAGACATTTTTGTCTCAGTAATCAGATTTATTTGAACTGAAAGTGCTTCTCTTCTAGTAAGACAGTGAGGAGCAGTAGCTCATTTGCATTTAAAGGTACAGACATGAAAACAGCACGTTTATGCTTCCACCCAAATTGGGGCATTTTGGACATGCTTTAATAAATTATCTGTGGGTTATTTTAAGCTGAAACTTCACAGACACATTCTAGGCACAACTGAAATGTATATTACATATTGTAAAAATGGCCATAAAAAGTTAGCCTGGTCCAACCAGACTCTCGTACATTCATTTAATTTGAACAGAGAGTCTGGCCACGCTCCATTGCAAAGCGTTACTTCCGTTAAGGAGGGTCCTCGGTTGAAGTTTAAAACTATTGGATCTGCCCAGAGTCACTCTGAATCTGCCATAACCAATCGCTAATGTTTGGTCGTGACGAATCACTCAGTCTGGTGCACGACCTCAACTTCATCGCCCTCTGTTCGCTGACTGGACCTGCAGATTTTTGCCAGAGAAAACGAAACTCTACACAGCAGTCCCAGACGTTGTACTGAAGCGAAATTAAAATTTAGCGGAAACGCGTAGGAGGGCGGAGCCAGGCCAATAAAAGGTGTCCTTTAAAGTTCATTAAAGATGAATTTGCCAAACCTATAACAGTATAAGCTGTTGAATGTAAAATCCTCCATGTTTATGCTCAGCCAGCAATGAACACAATTCGCACAAGGCACACAATAGTTTGTCAAGTGCGTTTGAATAATAGAGTCTATTGTCTCTATTCTCCAAGATAGAGCAAAGCACACAGTGTTCTGCCAACAATTGGTCGGGATAGAGGACGAGTTTTAAGAGGGTACTGTAGGTGAGATTGAAGCCTCTGAGAAAGCTTATCAGAATCATGAAGCAGCATCTCTATTCCCCAACTATTTCTCTTTTATAAACACACATACACACATCAACGCAGACATGACTGTTCATTCCACATGGAGTGTGAGGAAGAGGCTTATTAAATATGAAAAGGGAAATCTGAAAGACACTTCAGCACACCGCACTGCAGCATGCAGTCTCTTATTCGCTCTTATTCTTTCACCCTCTCTCTCTCTTCGTCCCTTTGTTCTTCTTGGATCTCAGAGAAAGAATGAATTAAATCTGTGCCTCATCCAACATTTTGGCTAGTTTGTATGAAGCCCTGATTATGGTTGATCTGCATGGTTTAATATTCTAACTGTAAAACATTTCATTTGTAAAGAAACACATTTTTGAGTAAACCCCAAATGTATGCTGATACTTGATTATATAATGGCCGTGTGTTGATTTTACCATTGGGAAGAAATTATTGTTAGCCATGGTGTACTTTTTAGTCTTGGTTACATCAACAGACAAACAGCTTTGGAGTCAGAGAACGAAAGAAGTAAACATGGCCAATTTTGCGTATGTCTTTGTGTACCCTTATCTGAGCAAAAATCACTTACACATTCAGTTTTCTGGTGTTCAGCCGCAATGCCAAACATCACATCAAAGAAATGATTAAAGGTGGCAAACGTCTCAATATTCAAGAGCACAGAAGCGGATGAAGACTGCCAAAACAGAATCATTCCAGCGCAAGCACTTATTTCCATGTAAATGAGACCCCTACATGTATGTGTGCTTCTTACTTACCGAAGATATTGGTGGAATGTCCTTTCTTGGCGATGGGTTTGAGCTCGTTGTGGCCCCAGCCGTATTGCCTGTAGCTGTCCCACGCATGTTTCATCATCTAGAGGTTGAGAAACGACATGAAGTTAGCCTTGGTCATGAATATCAAACGCTTTGGTTGACATTAACAGTTGATATAGAGGACAGCAGTAAAACCTAATGCAGACAGTAATCTATGGCATCATCATCATTTAAAAACAGTAACATGAAAGCCAAAATTTGCTCTGATAACAACAAACAGGAGCTTACTAAGCAAGCATCTGATGCGAGAAATAAAGCACTTGCAGCCAAGATCCTTTTTTTACCCAGAATCCCAGATGCGGCCCTGACCCTGTCTGCTCTACTGTCATTTACCTTTCAGGTCACCGACCAGCAGCGCCCTGTCAATGTATCCTCACTCTGTGTGTTTTTCTTTTCCCCCCACTAGGGAAAGATGAATGGACACAGTGTGTGTCTGCATCTGTATGTGTGTCTTTGTTTCAGTTGTGGCTCTGGGCATCTTCTCTCCAAGCTCTCTCTTACTCTTTTCCATTAAAGGACTGGCAGAGCTTCGAGCCACTCCACATTTAGACATGTCTTCAAATATTGCCACATCGGAATGTACTCACAACAAGTGCACAGAGTTTGTGTGTTCCTATATAGACAGTTGCTCTGTATTGGAAACAATTGGGTTGCATTAAAAAAATGACTGAGCGTAATGCTATTGTAAGATACCTATGCCCCCCGGATGCATCTGATTGGCCCGTTGTTTTAAAACGGACATGGGGTCTCATTTACTAATAATTATAATAATTTACTAATTTATAAAACATTATGGGATGCAATAACACAACAAATCAACTAATTGACTTTTTGGACTTTTCATTAAATTCACATTTCATTTATGCATTAAGCAGATGCTTATTATATGCATAGGTGTAGAAATAATATAACATGTAGTATAAAAAGGAAAATGTAAATAGAACTGCAAATTATATATCATATTATATGCATTATAATTTTAGTATTTGATTTTAGTGTATATGATTATTGCATACAAGTTGTTTTTTCTTTTTTGTACATTTAGGAGAAATTTTTTCATATTTGTTTCATGAAAACATCCATACACACATTTTAGGCATAAATGTGTGTGTATGCAAGCTTAGTGAATGAGACCCACTGATCTGCTGCTATACGTGACAAATTTGATTTGATTTATAACAGATCTTATTCAAAATTGATCTAATTTGTCAAGACAGCATAAGGTTGTTGCCTACCATCTGAAACAGCTTTCAAGTTTCCATAAAATGCTGCTTATTTAGGCAGCTCAATAGGTTTTGGGCACAGACCTTATGTCTGTAATGAACACAAATGCCTCTGGAGTCACTCTTATAAGTGTTGCTGTAGGCTGCCATCCCAAGTCCGAGCCATGATTTTCCTCCACTTTCTCAGCCCAAGCGGCAAAACCCCAGGAGGAAACCCAGCCAATGAAAAGACGTCAATAATTTCTTTTTGTTCCCAGCTTTCAATCCTTCCATGACCATGCTGAGCGCACCAAAGATTATAATATGCAATCTTTCCTGTAGCTTTTTTTAAGCGCCAAAGGCCGACGGCAGATTAGACTGATTGTTAAACACAATTATGGTAGAAAAATTTACTGCAGACCATGATTATATCAGCCACTGCTCAATTCATGATTGTGATTGCACACTCTTGCCTCATTCTGACGTCCCAAAAAAACTTGATCAGACCGACATTTCCACTAAATGATCTCAAAGAGCCGATTCCTCTAAACATCCATTTGATCATCTGTAACTTTCAATCGCTCTCATGTTTAATTCAAGGGGTGTTCGGGGTTGTTCGGGCTGTCAATTAACAGTTGTTTTGACTAAGTGGAGGCTTTGTGAAGCGTTGAGAGCACAGCCTGTCTAACGCAGAGGGAACTTAAACTGTCTGTTAAATTAAGCTGGGCTTTTAACCACCCCATAAAGAAGTATCTGGCCGGTTCTTGACACTAAGCGCATCTGTCCAACACCATTCAAATTGCACCCGGTGGGCTGTCTCATCAAAAATGCATATATTTGTGCCTTGAAGCAAAATTGCATGTATAAATGTGCTTTTGTGCAGAAAAATCTTTCCACGTTGCATTGCTCACATACTGATATAAACTGTTGAATGTCTCAGTGCACTTACTAAATGTGAACCTGGCTGTGAAAATGTATTAATATCAATTAACGTTTTTATATAAAATAATCTTACATAATCTAAATAAAATTCTGTAAAGTACAATCTTGATATCTTTAATATTGACTGAGCAAGATTTGAAATTAATGTGAGATTATTGAGGGAAATCAAACTTTAATGATCCTTATCTCAAAATTATATATATATTAAACCCCTACCCCAATAGAATCTGCACCTTCTTTTGATAGACCCGCCCCACACATATGCAACCCAGGCAAAGATGTTGGTTAGTAGACACGACCCTTACTGCTGATTGGCTACAAGTGTGTTTTGGTACCTGCCCCGACTCCCTTTTCCAAGGTGTTTTTCAAAAATTCGTGCACCCTGCCTTTAATAAATTATTAAAATCACATTTCAAATAGGGATAGGATGGTATGAAAATTTCATATCATGATTATAGTGATCAAAGTTATCACGGCTATCAATATTATCATTGTTTTGTTAAAATGAAATGGAAATGTTCAAAAAGAACTGATCTGAAAAAAAGAAGTTTTATTTTTGAAAATCACAATTTAATATTTCATGTCCTTGAAATTATTTCTATGGGAAAAAATAAATAAATCTATCTAATAAGTTTACCGTGAATGAATACAATACATTATCTCTTAAATGCCTTCTTGTGCAAAAAACTATGCGCACGCCTGCGTCAAACTAATTCTGGCTGGACAGGATTTACTGCAAGTTTTTAAAATCACGGTAATCAAACACGGTTGTAATGATAATTAAATTTTAAAAGATAATACTAACCGTCAGGAGATTTTACCGTGGTTAATCGTGAAACCAGTAATCATCCCATCCCTAATTTCAAAATGTATCTATTATTTAAAAGCCTAACTAGTTTATACTATAGAGTCAACATTATGCCAATCCGAACAAAGCAACTAATTGATTAATTGGATCTGTCGCTATGGATAGCTACGTATCCGTGTCACCGTGTGGATATCAATTCATGAGTAGACAGCAGACATTTACGATCATCTCCACTTTTCCATCAATCGAACACAGCACATTGTACAGAGAACAAAGAGCGATAGATGAGCCTTGTCGGGTCTTTCTGCTCGACCGCTTGAGGGATGGGGACCGTCCATTGTGCATTTCAATTACCATCAGGCTGCCAGCACACTTGTTTGAACAGCGATCAGTGCTCATATCAGCCCTGCAGGTGGATTGGTTATGCCAGACAGGCCGTGTTTTCAGGGTACATAAAAGTCAGGGTGCAAGAGACAAATTACTCAATTTTCTCAGAAACTCCAAGCAGTAAGAAGGCACCTTTCCCCTAAAGACCCAGTCACCTTTCTTGAAGCTGTTATTTGCTTTTAGATGCTCTAATATCATTTTTCTCATCATCATTGGCCTTTATTTTTGGAGTGCATGACTGCCGGGGAGCAGGAAAGCACTTGGGTGTGTTACAAGGGGCTGGCTGATGGTTATTTCACTGTGCGCTGGGTAAAAAGCATGAGAGGGAGATCCTTTTAAAGCACATCACCCTGTCTGGAAAGATTCCTAGAGCAAAGGCAAAGCCAACTCTAAAGCAGAGAGAGAGAGAAAGAGAGAGAGACCAAAGGATACAATAGGTCTCCAATAATAAAAAGGAGAACGGGAACAAAGAAAGACAGAAAGAAAGAAGTGTGGTTGACTTGTGCCACCTCCCTCCTTGGTTTGCGTTCACGCTGGCGCTTTTGTTTGCCATCAGATTTCACTTTGTTTAGCTGACGTTTGTTTAGTTGCTGTTCTCCAAATTCAATTTCATTGATGTGACCTTCTAAACAAACTGAACCCATAGCTGATTTAAAATGGCTGTTTGGTTTGTTGTCTGGCTTTTCACAATCGGTATGAACACAGCCTTGACTATTGATGATGTAGAATTTGTCTGTTGCAGTATAATGCGTTTCTCACGGCTGCTTGATAATGCAAAATAATCTTCAGCGTGCAGACAGAACTCTACTTCTAATGCATCAGCAACAGAGTGCCAATCTGCAAACCGAGTGCGAACATGAGCAAAACACGAAACTTGCTTTATGAGTCATAATCTAGATCCAGTGAAAAACAACTGCAGCTATATCACCATTCACATTGATGTAAACATTCAATTGTCAGCAAAACTTTACAATGTTAACAGGGGAGACAACCTGATATCACAGGAATTTAGACGAAATGAATTGTACAAAAACATACAATTATGAGAAAAGAGTATTAATGAAACCCGCTAAAAATCTACACAGTGGACCTTTAAATGTACAGCAAATGTCTCTTTTCATTTTCCTACATTTTGCTCTTTTTTGTATATATATTTAAGCTTATAGCACATAGCTCATTCACATTCTTACATTATTTTACGGTCATCACTAAGCTCATATACACCAAAGCAAATTTCTGTATTGTTCCTGTATAGCACAGTGGTAGAGCATTACATTAGCAGTGCAAAATGTCATAGGTTCAAGGGATTACTAATGATTAATCGAAATTATACAATAGCAAAATAAAAGTGTTTGTTTATATCATATATTTGTGTGAACTGTGTATAATAATGATGTATATATAAATATGCACACATGCATGTATAATTTTAAGAAAAAAATATTTATTTATATATTAAGTATTTATCTAAAACATAAATTATACATAAATATACAAATGTATATACACATGTAAACATTTCTTAAATATATACATGCATGTGTGTGCATTTATCTATACAAAGTTAATATACACAGTTCACACACAACTTTTATTCTGCTATAGATTAATCGCAATTATTCGTTAGCCATCCTTAGCATGAATGGTCAAATATTCGATTTGCAATAGTAATTTGAATAGAAAAAATGCTATTCGAATGTTTGTTTTCAATATGCCATCGCAGAGTTTAGGCTACTGCTCATTTAATGCTTTTTTACTTCATCATACTGTCTTTTACAGACTTGAATGTAAAATATACATGAAAATTAATTTGTATGTATTTTTGATTGTTTTGGCAATTCAGATCACAAGCAAATTTAGGTATTTAGAGTATAGAGTTAAGAGTGTCCACTTGCCTGGTTGTCTGTTTTTGTCAGCAATAATGCATCAAGTCAGCTGACGTTATTTGTAAAATAATGTTAAATTCAAATATTCTTTATAGATCTATCTGTTGTTCTTACCAGATAAATACACACACATAGAATATAAGCTTAGCTTCCTAATTATAAGCTTTCTGTGAAATTATATAAAGAAAATACATAAAACTTTAAATACATACGTTTTAAATAATGTCATTTAAATAAACGAATATTCGAATATTTGTTTTTTAGGTTACACTTTATTTTGATAGTCCACTTTAGACATTCCACTAACTATAAATAACTTTGCAACTACATGTCAACTAACTTTCAATTATTTGCAACTATACGTCAAATAACTGTCATTAGAGTATTAGTAGACTGTAAGGGTTGGGGTTAGGGAAGATGTTTGGGTTAGTGAAATAAGTTGACATGCACCTGCAAAGATAATTATAGTCAGTAGGCTTGCCGCGATAGATTACCGGTGCTTCAGCCTCTCACCGGTTGGATCACTTTCCCACCGCGACACCGTCTTTCATCGTCGTTTTGATATTTTCGTGTAATTAAATCATTTAGTTTCGTTAGAGAGAGCAAACACTTACAACTGAATGTGTCTGCTGCCTGAATTCAGCGGAGCAAAACGAGCGTCATGTCACAGAGCAGCAGGTGTCAGATTTCATTTATTTCTGTCAATGTGCGATACGAGCTGACTGATCAGACGATGGCAGATGCCGCGCGCTTACTCGTTTTTGTTATAATATACATATATGATGTTTAATATAAGCAAGATCGTTTTGTTGTTGTGTTTTTCATCAAGAAAAATAATAAAACCCATCATTCAAGCAGTGCTTTATGGAGAAGTAGGTGGTTGCTCTGCTTGGGACTGGCGGGTTCTGTAAGAATTACCTGCGCACATTGACTCAAGCACTTAATTACCAGCTGTTGCACTCGCATTGCACGCAGATTCATATGCGATTTAACGCAGCATACACAAGCACTGCATTAAAACAGTTGCGTAATTCAAAAGTGAAAGTAAAATGTGCACGTCTGCATGCGCATTTATAAGCCCCTCCCACCCGGTGATACCAGGATCACCGTGTTTGTGACGCGTCTATTAACCGGTGGGAAAATTCTGTCACCGCGGAAACCCCAAGTCAGTTGAATATCTGTTGAGATATCATCACAATAAAGTGTTAGTAGACATTAAGCAGACAGTCTACTAATTCTCTAAAGATTGGTAGTTGATAAGTAGTTGCAAAGTTACTTATAATTAGTAAAATGTCTAAAGTGGACTATTGAAATAAAGTGTTACCGTTTTTTTATGAGCTTAAATATTCAAATATCATACTACAGAAAAATGCCCATTCCTAACACATACTGAGAATGATGTCTTGCCATGCACTTTAGACATTTTGGATAAAGCATCTGCAAATGTAAATGCAAATACTTATTAATAAAGACGATCTGATTGCAACAAATGACACAAAAACAGTTCAGTTCAACTAATAAATGTGATCTCTTAGAATAAAGAAATTTTACAATGTAATTGCAGTTAACCATAAAGAGCTGTAGTGCGTGAAAAAGCTGTGCATATTGCCGCCTTTGCTATCCAGAAACAATATCGGAGAGGTATATGTGTGTGTGTGTCTCGATTTATCGTTACACCTCTACTAAAATAAAAATCTCTCTTTTATAAGAAAATTTATATGCATTTTCCCCCCATATCCCGTGGGTCGTGAAATTAAATGTTTGGGAACCCCTGGTATATATTGTTTATATACAGAACCAATGAAGCTCCATCTGGTCAGCTAATTACAGCAGTGCTTGAAAACTCAGGATTTAACAACCAGCAGCAAACACACAAACACACACACACACAGTGACAATGCCCTCTATGGTTTCCTCTAGGGGGTGCTGCATTAATTAATATTAAACGCCATCAGGTATATATGGTGCATTCATAAATCTCTCTATGCAGCTCTACAGCAGACCAGCAAAAGTGAGAGACTGTTAAGAGTCAACACCGAGGTCAAATAAGAACACTGCTGCTATTCTGAAAGTATACGACACGACACTATGACTGCATATACAGTAGCAGTTGCCTCTGGTCGCTGTAATTCACTTAGACTTCCCTATTTTGCCAAAGATTTGCAGGTTATGAAGCTATAACTTCACCTTGCCCATACAGACAGACTTCAATCAGACAGATTTTTACTTGCGGTAAATGGAAGCCAGGCAAGGTAATAAATTGCCTTTAAGAGCATTCAGACACTAAAAGACTGTGCACAGTTCTTCTGTTCCAGACAGCCTTAAGGGGAAAAAAATGAAAAATATCCCACCTAGACATTACTGAGCTACCATTTGACATGTCAATTTTCACCTAGCATTCAGCTAATTTAGATACATGTGCCTTTTCAATTGTTGTTCAAGGTCACAAGTCTCTTTCATTACACTGCAAATAGAAATGCACCTAGGCCACAGGTGTTACCATTAATAAAAAAAGCTGCAGACACATAACATAATAAGGCTCTGCATTGAGGTGATATGTGGTGCTTTGCCCTAATTTTTAAAAACAAGCTTCATTCTATAATCAATAAGCATTGTAAAGCATCATGGGCACAATCCCAACACAAAGCCTTTTTCAATAATGTGACCCTACCCAATTTGTATGATAAATAAACGGATCAAGCAAAAACGACACCTTCAAAACGTTGTCAAGCACACGTATAACAAATATTTCACTTATACTTTCTGACACAAGTCTACACTCAAGCAGAACCCGTCTCTTATTGACCTTGACTGCTGTGCACACTCACATTTTTCCCATCCTGTCTTTTGAACATATGCGCAACCATGAACCTACCTTCTGATGCGCTTCAGGTATCAAGCACCCCGCAGGGTTCATACCGATCTTGCCAACAATACGAACAATAACAGAACAGCACAGAACTCCACATTCCCTAATTGGCCTGGTGGGAAGTGATCGAGCACTGATACATTGTGTGGTGAGTTGCAGTCCAGGAACTGTTTGACTGCAAATTGTCATCATTTACGCGTCTTTTATTCTAACCCTGTATGATCTCTCCTCTGCAGAAAACCAAAGGTGAATTTCTGAAGGAAATGTGTCCACTTATTTCCCATATAATAAAAGTTAAAGAGAACTGAGGCTGTCAAGCTTCTCTTTTGAAGTGATTGAGAAATGGACTTCAAAATTCAGAACAGGTCTGTGAACCGGATCAATCAATTCAATAAAAAATCTAATTAAAAATATTGACTCAACAAATTGGATACTGCTACTTCTTTCATGTACAATCAAAGCAGGAAAGTAAGGGTTTTACGGTGAATAATAGCTGCTCACACAAAGCTATTGCGTGGCTTTTGAAGACCTGGAATATAAATCACAATTTGTATAGACCACTTTTATAGTGCATTTTTCATTTTTAGCTTGACAACCGTATTCTTATTCACTGTCATTATGTGGACAATAGCAGCCAGGATATTTCTACAGTTATGCCCTACTGGAATAAAAGGGTGAATGAAAAATGACAGAATTTCCATTTTGTGGACAAAACAATTTTTCCAAAAAGTTCTACATTCTCAGTTAAATAAACAACACAACACAGAAACTTAGACTTTAGTGCGACATAGGGCTTGGTAAAAAATATAGATTTTTCGATATTAATCGATCTTCAATTTAACAAAACAATATCGATTCAGGTAATCCCTTTATGTGCTTGTTTTACTTCAGGGAGGGCTTGTTAGGAGTGCCCGATGGCCCGGGTCAAGCATGAACAATACTCCGGACAGATGACAGAACTCTCACTTGCATTCACAGGGCAGTACCTAAAGTTTATTATTTTTACATGTTTTAGGCCTTGCCAATTTAAATATTTATGCAAAGCAGACATGAAACAGATCTTAATGGGCGTTGTTTGAAAGAGCGTGCCCTGCAATCTGCATTCACGTTCCTTGTGCTTGAACGGACATATTTACACAACTTCTTTTCGAAATTCCACAATTATCCTTGTAAATGTGGTCTGTTGTGTTGTGAATATGTGAACGATTCAAAAAGAAAATGCATAACAGTATATAACAGTATAACTATAACAGTATATTGGATCTGTGCATTACATGTGAAGAGTTTCGTTGCAAAACGAGATAACTCCGTTTTTTTTATTTTTCAGAAATGTCGTTTTTTGGTTGTGCATTCCAATTAATATCAATTCAACTGCAGGTTTGTTTTGATTTAAACCTTCATAACTTAAAAAATACAGCTAAGTAGCACCATAAAACAAAATAATAACATGATAACATAATAATAAACATGTTTTGACAAAAATTTTAAAAACGGATTTTTCTCGTTTTGCAACGAAACTCTTCATGTGGAGCTTAAATGGCACAGCACACCAAATAAAATGTCTGCAACACAAAAACTTTGTAATGAAATATCAATTAGGGTTGCGTGGGGCAAAAACTAACACGGGGTTAGTTGTAACATGGACTGTTTACATTGTTTCAACAGGTTGAGCGTTTTATTTTTCTGGTATTTTTTTCACGCTGCCAAAAGACGATCTCCCGCAAATTATTGGAAATGTATAATGTTTTTCCAGAGATTTATTGATGAACGAGTGTTTTGGTGGCATGCAAGTACATTTTTTCGCCATATGTTTTTTTCAGTTTCTAAGTTGGGTGTGTAAGATACCAAATCCAATGCTATGTCATATTAATCAGTGTCTTATTGACTAAAACATTGCATCGTTTGAAATATGTCTGCAGCTCTTAGCAACTTTTTTGGTGGGTTTGAAAATATTTTGTCCCAGCGGGATTAATTGTAACGCTGTGTTAACTTACAACTAACCCCTCAGCACTTACGATATGAAAACTAAGGAAAATGTGCCTGTCTTATCAAAAATCGTGTGTCAATGTGATTTTTGTTCATATCTTTAATATTGATTGAATAAGGTCACATCAAAGATTGAAATCATAATGAAATGAATGGCTAAAATCAGACTTTGGTGCTCTTTATCTCAGAATTTGATTTTGAAACTGTAGTATGGTTATTACAGACTGGGTCACATATAAAAAATTGTCATAATTGTGCTGCTTTTTCTCACATATTTAGACATTTTTTATCCATTTATAATTGAACTATTGTTAGAAAAGGGCTGGATGAATGAATACAGTGTGGATATACTGTCTATTATAGACAGATATATAAACAATATCCACTTCAAGTATATAGAGAAATTAGTATTGAAATATTTGCCTGCACACTTAATTTTAGCAAGTGCCCCTGCCTGTTACAAGTTGTAACGTTTGCACTTCTGTCACTATTGGTGTAATTGTCCAAGAATGGTGAGTACTAGAAACAAACTTCAAATGTTTATTTGTATCAGAGATGTGTGTGTTGCTTGTGTAAAAATATAATTAATCAAACTCAAATATATACTATATATTGAATATATACTATATACAAGAGAATAGAATCACCAAATTGTTGACAATACCCAGCCCTACTGTGACATGAACAATGAAGCATCAGGAATGACTGTGTCTAATCTGTGCCAGACACTGTATATCATACCTTACTGTATATATGACCCCTATGGATCACCATTAAACCAAGCGAGAGCACTCAACAGAGAAACAGGCTGAACCCTGACACTACAGACATTGTAAGATGTGTCACACATACACAGGGTGCACATAAACTCTGTTATGGCTGAGTGCTGTCTTGAGGGCCCATCAGACAAATCAATATGACTGTTAACTTGACATTGAGTTAAGGTAGAGAGAGTATTATAAGTAACTGCATTCAGAGAACTGTGCCAAATGAAACTTTTGGAAGAAGTTCGTAGAAGAGTTTATGGAAATGAACTCTGGGCTGGGATGATGCACTTAAAATGCAAAAGGCAGAAAAAACATCAACCGAAGACAAAGCGTGAAAGGAAAAAGAGACACAACCCCGAAAGACAACTATGTACTTTACTACCTCGCCTTCCAAGTGTTTCCTTCTGCTCCGAGCCTTAAAAATATAAGCCTAGTAACTAATAAACACAAGAAAGATGAATTCAACAAATCTTTTAATCTTTTCAAACACAGCAGCTGTCTCAAAACCTAGGACGTTATTGCGCCTTTGAGAGGTGTAATGCTTTACTTATGCTCCCTTCTCGGGTGCTGTCTTTCTTTAGACCATAGTCTAAGGAAGCATAGCACGTACAGTATTCTTGGCTTCAAAGAGAATTCACGCACTGCGACAAGCTCAATGATGTAAAAATTCAAAACGGCAGAGGAAGTGAGAGTAATCCTGATTGTAGGAGACAGCTGCCTATGTAGGCATTAGACAGCAAAGCTAGAAAACAATGTCTCTGTTGAAGGTGTGCTATAGTTTGCAATAGAGAGAGGCATTGTAAGAGCATTTTCCCTAGTCACTTTAACCCCGGATTTCCACCGACTGCGGAGCGGCTGCAGATCTGCTCCGCTGCGTTACGGCTCCGCACTCCGCCGTCCGTCAATACCCACCAGATCCGCATTTGTTGCAGAGCGGCTGCGTGCTGAAGTGACGAGGACCCATGAGGTCTCGCAAATTCACGTGAAGATCGCGCGATACCTAGTTCTATCTCTGCCCATTATTCCGTTGAATTATGACGTTTTTACAAACCAGCCCAGATCACAACACAAGAACTCACGTAGACAGAGCAGTACATCATATCCATCCAAAATTCAAAAAATAAGAAGGCTGCTAAAACATTTATTTATGCTCTATCTTTAATGTATTTATTTGAAACTCCCACTGGCTCTGTTCTTGTCTATTATTTGTTGTTTCTGTATTAATGACTTTATTTGTGTGTGTTTGTAATGTTTGTATTGCAAATATTTAATTAAAAAGACACGAGTTCTCGCGTATTCAGGTATGATCACGCGATAAAGTCATGGCTCCGCCCTGCGGAGCTGTCCGGCATCCGTCAAAAATAGAAGCTCTGCGTATTTGTGCCGGAGGGCTGCGGATGGCCGGAGCTGTGACAGATTCGGAGCGCAGTCAGTGGAAATACACACATTGACTTGAATGGAAACCGATTGACTCCGCCGCCGTTCCGCAACGGATCCGCAGCCGTTCCGCAGTCGGTGGAAATCCGGGGTAACAGTCTAAATGAAGTTAGCACTGTGCTAATATAACCTCAGCCTCAGAGGAAAAATCTTATTGTTTTAGTTACTTTGTTGTCTTTAAAAAGTAAGTTACCTGGTTGCCTTAAAGTTTTGAGTTAATTTGATTTAAAGTCACCACGAAACTGAAGTAACGATTACCTTAGTTTACACATGGTGAAGTTTAATCGAGTGAAACTGGCTTTTGAAATGAAATAAGTCAGGGCTGGATTTGAATTTGTCCAGCGAGATCTGACTGGATCATTTGAAGTTGGGTCGTGTTGCTAATTGCTATTCACAGTGATCTTCTCCCAGGCCACACCCACCAGCCATATCATATGATCGGAAGTAAAGAGAGATTTTATGTTCACTTGTCTGCGTCTCACTCGTGTGCACTATTGAGGGCACTTAAACTCGCACGCACACAGAGACCGAGGGCGAATCCCAAACGTTACGTTGTTTTTCATTGCTTTATTCTGCAAATGTATGTTAATGGACTACAGTATGAGACACATTTGCGGGACTCTCTCTTAAGTTTACACACCAAGAGTTCTTATGTTTGAAGGGCATACTGGGATGATCACGTCTGAACGGACACATTCAACCGCATGTGCCTCTGTGCTTAAAGACAACTGCTCACTTAAGTGCCTTTTTGCGGTTAAATACATCCACACCGCATACATGTTGCTTTAGACAAGCACTTGCAGGTCGCGGTTTCTGTTTGCGTCATCACAACATTTCGGCCATATTGTTTTGGTGATAAATGTCTTTTGGCTCATTTTCGGTGGCCGAATATTCGGTGCATCCCTTATTTTAAGCCAAAACTTCAAGATTTATTTGACATCTTGTAAAAGTCTTGCGAAATGTCCCTATTAAGTTAAACCAACCATTTTCTTTACAGTAAGGTAAGACTTGTTGTTGTGTATAGTAATGTTAATGTGTTACCATGTTGTGTTGGTGAGAGATAAATCAAGCGTGTTAACATTTTATATGCAAGATAAATCCAAGTGAATCTGTTAGCGTTTTTTGTGCGTGATGTAAATCTAGTGATGTCTCAGCATTTTGTAAGGCAAAGGCCGATTAATCTAGTTAATGTGCGGTACCTTTGTGCGTCTGTGTAAGAGTTTCACAATGACAGAAAAACATCAATGTGAGCAAGCTTTAATGCATCTCTGAGGTAAAGCACAAGCAATGTTCAATGACTCACAAACACACGCACACACCGGCACGGCGGGAGGAAATACAGCTCTTCACTTTAGATCAGAAATGCATAAACATAACTGCTAGCAATTTAACCATGCGATTTGAAAACAACATTGAAATAAACTATACCAAATGTTCTTTTAGGTATTTCTGTCCAGTTTACGTCATATTTCACTGAAAGAAAAATCTTTAAATCCACACACTCACTCACGCCAAGGCAGAAAAAGCAGGCAGTGATGCAAATAAATGAATCGATGACAACGGTGCAAACTTGTGGATTCAAGAACAAAGTGCATTTAAATAAGTAAGGCATGATAGACGGCAGGTAGTTGAATTATTTGAAAATAAGGCACACCCAAGGTGGTAATGCAGCACTCCGGTCCTTTGGCAATTTCTTTTACTTGCACAGATTATAAAGGGAGACAGTTACAGGAATTGAGCAGATGGGATTGCCCAGTATGTAGCATTATGTACATCTGAAGATTCAGTGCAAAATGTTATTATTACCGCTGTTTTAAAGCTTCAACACTGTTTGCCTCAGCTTCACATGACACTGGTTACTGCTGAATTATAACTATTACTACCAATCACATACACTAAAAATTTTCTTTCCTAAAGCACCAAAACAAAGGAAGATCATGTATTTCCAAGTTGAGGAATTATTTACGGGCAAGTAGGACTTAAAAAAATGGTGAACCAATGTTACATTTACTGCTAACAGCACTAGCCCTTCTTCTGAAGCCCACAGACTGTTAAACTTTATGTAAGAGGTTGTAAAGTGTCATGCCATGCCAAGCAAAACAAGATCACCAACATGAGCATAAACTAGACCTTTATGTTTGGTGAAAATGTGAGTGGTGCAAAACTCACCAACACCAGTGCTAGTCTTGTGGGTGGTTAGTAAGGTATTCTTATATGCATACAAATATGCCTTAAGTAGATGCTAGGGCATTGCTTGGGTGTTCTGGGTGGTCAGTGGATAATGGACATAATATTCCTTTTAAAATGAAGTCTCCTTGGGCCGGTTGCACCAGCTGGGCATACACCCAGTCTTAAAGGAATACTCCACTTTCTTAAAAAAAATCCCAAAATTTACTCACCCCCATGTCATCCAAAATGTTGATGTTTTTCTTTAAGTCGAATAGACATTAATTTTTTTGAGGAAAACATTTTAGGATTTTTCTTAATTTAATAGACCCCAACAATTTAGAGTTCAAATGCAGTTCGAAAGTGCACTTTAAAATAAAAAAATGCGCTTTACGCCCTACGTAGAATTTACACCTGTTGAACCATCTAGGCGTAGTGTACGTTGCTAAGACATTGGCTTACCTCTCTGATCTTGTCCCTTTTTTCCTTGACATCAGGGTCCCCTGGGTCACCATCGTTGACCCCTACAAGTTTAGGCATGGGTACTGGAGGCAGTGGTTTGGGTCCATCTTTCTTCTTCAGGTCCTCAGCCACCTTGGTCTTCTCTGTCTGGATCTCCGCCTTCAGCTCCTCTTTGGACTTGCGAAGCTTCTCCTTGGCTTCCTGCAGCGCTCGCTCATGATCTGCTCGTATTTTGTCACGAAGGCTCTCCTCCTCCTCCCTGCAAGGAAATCGTAAAAACATCAAATCAGCAAGGAGTTACCAACTGATAGAACTTGACGATAAGGACTGCCCAATGGACAGCATGAAACACACCCGCGACATCTAATGGAAATGTCCTGTTCCATAATGCAGGAAATTTCAACAAATAATATTCACTATAACTAGGGGATGCACCAATCAGGATTTTTGCAGCCGATACCAAGTACCAATTTCTTGTTGTGATGATACCACTGCCAGATGATACTGATTCTTAAAGCTAATATGTAAGCTCTTATAACTGTAACTGTTAAGTCTCTTCTATAAGTATACACCAGATTTTTCCTTTGTTATATTATTTAATTATGTATATTATTGTTTTATTATACCACGGGTCTGTTGAATGCTTTATTCTGATTGGCTGAGAAATGTTCCATGGGTATGCATTCATTTCTGATAACCGCACACCTAACTTGTCAAATGTCTTAAAAATAGGCACCAGAGCAATGTTTGTGGTAACCGTGGTATAAAAGGAATAATTGACTCCGGTCCTTTGAATTATTTGAAAACAATGCACACCCACTTGTGCTTCGCGTCGTGCCGCATTGCACCTTGGGTGTGCATTCTTTTCTTATAATTCAATGGCCCATTGTCAAGTATTCCTTACTTAGAGAATCAAATAATAAGAACAACAAATATTCATTCTACAAAAGAGCATTTTAATGTCTTTAAAAAGGCTTATGTCTGTTAAAAGTACTGAAAATAAAACACTGCACAGTCATCATTCTATGAATAAAATATAGACATAAATAATATACTGTAAATAAATGCAGCATTCTCAAAAGTAAATAAAAAGCTTGGTTCATGAGATGGGCAAATTTCACAGTGGCTCTGATGTCAAAACGCCTCTCAAAATGCTTGCTACAGATACAAAAAACACAGAAAATCAAACCTGATCCAGATTTTTTATGATGTATAAAAGTTTCAGAGGCAGTGTATAAACGTGATTGATTCAGCATGAAGTCGTATTTATTTTTTAGAGTGCAAAAAAAAGTATTTTTGGACCCAATGTGCAAAGATCTTTAAAGTGGTAAAGCTGCAAACGTCAAAGCTGGCATGATGCCACAACACATCTGTACTTTAAGAGCTATGATTAAAAACTATTGTTTGTTTTTAAAGATCGACAAATCATGAAACGGTAAGAGCTGTAGTTGAGAATCACAGATCCGGCACATTACAAACAAGAAACGCAAGAGCAAGCTGCAGTGGTAAAATTGCGCATCTTATTAAAAGTGACAAGTGATATAGCTACTTAAAACACACTCATGATCAGCACCTTATACTGTAGCACACCTGTCACATTTATAATCTGCATCTCTAGAGATCCATCTAATATAGGCCTGAAGGGATTTCACATATCCATACTTACTCTTTATTCATATAATGCATTCTGTATTTATTTTGCTTTACATATTATCCCATTACACATTTTATTTTTAGGATTGACGTAGCAAATTATTTTTATTTTTTATAACTGCCCCTTTTTAATAACCTATGGTGAGCATTGACTAAATTGGTTAAACAAACTAAGCTACTTTCTGTAAGTATACTTCAAAACCACAATATAAATATAAATCAACAAAGGATTGCATCACACTGTGCTGGAAAACAAATGGCTAAAAGAAGATTCATAATATATACTGTAGTCTTACATGTCCTACTTACTGTAGAGTTTGAAACATTTGTTTTGCAAACAACATCACACAGATACATTGAATTGAGTGATGTACTGTAGCCCCCCCAGAACAGGCAGAGATAGTTTTTAACATATCTCTACAAGGCCCCCCCACCCAAAATTAATAAATCTCTTCATTCGTCTCATTTATGGTAATTTTATATTTTCAGAAACAAATTTCAAGTGCTGGTTTCCCTGTAGATCAATCATCAAAGCAATTTCATAATTCTATTAACAAAAAAGGACAATACACAGGAAGTGAACCCCATCCATGCCAAATACACTAGCGGATGCAGACAGAAAACAGGCATGATGCAAGGATCTCCTTTGTCTTTTCAAAACAGGCTTGTATTCTACACACAACAAAACAGAGTTTTTTTTATATAATCTACAGCAATGAGAAAGTGTTTCTGCAAAAATGCTGAACCAGTGTGGACAAAAAATTGCTTTGGTTGTGAGCATCTGCATTGTCAGGTAAATGGTCAATAAATGGTCCCTAGCTGTCACTACACAATATATATTTGCATCTAAAAAGATCATAACAGTAACAAAGTATACATGTTAGTACCTCGGGTGGCACAGTGAATCAGTGGATGACACTGTTGCTTTTCCTGTGTCAGCATGGGTTTTCTCCGAGTACTCCGGTTTCACAGTCAAAAAACATGCAGATTAGATATATTGGAGATGTAAAATGGTCACCCCCCAATGTGTGTATACATTAACCGGTTCTCGCCATGATTATAGCCATAGATGCTGGAATTGCATTAAGAATACATAAACAAAATAACCAGTATTGTACCTTTTAGTATCGAAATACATATCTGCAGCTAAATAGTACTTTTTAGCTGCACCTTTTAAAAGGGTACCAGTGACATTTAGGGACCAATTTGGACCATTCTGACAGTAAGTGTCAAACACAGATCATCATAACACAAATATACATATATTTACATACAAAAAAGGGTGGTGACAAGATTTTAAGAGCTTGTGAATCAACGATGCACACTAGACTACAGTGGAGTGGACTGTAAAGAAAAGAGGTCAGGAGGATACAGTGACACAGACAGTGATATACTGAGACGATGTGGGTTATCTCAGAGCCATTCACCAACTGTTTTACACATACACAGCATGAAAACGTTAGCCACTCATGTGAAACTCAGACTGGGTGGGGAGGATAGCATAGATTAAAAAATTTATTAGAATAAAGTGAATTTCACTGCAATTTATTTTCAAAGAGCATCTAACACCTGTTGCTCATATTTTGCCAAAGCAAAAAACAGACCAATTGAATTAACCACCAAGCAGTCATTTATTGGCATTTTTTTTGTATCATAGTTCTTCATTAGTTTAAGAGGTGTATACTGTAAATACACTACAGACATTAACGTTGTGGTACTTCGACCTTTACAGGACAAGAAAAGTAATTAATGGGAAGTAATACAGAATGCTGAAGTGTGCGTTTTTCTGATGCAGGAGGTTAAATGGCTAGTGTGCACACATCAGCATGCATGAGGTGGAAAAATCTGGTCACTAATAGCTCCTTGTGAGGGACATGAGAGCAAAAGGGCCTACTGATGATAGTAAACACCAATAACATACCGCAATGCATTAGAGTACAGGCGTCTAATGTCTACAGTACAGTGATGCTCTGCTATAATGGATTTACCTACAAATCCCAGCCTGCAACCACTCGCCCCCTCTCACTTTATTTTGATTTTTTTTTTTTGAGCCTGCAGTCTTTCTCCCTTTCTCAAAGCTGCAGTAAAGCCTGTGTGATTTCATGGAAGCCTTATAATGTCAAACATGCAATTAGGAGCATGTCAACATTTGTCTCAATCAATTAACCTAACCGAGACGATGTCAGAACTGGGCAAATCAAAGCGTGGCCGCATTAATGTGTTTACCTCATTTCATTATGTACTACTTTTAATGAGTAATTTCATTATCTCCACATATTAGGGGGCGCTCATATTATATCTAACACAACTGAACCGTGCCAGAGCGTGATTGCCCACCTCCCTACTCCCCCAGAAGCATGCAGTCACACTTTACTTTGACCGATTCGATCCTGGGCACGCTTTCGTCATTAAAATGTGACTGTTTTGAAGAAAACGGGAAGTTCAGTAAAACGCTCTCTTAACACTGGAGCCCATTGTAATGTTAATATTATTGAAGTCGCTTGTTACACAGTCACACACAGTTCTCTCACATCATTTTGCTTAGATGATCTGTCGCGTGTGCAGCTTTTGCGATCACACACATTGCACATTCCGAGTAAACTGCGCCCAAGCCCACCTCTGAGCAGGGCGATTAACCAAACTGCGCCCGGGCGCCTTGTAGGGATGCAGCGAATATAGATTTTGATGGTACGGTTATAGTCTGCTAAATAATCACGGTTGTACGGTTATTACGGTTATTATGGACTCATTTATTTTACAACATTAATGTAAAAAATCACATGGATACATTTTTTAACAATTGCTAAATTCTTTTGTATTTTCAGTTTGTGTATTTTTTGTCCAATTCTTGGTGAATTAGGGGCGCACAAACTTTTGGGCTCCAACTCTGGCTATACGGACGATTCCTTCTGCACATGCCCTGGCTCCAAACTGACGTTTTTACGTAACATGGCAGCACCAATGGACGGACATTTTTGGCTTCGATTCATTACAATGGAAAAAAGCAACGCTGCATCGTCCACTGTTTTTGCAGTGTATGATTTAAAATCAATGATCCTTTAAGTAACTTATGTTAAAATAAATTCAGCATGACATTCAAAAAATCTATTTCTCAAACATCGAATAATCAATATCTGATACAGCATTAGATAAGACACTTAACCAAAGAAAACCATAAAAACATATCTCCTTACAACATCAGTTAACATCCCTATTCTAATAGTTAATATAGCATTGGTAATGTATTCTGCATTCACTGCCATAGTAACAGAAGACTGAGAAATTCAACAGAACTTGGCAGTGTGACGAGACAATCAAGCATTTATCTTATTACACCCACCATCAGCAGGTGTTAAGACGTCTCTGCTTCTATCAGTCAGTTTCTGTGCTTAAACCAAATGTAAACACTCAATCCCATCCACCAACCTACAGCTACACCTTTATGAATCCTCTGCTGCCACAGGAGGAAAATCTTACCCATGTACTACACTGATCATTGCCTAAATGTGAACCACTTTTGAAGCTCTTATATATTGCGTGTGGCTCTCTGGGTGTAAAACACAGTATGGCAGATTAATTCTGTACGCCTCAGGAGACCCAATCTGTTTCAGACATCCCCATTCCTCAGCCCCATCATTAAGCTTTGATCAAGAATAATTTTCTGCCATGCTCACATACAGGAGACAGATAGAGATAAGGAGAGAAAAAAATACATAGGGAGAATGAAGAAACCTAGATGGAAATCTGCATCATCAAGGAGAGCTTGAAGTGTTCAATGTTATCATCACATAATAAGAGGAACATTTCAACTTTAACAGATTACTATGTAGCCAAGTCCAGATCCAGTGCTTGCAAATGTTTACAGCACACATACACACACAATCCCCTTGAGGACCGAGCTCAATTTAAACCGAATCCCACCTACACCTGTGGAGCCACGTGGCAGCTGGCCTATTTCACAGAGACTAGAAGAAATAAGGTCAGCAACTCATATTTTCGATACATAGCTTAAGGAAGGATCTTCTACCTTCCCCTCCCTCATCGTTCTCTTGTTCACTCTGTCTTCCCTTTCAAGAGTTCAAAGACACAACGCTGTGTGGCGGTTTCTTTCCGTATCATTCTCAGCCTAAAGGTTCTCCAGGGAATTACAGCCTCCCGGTATCAAATGATGTATACAGGTCTGTCTACTGTCTTAAAGTGGGCAGCACTTGAGCAAAGCAGTGCCTCTCTTTATTCCTTGCTACATTTTTCATATATCCTTTCTTACTTCCACGTCTTATTTCCTTCTTGTCCTGTTTGAAATAAGGCTGCCACATGAGGATGGAGAACCATGTTGAGGACACTCACAGACGTTTTATCACAAAAGGTATTTATGTCGATCTGTGAGAAGAGAAAATGGACTGTTAGTCAAGACCGCCCCACCATTTACCCTTACTGCAAGATTCATTGAATAGCTACTGGATGCCCAATGTTGCCCATCAATCCTCTTTATGCAGATCCTCCTATTGATTTTGGTCAAATCATGTAGCTGCCTAATACACCATGTAGAACTGGGCAAACAATTGTATGCAATTCTCATGCTTATCTCATCAGTAAAGCCAATTCGGTGATTACTAGCAAATCGCCATCACCTGTTTTCAGATGGAGTGGCATTTACTACACAGAGCCATATTTCACAGAGAAGCTAGGCAAAATCATGTTTATAAATGTGGAAAGTCACCTCCAATAATATATGCGATTTTGCCTAGCTTCTCGGTGAAATACGGCTCTAGTAGTTAATCGCCATCACCTGCTTTCAGATGGAGCGGCATTTACTACAACACAATTACCAAACCGGCTTTAATGATGAGATACGCATAAGAATCGCAGGTCATTTAGGCATGCAGATTTGATCATGTCTTCTCCATGTCCAATTTAATGTGTGTATGCAAATAACCTGCCTGAGTCAAATCTGGCACATCTTAAGACAGTGAAAAGACAACCGCAGCAGACACAACAATATCCATAAGAACAATTTGTTGACGTGACACATTATTTAATAAAAGAGAAATCGATGATGATAAACAAATATGCTGCAGTTCTATTAGTGCACCCTTTTCCCCCAACTCTACATATCATCTTGAAACTAATAGTGAATTTATAAGACAGTAGATTTAATGCAGGGATCAACATAAAAGCCTGCCCGGAGCCAACGTGAGAGATGACAGTATTGTCACTTGCCCAATCGGGCCAGTGCTTTGCCCTCATTCCCTAAAATATATTTTCTGCATGTATTAATTTGTCTGTATGTATTCTTATGCAACATTAGCATCAAGACATTTTAAGCATCGCGAACATTAAAGCAACACCAAAGAGTTGTTTTTACCTTAAAATAACATTTCCAAAAAAGTTTCAGTTGTTCATCCAATCGAAACAGGGTCAGGGTTTCCCACAGCACTTTTAAGTTGGGGCGGCCCACCTAAGCTGGGATACCCTACCACCTTAACAAGGTCGTCCAAAAAAAAAAAATTGCTGTACAAAAGGCCGTCAAGTGCATCTCGGAGAATAGCATGGACGCGATTCACACTGCGAGCGGGCACGCGCCACATGGCCGAAATGAGAGACAGACATGGTCCTTCAATGTCTGGAGGATAACTAGCCTGTTGATAAAACATTTAATTCATTAATAATCTATTATGTGTTTATTTTCTGTCATAGTTTCTTGAAAATTTTGTTTTATTTGAGTGTTTTAAATAAAAATATTTTCATCATGACGCGTATGCCCTGCCACTTTGATTGCCACGCCCCCGGCCCGCCCACCTGCACAACCCTACCATCTTAACAAATTTTCTGCGGGAAACCCTGAGGGTGAACGGCACTTTCACATTCACTTTGCAGACCTCTATTGGCCAAATCCGGATTAAAGAAGTTTCCAACCGTCTCTCACTCTTGTTGCATGCAGTGCCTCGACAGCGCGTGCCTCTCTCTCTCACTCACATGACAGTAAAAAGGTGGTGTGTTTTCAATGTGCGTTCTCAGTGTACTTGCTTTTATGGTAAACATCAACAGTCAACAAACATCAACTGATCAAGTTTATGACTTAACGAAACGTTAGCAGTAGTGTTTTTACATGCACTGTTCTCTTGGTGCGAGTCTGTATGCGAGCTCTCTCCCTAGTCGTAACTCTGTGTAACATTGTGTATTCTCTCATATTTCTGAATTTGTACCAACTAATCTGTACCATATGCAAAATACAAAAAATAAACATCCCTTGCATTTTAAATCAAAAAAGTGCTCATAACACAACAACACATTGATGAGAAGAGCAACAGCAGTGAAGGCTATAATGTAGCAAAAATCTCCTCATCTATCAGCTCTTTAATGTAAATGTATGGTGATTTTGTCAGGCAATGTCGCTTTTATATATCAGGATTTTATCAGCAGTAAAAGGAACAGCTGGTTGGAGTAAACATGAGGTGTTACTGGGCGTGTTAAGTGACGATTTAAAAGCCTACTCGTTTTATGTCTGACTACAGAACAGATAATATGTAAACATAGCATTCAGTTGTGTTAAAATGCAATATAATGTGACAAATCTAGGAGTATAAGCAAATTGCAGATTTGAGGTGCCAGCAGTAGATCAAATGCAAACACAAGGCGATGACGTCACATATATGCTAAGTAGCGCATGGCATCTCTCAAAATGGAAACACTGCTAAACACTTTCACTAAGCCTCTAACGGTCATCTTAAAGCAATGGGTAGATTCTGAAAAGCTGTCATGTCTTTGAAAGAGCTGGTTCAATTACCACTGTGGTATGTAGTGTGCCTCACAGAAACTCCAATTGAGGACCACTTCAAATTAAGCCTTACTGAAGCTCTTGCAACAGGTACACTATACAGTTCAGCCCAGAACATAATATTTTTACTCGGATTGAATCTCAGATATTCCGTCAAGTAAAGCTCTTCCAATTTAAAGTTGTATCAACACATCTAAAAAACTGAAATTGAAAAATGGACAAGTTTATCAAAAAGGCTCTGGTTTAGCTCAACCTGTGTACTTTCCTGGTTTTAGCTGAGTCTGAATCTCTGTGTCAGGTTGGCAGGTGCAAGAGCTAACTCAATTAGCATAAGTCACAGTCACAGGGCATCTGTTACATCATCTCACCGCAGTGACACACTTACTTCGAGAACATGAGCCACGTCTACTGATTTTTGGAAAACGTGACGGGTCGACCGCAGGGGAGCGACACGTTATTTTTCACTGATCAAGAAGGGAGTCCATGACAGACCAAACAAAACTAGTTTTTCATAATCATGAAGATTTTCCTGGATGAGATACAGTATTTAGAGGTCATATTTGCATAGGACAATTTTTTCCCTGAGGGGGTTAGGTAAATTAATGTTTTGCAGATGTAATTCGTCATTTCAATTTTGTCCGAATATAACGTGTCTAGGTTTTATCTGGCACAATTATGTGGTCAATTACCTTGCTAACTTGGACGTCCAATGAGAAATCCAATATGATTCTGTGACTGTGGATATTAAATTATCATAATCCTGATCTTGACTTGAATTATTTTGACCTTTATTGAACACCGTTACTTTCTCATTATGTGTAAATCTGCCATTGCCTGGTGCACTTTCATTATGCACTTAGACCCTTAGACCTTAATTCCAATTTTTTGGGTAAAATAACAGGTTCAAGTACTGCCTGTTGCCTGACCATTTAATTATATGCTGTATATAATAAATCACATTTACAACTTATTTCAATGGGTTCTATTTTGCATGTATCCAGACCTTCTCTAACACCCACATTCAGACAATAAGTACTTTAGTTATAATTTCAGTCATTCAATTCCTGGCTGAATTAGAAAACATTTCTGTAGCTTACTCTGTAAAGCACCACGTTAGCAATGCAGAGTTCATGGATCCGATCCCAGGATCACAAAAACTGATAAGAGGAACCTGCCAGTCAGTTCGCATTGTAAACAATAACTGACACATGAAGTATGTTTACATGAACACTTGAAAATGAACCCTGCTCAATTCAAGACGAAATGTCATAAATGTACAACTCAACCCATGAGAGTGACAGATAGCGATTACTTGTAGTGTAACTGGTCCTACTTGAACGTGCCCCAAGCAGGACTCAAACCAGTGATTGGTTCGGTATGGTAGTCGGGTGCTCAAACAGGGAGGCTAAAGGCCACGGCCACAAGTGTTGGTCACTAGAGCACCTCTTGAGGTTGGGGAGTGAGGTTTACTTCTGCACAGCTTTCATTCACTAACTGGTCTTTGTTACACTCAGCCACCTAAACCGTACTCACAACTGGGTCAACACCACTAGGGTTGGGTACTGAAAACGGTACTCTTAAGAGCTCTGATAGAATTACTTTGGTACTACCGAGGATTAAAATCAAACAAATGCATATGTGCGCTGCGCAACCAATAGAGCGAGCGAAAGAGTGCACACACACACGAGAGAAAACTTGTGACGTGAAGTCAACCCTGCAACTTGCTCAAACACAACAGACAGCACAATGTGCTGCATTGTTACCAACGTTTAATTATTTTCACATGCTTTTAGACCTTTGCAATGTAAAAATTTGAGCAGAACAAGACGCCTAATAGTTCTCAATGAGCTACTACACAGTTGCAGAGTTTTGTTTGTGTGCATATTTTTGTGTCTCTGATAAGCTGTATATCAATGCTTCAGACAGCATGCAAATACTAATTAAGTTCATGTTTACTTGCACTGGTAGGACAGGACATATTTACACAAAATGATCTAATGTTGTGTTTATCCTAGTAAACACTTTCTGTCACGATACCTTCTATATTGGTAACAGTTAGTAGCAGTTCAGAAATAAAAAGCAACTTGGTGTAACTGTATATTGGATTTGTGCGCTCTTAAAGGGACAGAACATCATGCTTTCTGTTTCTAATATAAATAAGGACAAATAAGAAATCATTTACTTTCATAAGGGCTAATCTATATTTTTATTATACCGTAAAGACTATATTAGTATTATTTTACATTTTTTTTATATATTTATCTTCTGCACCTGAAAATTACTACAAAAAAACTTCAGAACAACCTGAAAACATAACATTTTAAAATAAATAGCAAAATGTAAACGTTTAGATGTAAAAGTAACTTTTTTTATATTTGCAGTCAGAAATTTACAAAATATCTTCATGGGACATGATTTGGCCTTAATATTCCAAAAAATTATATAAGTTTGACCCATACAACGTATTGTTGGCTATTCCTACAAATATACCTGTGCGACTTATGACACGTTTTGTGGTCCAGGGTCAAATATCGCCTTATCTTAATTCCTTAAACAGCATAAGAGCATAAAAAAATTGTCTAATCAAAAGATACTAATCAAAACTACCAAAAACTGTTAACAATAGGCAAGTTCAGGTAAACCAGTGCCTATACTGACCTAGCATGTCACACTGACAGGCATAAAAAGGCACAAGCTGGTGCAGATCACAGTGCCCACAGTGGTAGAGGCAGATCAGACAGAGAACTTGTGTTTGGCACCATAGCTTGTGGCCAGTAGGAGCTCTATGGGTCATGAGTGAAAGCAGATGGACAGCAGCTCCAATAAACATGATTCATTATTCATGAACAACAGTGACTCTGCTTCTTCGGATTTATCAAGACTGACTTACAGTTTAGCCCAAAACAGATGGAGCGTTTGGGATGAGGCAGAGACCGATTTAATGATTTAAATAAAAGTTTGTATACAAACAGAACTCGTTGTTCTTTTAAAATGGAACCATGAAAGTATATCTGATCATTTGATTCAATTTTCTTGCCGAAGAGCTTTCATGCAACTTCCAGTGAACAAACAAATGGCACCAGAGGCAGGGGAAAAAGCTCTTGGGATGTTAATGTAAGATAATTAACAAACCAAAAAAGTAGCTGAGATTCAGAAGGGAAAGCCCATTTTACTCTGCTTGACAGGCAAATATTTAAGCAAATTTACACAAATGTATTTAAACAGGATAAATTTGGGTTATCCGTTGATGCAAGATAACTAGACTCACACTACTTTGTACAGTAAAAAAAGTTAGCACATTGAACTAATATAAACAAATAAAACCTTATTGGTAAAGTGTTACATTTTTTCAGAAAGAAGAATATTTATGGAAATCAGGGCCAGTTGAATACCTGACTAAAGTGAATAAATGCTTCGGAAAGCCACATTGCATTGAATCAAAGTATTTGAATAAGACACCAAACACCAAATTTTACCAAAAATTTTACCAAATGAGAACAAATTCTAGTTCCACACAAAACATTTGGGTTAAATTATGCAGGAAGTGCACATACATTGGAACAGCCAATAGCACGTCCCATTTCTTTTATTGAAAGCTAATGCTAATTATTTCAACATTAGAAATAACGCCTGCTGTCAGTTGCGTCTTTCTATGTGGCTGTGTGCATGTGAATGTTACGCTAAGTGGAAGCGTAACGATGATGACAGTGAAGATATATACAACCATGCGTGTGAACACAAATGTCCATTTATTACATCAGGCTTATCTGGGAAACAGAGTGTGGCATATACCACTAGGGCACATGCTGAACATGACAAATGTATGTTACCATCTCTAAATGCCAATCCAATCCACTGTACAATGCAAAAAAGACACTGTGTTAAATATATGCAGTCATTGTGCGATACACCATATACTCAGCAATGACAGGTTAAGATGAATCACATGATTATCTTGAATGCTCCATTAAAACTTAGTGGTTTTGTGATCACATCTAACCACAGAAAGGATCCCATTACTTGTGCCTTTACAATTTAACTACAGCCCTAGAAGGAGATTAATGCTTTGACTGCCTGTTCTTTAGAAGAAACCTTCAGGTGAATGTCAGTGTATTTAAGAAAACCACATCCTACAGGTGCAGCTACTCACATGACAACTATTATTATTTAGTGCTCATACCTAGCCTAAGGATTTGTACAAACTTTGCCACGTAACTCATTTTACAGTGGTGCAACATGAGGCTTGGTGAAGACAAGTGTGTTCCATGTATTCTACTTTCTATAAACACAATGTACCTTTAATTCATATATACTTTTTAATTTTATTTGCAATTTTGCCTAGAAGGCAGTAAAAAAAAATATTAAAGATGGAACTCAAGCCATATCATATAGACACTGAAACAACACAGATACTGAGAAGTGGACTATTTCTGGTAGGAGTTGACCAATTATTGGCGTCGATATTTAGCATTTTTATGGTTAACCATATTGTTCATTTTCAAAACTGATTTGCCGATAAAATAAGGTCCCTCTGTGGTAAAAATATTTTTTATTGTTGTTTATATGTAAACGTAGCTCGTTTTAAACAAAACGCATTCATGTAAACGTACTCCGAGTTGTATTCCCGCTGAAAACAAACATCCTAGCACAAAAATGTTGCCTTAGCAACAATCAACATCTACTTGCTTGGAAACTAATTTGGTCAGAACCAAAGTTTACAGGAGTGCATTCTCTGGAATTGTCAAAAACGGAGAATGTCTACATTCCGGTTGCCACCGAACCATGTCAGCTCATTACCAATGGGGCTGTTTACACCTGGTATTAAGATGTGTTTTCATCGATCGGATCACAAGTGGACGAGAGAGACACATTACATTTACACCTTGTATTCTAATCCGTCTCTTTTGTCCACTTTCGAATGCTTCTGTCCTGAATACTGTGAGGGGGTGGTCTGTGAGACGGTGGGCGAGTCTCTCTGCTGTCATTCAAACGCGAGCGGGAGTAATTATGAGTTTATATGGACGCAAACTAATATTATGTCGAAGTCCGCTGCTTGTTTAGCAAGTATACATGCTGCACAGTGTTTTGTACGTTTATATGTTGGAGCTTTCTCTGAATTTTCAGCGCAATTGATGAAATAGCGCAACTTTCACGCTTTCAAAACGAAATTACGGAGAACACCCGCAGTAGTTTTATCAATGAAAGGCTAAAAATAGCGCTGTTCACCGAATGTTCACGCCAGAAGTCAAAAAAAGACGTAAAACTTGTGTTTAATACCTCAGATTAGATAAATGGGCGGAGAGAAGGTGGTCGCGTGTGACTGTTCGAACACATTCAACCACATTTGCGTTCCGCAACTCCAAAGCGATCCGATCGAAAGTGGTTTCGACTACCTCTGGATTAGGGCTGAACGATACATCGAATTTTCATCGTCATCGCGATATGAACTCACGCGATGAACAGATCGCAACAGACAGCCTTGACGCGATGAATGAAGGGAAAACGGTAAGCGCATGTAATGAACGTTTGACCTATCACGTTTATTCCTGAAGACATGCCCTGCGTCCCAAACCGCATACTTCCATACTATATAGTAGGTGAAAAGCACTACTTCTCGTACTCTTTGGATACTATATAGTATGGAAGTAGGCAGTTTAAGACGCACGGATGGTTTGCGCGTTCAGGGGAACCCCCATGTCAGCTACGCTCAGATTGATTTGTGAGGTGTCAGTTGCGACGCTGTGCCTGTTAGCAAAAATGATGGCGAGAAAGGAGAGAATAGTGAGGAAAATGTGCTGTCAAACGAAGACCTTGTGGTAAAAAGGAACAGCACTTCAGCTGGAATTATTTTGGATTTAGGAGAGATGACGCCGCAAACACAGGTACTGTGGAAGCGGTGATTCACATATATTGCGTCTATTGCACGCTCAAGTTCATTATTTCAAATGTATGTTCGCTCTGGAAGCGCCGTGGTCACGACTCGCACGCAGTGCGACACGCTCTTTATTTCCAGGTATTTCAAAAACATTTTAACTTTTCAGAATGACACAAGCGCAGCGTGCAGGTCATGTGACAATAACCTACGTGTCTAGCATTTTCCACCCATTTTTAGGCGCGACATGTGAATGGCCTCTAAAACATGGAAAAAATATAAAATATTTATCGCAACTCACATCGTTATCGCAACATTAAACAATTTCATCGCACATCGCAACTTTTCCTCACATCGTGCAGCCCTACTCTGGATGTGGTTGAAAGTGGTCGAAAGTGGACGCGTTCAAAACGTTTTGAACATCGTTTACACCTGGCATTAACGTCGTCCACTTGTGATCCGATCGACGAAAACGCATGTTAATGCCAAGTGTAAACAGCATCATAAAGTTGACCTGACTAAAACTCTCATCGAGAGTTTCCTGAGGCTTGCCGCTGGTTCACATTGAAAATGAAAGACTTCTGGCCACTCTCTCTGAGTCCGATCTCTCTGATGAAGCCAATACGGAAGTGACTTAAACTGCAATTCATCGACTGGCCACTTGAGGCTGGCTCCAAAAGGGAGTCAATTCGCATAGACCACCATGTTAAAAATGCACAACTTTACAGTAGAAAATAATATGTTTACAGCCTGGTAAAAAAGGGGTTTTTGGTCTGTATAGTTAATTTTGCCCTTCATGACAACTGTAAGGGGGGTGAATTTTTTTGTAACCCATCCGTTTAAATTATATTAAGCCTAAAACTTCTGCATAATTAAGGGAGTGGCCACTTGAGTGACGGGTAAACGGCCACTGCTGTCACTAGAATCACCCATGTCACACCTCTTTGCCCATTTTCAGTTTTCCTTTCCGTTAGTGATTCGTGGTGACGCGCGGCCAAGATGGCGACGGCAGGCAACGCCTACTTTAAGTTTCAAAAACAATCTTCACACACCATTGGGTGACGTCACGGACACTACGTCCATTTTTTTTGTCGATGGTTTGAACGCACAGTAAGCCACTCATAAGACCTAAGTAACCACAAAGACTGCTAACCAACCTTTCTGAAAATAGTAGACATTTGTCTGCAAGCACCATAGCAGCCTTGCAAATTAGCACCACTCACATATCCCTGACCCTCGCTCTTACAGCAACCAGCAAGACAACTAGCTTACAGTTAAAGAAAAAAATAACAATGCAGTCTACACTACATTCCTTTTCACGGTCACTTACACACACACGCAAACATGCGGTTTGAACTCTACCTTTGGGACAACAATAGTAGCATAAAAACAAAAACATCAACAAGTTAACGTCTCGTCAGCTAGTCGCAGCTCAGTGGGTTCATTTTTCTGCTTAACATTTTCAGCCCGGCCTAAGGCCAGTCCTCAGTCACACTAATGCATCTGAGACGGAGTCAGCATTTGCTAAATGAAAGAAATTTCAATATGCAGGGAAAGCATGGATGAGCAGGGAATGACAAAGAGGTCTATTTAATACAAAATTTCTATCACTGCACTCAAAAAATGTCATTAAACGATGGAGAGGATAGAAAAGTCACTGAAATTTTTGCCATGATAATTAAGATCAAGAAAAGGGGAACAATTTCTAGCATATAAACAATAGCACTTAGAGATGCATAACTTTGTAGATTTGCAGTGGATGGGAATGCCCATAAGAGAGCTTGTAATGTGCGCAGTTTCCTTCTCGCACTAACCTGTACTGCTGGCGCTTCACAGGACCAGAGATAGACGAGAAGTTGTAGTTTTAAAGTGCATATTTTTTATTTTTCTTGTAAAAAATGACAATCGTTTTGCTAGATAAGACCCTTATGCCTCGTTTGGGATCGTTTTTAGTCCTTTGAAACTCAGTTGATAAAAACTGTTAAGTGTTGAGTTGAGTGTTAATTGTTGGGTTCCATTAAAATCCATTAAAATGAGAGAAATTCTGGAATATTTTCCTTAAAAAACATAATTTCTTCTCGACTGAACAAAGAAAGACATCAACATTTTGGATGACATGGTGGTGAGTAAAGTATCTGGATTTTTTTAAGAACATGGACTAATCCTTTAATAAATGTTTATTTTTAACAGCTCCAGTTTCTAGATTTTCTTTTTTTTTTTTTTCAGTACAAAAAGTAACCAAAATAAAAGATTAGATAAACCATCAAAATTCCAACAAGCAGTGCCTTACTAAGCCATTGCTTGGCTCTTAAGACTGACACTACAAGAAGAAAGTCAATGTGGAAGACAGAAACAACACTTACTGTCCCCTGTAGCGACAAACAAGTAGAAAACACTTTAACTGAAGTTCACTTAAACGCTCAATGAGTTGTGGTCCACACAAAGCCTGAATAAAAAAACTCAACCACACAAAGAGCCAAACCACTAATGGTGTCACTACAACCGGCATAGGAGCAAAAGAAATCCCTTTCAAAAAAGTATTGTTAAAGGGAAAACACGTTTTCTCAGAAAACAGTGATGGGAGGTATGTATATAAGTATGTGTATGGTGGTTCTCTGGTTGCTGGTAACTTTTCTCTTATAAACCCTCAAATAAAAAGAAACAACATTCCAAAAATTCCATGCTCTAAGTCCTGATTCAGTATCACGAATCAGGGTATGAAAAATGCTTTCTTCAAATCAGTGTTTCTTCACTGATAAAAGCACTGACAGTCTGTTAACAGCCTGTTCACACTACTCACTCCTTCATACGTGCTTGGCCTTAATAGAACATTTAAGGCTTTTTCCCACTTTAAATTGGCATTAAATACTTAAGAGATACACAACATTGCACAAGGAGTTTAACAGCATTCACAGATACCACATTAATTCAAGTATGGGGCACATAACGGGCCCAATTCAGGGTCTGGATCCTTTTAAGGCAGCAGACTTTGCAGGCAAGGCTCGATATTTGAAGACCGCAGCCTCTTAAGGCCACGAAGTGAAGTGAAATAAGACTGTCTAGCCTACTGGTGGAGTTGCGTCACTTGCTGTTCCTGCCCACTACGCTTGTCAGCAGGACACAACAGCTGAGACCAATCAGACTTTTAAAAATAAATATGGAGGCAGGTATGTAAAATTCACCAACCTTAAAAATATACTAAAGCAAAACGCACAATATATAGCAGCAATAATATTAATTCACATCACTTAAACATCATTTATAATAGTAATACAGTCACAAGGACTTTTAAATTCGCAAAATATACACTTTTATTTAACAGTTTTGAATGTTTATTCCAAAATACCCAAATGTCATGTGCGTGCATTGAATCTTGGGTAGCCATGGGTGTGAAGGATACATCTATGGATCATTGGTTTCAGGGGGAAAAAAGGCCACATTTGGAGGCTTGTATGTGTATTAGAATTGGGACAGCCTTCATGATGGCAGTGGCATTTAAATGATAATGTGAATAACAGCGCATAATAATCAGATTTCTGAGCATTAAGACCTGCTGTGCAAACTAAGCCTATACATAATTAAAGTAAAATGTGACTCTGTAACACGTTATTGTACAAAGAAAGAAATCTCTGTACTATAAAAGCAGAGGCGGGCAACTAAAATCCAGTATCCATGTCTTAACTAGGGCAAGTGTATGGTTATGGATCAATTAACATGTTGTCATGTGTCTCGTGAATTCATGTGACAGCTCTTCTGCATGGATTTGACGTATTAGACTAAAGCAGACCTAAACATAATATAGAGGACAATTTCTAAATGCTAGTTCTCTCCAGCTGCATCAAGCAGTTCAATTTGTTTTCAAAAATAAGACATGCAGAGTAAAGAGACATTACGCCACACGTAAACAACAATGAAACAAGATTGAGGAGACTCATCCCTGAACACTCACCTGTGCCGATGCTCATCATGTGCCCCCACACCATGTATGACCTTTTGGCCGCTGTGCCTCGTCTCTTTCTCCGACTCGATGTGCGGTATCAACACGTCCTCCAAACCAAAGTCAAACCGCTTGTGTTTGGAATTGTCCGGTAGAAAGAAAAACGCTCCAAAGCACAAAGTGATGAAGGCACTGAGGATGAGGAGGAGTATGAACTTCTCTGAGAGCCGTAAGGTGGCTCTGTGGTGGGGGAATGAGGAGGCACCTGGCGAGAGCGTGGGTATCCTACGTCCCGAAAGTGGCAAAAGAGCCGGCGTGGTCATATTTTGATAATGAATTGGAATATGGTGGGACAAGGGTCAAGGCTTTGGTTTTGCGTCTGCAACACTATCTCATTGTGGTGAGTACAAGCTTTGCTGCCGAATGAGTGTTTATCTCAGCGAAAGGAAGGTGGTTCTGTAGATCAGAAAAACTGATTCCTCTTGCTCTGTAAATGAAAGAAAGACATTTTTAGACTCTGACCATCATGAGGCATTCAACAGAAGCTTGCTATTAAAAAGTGAATTTTAGTTTCCATGGCGATTATGTTAAGCGGCAGAAAGGACACGGCACTAAACTTAATAATAGGGATCAGTCCAACAAAACAATGAATTAGTTAAATAACCAAGCCTTTTAATCTAATAGTCAAGCACACATAAAGAAAACGCACAGGCTTTGGGTAGGCTTACAAATGGTCTACATTTAGATAAGGCTGTTTTTGTAGCTCAATAGGTAGAACAGTGTGATAGCAGCAGCACAAAGACTGTGGGTTCTTTTCCCAGAAAACACTGACAAAATGAAAAGAAAACTGATTGTATGTAAGGCAAACTGATGTTTACCTTTTATTCACTTTGATAAAACATCTGCCACATGCATATGTAAATAAGCTTTTTATTATGGGGAGGTTTAAGAACAAGTACTCACATTGCGCTTATAATGGAAAAAATGACGTTAAATTAAATATAAAATTATGTTTATTTATGGTCTTGCTTTTGACAATTCATCTCAAGTACACGTAGCCAAGAGTCAAATATGCATCAGCAGATTTCTGTCAACATTTAATAAGATACATAAAAAATATACATACATACATACATACATACATGACGCAGTATTTTTTATCAGACAGAGTTTTTCAGTGTGATGATCATTACACGGTGACACCTGTGCAAGTGTTCGTGAATGATTGTCAAGCCAACGGAAGCTGCTCTTTTCAAAACCGTTGAATTTATATGGTAAAAACTGGATGATTTTAATATATTACAGATGTGTCGGTAAAAACAAATGTGAACACATACCGTGAGAGTCTTTTTATCATTCTGATCCATGATCCAAACGCTTCTTGATGTCAAGGCGGGCTGGGTCGAGTCGTAATCTTTACGATAAACGGCAAGTCCGCCCTCGCCGCCGATAAGACGTATTATTTATCATAAACTTGCAACACACTGATATTTCATCGAAACAAGAACGGCTTGAGAAAGCTAGTTATGTAAATGTAAAAGAAATTGGCAGAGGATTACGATTTATCTAATATTATAGCACTCGATGTATTCGCTTAGCTCGCTTGCTTACGTTTAACGTAAAAGTTGCCGTCACATTAAACGGTAAATATCACGGAAACGGTGTTCAGCGCAGGCCTGATCCGCTTGATGCCGTGGCAACCGGAGACGGATATCAAGAGTCAAACTGACCAGCCGATACAATAATGAAAATAAACTGCAACTACTGGGTATATACACACTATATATAGAACGACGACTTTCTATACATAATGCCCTATTTTAATATTATATTTGCCGGCCTCGGCGGACGTGTGCTGCGCCTTTTTTTCCTCCAGTAAAGGCATTTAGCTGGCAGCCGTGTAGCGGACCGATCGCGTCCTGCCACTGCCGCATCACCTTGTCGGTGCCGCGGGATAAATCGGCGCCATGGACAATAAATCCACAATTAATGCCCGAAAGAACACGCAGCCAAGTTCATCTTAATGTCCCTGCCTCTGTGCACTGAATTGGCGATTATCAGCGCCTTCCCTATGCCTTTATTTCTGTAGCCGTGTGCGCCGCCAGGCTCCAATATGCAGGATGTTGTTACTGCAACAGATACTCCTCCTCTCAGACCAACGACATCCAGTCAGCAGCAGTTAGCTAAAGCCAGGGAGCGTCGCTAAGTGCCGGTCTAGTTAGGCAGCGTGAAATAAATGGCGGTAAGTTATGAACAGTAGTCGAGAGTGGGTGATGAATAATTTCAATTTTTGTCATATGTAAAACACTATATATACAGATATGTATATATAATAGGTTTTTAATTAGAAGCCTTATTTTTTTTTTTTTACAGTTTTTATGAAGTAAATAAAGTGTAATGTAGATTTATATTCCAAACCTGCAAACAGTCTTTTTATTTATCCAAACTTTTCTTATGACCTCTGTTTTCTTATTTGTATAAGTGCTAAATTTGTTATTTTTGAAAACTTAATTATGCATTAATTTTACAATAATGATTGCTATGCAAAAATAAAATATTTAACCTCAAAGCCAATATTAACAGTTACAACTCATTAAAAGAAACATATCATGAACATGTTCATGTTAAAGTGCTATAATTTGGTCCCCAGTGCTTCTTTCAACCTAGAAAAATGTAAAACAAATTTTTTTTTTTTAAATGAGGAGCCCAGTAAATTAATTTTGGTAAACCATTCTCTGCAAGTATGTTAAAAAATAGAGTAATTGAAATTTGTCCCCAATGTGATGTCAAAAATTTTTATCAGCTCATTTGCATTTAAAGGGACACAACCAAAAATGGCACATTTTTGCTCACACCAATTGCAACAAAGTGGCAATTTTAACATGCTAAATTATCTATACGATATTTTGAGCTAAAACTTCACATACATACTCTGGGGACACCAAAAAATTATTTTACATCTTTAAGAAGTCTTTTGAAATGTCCTCTTTAAATAAATCTCTAAAAACTTTAAATGACACAGTCACAAAGTCTTGTGGTTGAATCAAGCACAAAAACAATCTATCAAAGGACATGTTCACATTCTGCTGAGCGACAGAAAAATTAGACCATTTAGATCAGCATGTGACTTAGTCCTTGAGCTGCCATAAGTGTAGTTCTTTTCTCTTGATTTACAGATGATTTGCCAGACTAACCAACAAAGAATGTTGATGCTGTTGAAGGCTATGGAAGAAAATCATGTAAGTCATGCTCATGGATGCACTATCACTCAGTTTAAAAGGCCCACATTTGACACATTGACAGAAATCGCTGTCAGAAGCGAAGTTCTGCTCTGCTGAGTTTCTCAGTTTTCTACAAGAATAAGACATGGATCACTGGCTGAAAAAAAAGTAACGTAAAAACTCACACATAACAGAAAACCGCAAATTAACAAAAACATAATTTACAGCAAAATTAAGAGAATAAAGTAGAAGAGACAGGTAGGCTAATTGAAAGTTTTGCCTTTCACTTTAGGACAGTAACTGTGCCCATCCTCCAGCAGCCCTGTATAATGAGACAGGATGTGTTCAGAGTTGTGTGAGGAATAGTAAAAGATGGCAGCTTAAACCCAGCAAGCAAATGAATGCGATACAGCTTCAACCTTGAGAAGTGAAGACAAGGACGAGTTGATTGGCTCTGCAGGACCAAAGCGTCTGTCGATTGCATATCCTGTCACCAATAACATAGATAAAGGTGACAGTATCTGACATTCTAGTTAATGAAACGACACACTATTGCCAAGAGGGAGTGTGGAAGCCCGAAACAGACTTTCATAAGCAGAAAAGAGCTGGAGATTAGGCTTTTTTACAGCAATAAGATACAAAGAAAAGTGTCTTAAAGCCCAAGAGTCTCTATCAGTTGTACCCTCCATAAATCTGAGTTAAACCACACTAGCAATAAACAACATCATTGAGTCATACACCACAGATTTTGGACTATCATTGTAGAGTTTATTAGTGTAAATGAAGATAGTAATTCAAAAATATTGCAATTTATTACTGTATTAATGTGCAAATGAGTCACTAAATAAGATGCACATACAGCATCTTACATTGTTGACACTTTGTATTTTATTTATTGCAATATTTGGCTGCATTGTAATATTGCTTCCCTCTTCATCTTAGCCCTGGTCTTATACACAACATGCAGTTTTTGTTTAATTTTGTTTTATTGAATATATTTCATAACACCCAGTCCAAAACATCAATTACAACATAACAAAGGATGAAAATGTAAATGAGTATTCAGAATGTCACTCTCATTATTTGGTCTTGTTTTAAATTCCTGTCACTTTAAGTGTGCAAGTGTGCATCTCTCGCACTGTTTCTAAAAATATCTGAGATACCCAAAGGGGACCAAACACTATGTTATGCAAGTTGTCCTGGAAACCACATTTCGCCTGGTAAATGAATTATTGACAAACTGCTAATGTTAACTAATCCAACTGAATAATGCAGTTTTAACAGTGCCAAATTTAAAAAAGTCTGGCTTATGGTTTATTCTTTCCTTTAGTGTTGATGTGATGATGAAGCATATAGCTTGGGCTGTGAAGCATTGTCACAACAATCTGCTCTTGGTATTTGACATGCTGAAGAACAGTTCTCACCTTGTTAAACATTGACGGGAGATTATAGATGCGTTGATAATCGCAGCTGAACGCCAATACTTTAGTCATATGGGTGCAAAAAAAAGGAGAGAGTATGTGTGCATCAGATAACTGAAAGTGATTTACAAAAAGGTTGCGAGGAGGGAAAAGAAAGAAAGTGCCAGTTGAATTGAATATGTGTTGGAAAGTGTGAATGATAAGTAAAGATAAGGACAAGAGACTGTGGAGGTTAAAAGTAAAACACTGCTTAACAACACAATGTGTTATAGACAGACAGATGACAAATAAAAGAAATGGGAACAGAGAAACAGGCGTGCATATATCAACAGATATTACAGTGAGCAGCTCTTACCCCATGAGGATGTGAAGCTGTACACAGGAAAAGTGCACACTGAGGAATACAAGGTCCTGGCAAACAGGCAACCGATTTAACTATGTACATCATTAGCAACTTCTTTTGAATAACAAACAAGGGTTTGTTTATATTGGGAACAAGTTATAGTACTTTAAGACAAGTTAATGACTCAGCATCATGTTTTTACATTGATTAAATGCTGGCAAATGCAGTAAGCCCAGAACAGAATGTACACTATATCATTTATTTTATAGGTCTATAAAGACACAAATGATATACAGCCAATGTAGATGTTATCCAGGTTGTAAAAACAAAAAGGGACAGACCCCCAATTCACTATAAAACAGCTTTACAGTGAGTGCGCCAACGCTTACATCAATTACCTCTGATCAAAAAATAAGATTGAAACAGGGACACTTTGTGAATTCATGGATTCGCTTTACCATTTATTAACATGGAAACCAATGCTGCCATCTGCTGCTAAACCAAGAAATCCAGAATATGATTTTAATCTTGTCATTGATCTTTTTTTTTTTGCTAAATAAGCACAATAGACTAGGTGGTGGTAAAGCCCATGCTCTTTCGTCATACACAAGCAACATCAATTCACTGTAAGCTTTTTTTTTAATAAGAGATCTGAATCATAGATCTGACAATAAACAGCATGCACAAAGCAAAGCATTTAAGCCATAAAAATGCTCACAATTTGTGAAGTGCCACTCTTGCAAGTGGAGAGGTAAATGTTGTTTATTCTGAGGTACCAGCTGTGATTTAAAATTGGAAATGTTACTAAAAGCAGTTCTGGAACAAAATTATCCACACATATACCATTATAATGTTGGATCCATAGTGTTGCTATACTAACGTATTACATGTTCAAATACTGTGTAGTTAAAAAAAAAAAACATGCATGAAAACAGAAAGTATAATACAACGATACAAATACAAATATTAAAACATCAGGTTTAAAATAAAACCATTGCTTTAAGTGATCTTAAACCAGTTCTCTGAAATCTTTATAATACGGATACACAAAGGTTTGTTGTTTTTAAGGCACTGTTTTTCATTTAAACGTTACATTAATATGTTTGGCAGGTGCGGTTTATTGAATTGTTGAAATATGTGATCATGTCTGTGAAATGCAGGCTAAAGTCTCATAATCTATTGAGATTAGGATCATCAAAGTTTGATTTCAATCGTTGACATGACCTTACTCAGTCAATATTAAAGATATCAAGGTAATATTTTCACAAAATGATATTTAAATTATGATGATTTTAAATTGAAAATCACAAAAAATGACTTGTGGTTGGGTACAGTGGGTCACATTTGTCAGAAATGTGCAAATTAAGATACAATATACAATTGTAAATATAAAAACCACAATCAAGTTTTATTGCTGAATATCAGGCTGCCATAATTCTAAAAACATTTGGCACTGTTGAAACAATTACTATGCGAAAAATTTATTTTTATTATCCACGATATGCAAAACGTACTGTATATGGCTGACAAGTTATTTATTTATATGATAAATTTTATATTAGTATTATAAGAAGATTAGAGTATGTGCGTCAAGCTTTCTGGTGCAGATGTTTATTTCAGAGCTCCACCGTCTTAAGGTGTCCACGAGGAGAAACTGCACCCAGATTATGCAGAATACACTCAGAGACCTCCACCACACTTCCACAGCATGACCAGTGGGACTTACCAGGGTGTCCTTTATGGCCATGTCCACAACCCTGAAACCCTCCTGTGTAGATACATACATAAATTATTTAGAGTTTGATCTGATCAAATAAACCATTAGATTGATCTGACAACCTCATGTGTCTTAACCTTATTAAATTAGCTCTGCTACCTGGCATGGTCCCTGTGCAGCCGCAGCGTGCCTCTTTGGCGCCCCCACTTGAGCAGAAAGAGCAACAATGGAATATGCCACTGTGACGTCTGAACTTTCTCTTCACATTTAGCACGAAAGGTGAACCCTAGAAAGAATGTAAAGTTAGAGCGTCAGTCCAAGATTACGCATTTCTGAAATGGTCATTAAAATGCTAGAAAACAGCTAAAACCGTTTAAGTTACCTGGACGTGCTGAGCTTTAACACAGACCCACACAGAGTAGACACCTGGTTCAACTGGTGTGTAGGAGACACAGTAAGTGCCATCACCATTATCAACTACAACCGCCTCCACGGTGCTTCAATGTGGGAAAACACAATTATGACAAACAATGCATCAGAAATAAGATAACTTCACATTTGTCGGTCTGAATAATGTTTCTAATATTATGCCCAAATAATATCCATTCAGCTGATCTCCGTTCTGGCGGTACCACTTTTAGCATACAATAAAAATATTTTTTATTTTAAAATAGATTTAATACAATGACGATTGTGGAGAAATGTGGAAAAATCACATGCATGGCACACATTTAAATAAATTATGGTATACATTAAACTCACCAGCCCTTCCTCTCCTTGTGCACTATGCTGACTAACACAGGGTCACCTCCCCTGCCCATCTGTTCTCCGGAGGAGTCTCTGCACACCAGCGTGAACTCCCCTCGCTGACCTTCATGACCTCGCTCTACGCCTGCGAGTTATTTCAACACACACATGCACAATGAAAGCTAAAACAAAATCCAAAGCACCTGTAACATGTAAAGCAACAGTATTGTCTTTTTGTAATTTCATGTTTTTACATAATGTAAAGACACTCTTTGAAAATATAAGCTTGATATCTTTAATATTAACTCAGTAAGTTCATGTCAAAGATTGAAATTAATTTGAAATCAAACGTTGATGCTTCTAACACACATAGATTTGCTAACCTATTGAAAATGGCACTAGCAAACACCACTGATGATGGTACTCAGTGAAGTCAACCTGAACGACATTGGTTTGCTTGGTGAAAGAACCTGGTTGTGACATGTTAGGACATTGTGGGTATAGGACCTAGGGACGCACTTGAGGAACACCAATAAAAAAGTCTCCATGGTAACCAGGAATGTGTCTGTAGCTTATCCCTGTGTCATGCCCTAGGCTTTTTGGTATATGCCTGAATGTAAAGGGAGAAAGAGATCCAAGATCTCACATTCATGATTTCAGATCCTGTCTCACAAAGTTGAAAACAGGAAGCTTTAAATAAACATTTCATCTGAACTTCTGAAGAATGTGCATTGAACCATTGTGTTTGACAGAGCCTTCAGTATTCCACTGTATTAACCAAATATTTCTAGAGTACTTGACTTCTTAAGAAAAGTTCCCAATTTGGGAAAAGACAATGCTGACAGTTTTATTTATTTCAGGTCTCCATCTACGTACAATAACAACTGCTTTAAGGTTACAATATTTACTGTTCTTGCATTAAAATCGCAAATTTTTTTTATTGCAGTGTTATATTTTGTTCACTTGTGCAGTCACTTACTTTATCCCAAATGTGTGCAATAATGTTTGAAACGAGAAAAATTCGCAATTAAAAAGTGTAGTGTCCTTTTTTGTCCCTCAGTTGCTTTCTGCAGTCTAATATTTATTAGGTCATCCATAATCATGATTTCTAAGTCTCGTCTGACAGATTTTCATCTGCAATTAGGAAGAAGACTACAAAAATAACAAATTGTGCCTTGACTACGATTGGTTGACCCACATTCGATGCCCTTGTAAATTCCTCTTGAAACATTTGGCAACAACCTTTGCCATTTCAAATTAAACCACTGCTATTAGGGTTTATTGCTGTATTTTATCACAGTTCTCACCTTCTCCCTGGATAGTGCACTTGCTGGGATCTACAACTTTGGCATGTATGACTCCTACCACAGGAAATCCCTCCACTTCCCCAGCACTCTCCCGTGGTAGGAAACAGATGCTGCTGGCGTTGTCATGGGCGACTGTCATTGGGTGTGAGTCAAATCCTGATTCCACTAGATTCATCAGTCTTCTCATAGTAACCCCCTTGGCATTGAGAATTTCTGCATCTGAACCGCACGTCAGCAAGCGTTCAGCGAAGTCCACGCCACCTCGGACATCAGACACGGCCTGCTGCAGCTGAGCTTTCTGCAGATGTAACTGGTTTTTTCGCTGCAACCTCAGATCTTCCAGTGAACGCAGCAGAGAGCGGCAATGCATCTCCACCGCGGTGGCGTAGCTCCGAGCAAACGCCCGAATCTCGCCTGCCAACGTGTCGGTTCTCACCTGCAATGCCTCTTGGGATACGTCAACACGTCTTAAAGTCTCCTCCAAACGAGAGAGACGAGGCCTTAATGTCCTGACAACCAAATCCCTGATGCGATCTCCATGATGACTGATGACCTCATGGGCGGGGCTGCAGTGATGGTCACGGTGAAAGGTGGCCGCACACTCCAGGCACACAGTGAGGTCGCAGGGCTCGCAGAAGAGTCGTAACTCCTGGCCAGGATGAAGTGAACATAGGACAGGCCTAGTGAGACGACCCTGAGATTTTAAGTCCTGGAGATTTTGGATGGAGTGAGAAGAGGTCCGGTTCTGTCTCCTGAAAGACATAGTACATACAAGTTATTGATGTCACATTCAAACAACAATTCTGTATGACTCTTTATGTACATATAAAGTTTTAATTACACATACGAACACTACAGTAAAACCATAGTAAATATAAATGTACTTTACTATATCACTTTGGGAAGTATGGGTAAAAACTTTGCATGTTAAAAATAACAATACAAACACTCACCTGTGTGCTTGACTGCAGAAGTCGCAGAGATTGACGCAACAAACCTCACAACGCTTCCCCGCGTCGCCGTCGCTGCACAAGTCGCACAAAACGCTGTTATTAATCAACAGAGTCTCCGCGAAAACCTCGTCCAGCGCCAGATGATCAGTGGTCAGTCCTTCTATCCCCGATGAAGGCAGGTCCACCTCTGAATCACACTCGGGACACAAGACTGTAACAGAGTCCCGTCTGGCCGTGTCATCTTCAGGGCTGAGATTGCCGTTTACTCCGCGCACAGCAAACGGCTCGAGCTGACGCACGCAGTCCGCACAGAATGTATGCAAGCAGGGCAGAAGTTTAGGGTCGCGATACATCCGATCACACACCCGACAGACTGCTCTCGATTTCTGCCTACCGTCTCCATTAGTTGTGCTGCTTTTAATATTTTTAAACTCGGCTTTGTGCTTGTTTTCATAAATCGAGTGCTTTTTATCAAGTGACATTGTAGGGTTTTTTTTCCTGAAAACGTTACTCCAACTTTCATCCGACTCGACACGCAAATATTCACAAGTTGCAATTTACTAAGCAGAACACAACACTAACGTCTTGTAAGAAAACCGCTAATATTATTTTGTTAAACCGTGCATGCACGATTTTGTTGTCATTTACGAAAACATAGCAACTCTAAAGTTAAAAGTTTGTTAACTTTTTGTTCATGCTATTTGGGAATGTGTCTCAGCGACCAATCAGAATACGCGTACACGTTTGGGGGCGTGGTTTGAAATCTGACCTATTCGAGTAGTTTAAAGATGAACCCATGCCTGAACAGCATAGAAAGATTGTGAGTGTCGCCATCTGCTGTCTCGACAGATTGAGACACAAGCTCAAACAATAATATTATAGAAAATCATAGAAATAGCTTTCCGAAAATTTTTAGTTATATTAATTTTAGTAGTTAAAATTTGTATTTTTAAAAAATATTTTCAACGATTTATTTATTTAGCTACTAATACAAACATTTATTTCATTTATGCTTTACCTATATTTATGTACATTTTTTACTTAGTTGCCAAGACATTTCTGTCTTTACATTACGTATGATGAATACTGTATATAGCATAACACAACAAATTGTACAAACTGTGGGCCTACAAATTATAATTAAAAAATGTATAAAACTTAATCTAATTCAATCTTTGACCTTAAATGACTCACAACTCACCATTAAATGCATGCACTAAATACTTTTATATAAACAGTAATTTGGAAAATAGAGCATAATTTAAAGAAAAGCATCTTGTGAATTGTTAAAACTATTTGCAATGTGTAAATAAACACAACATTAAATGTCAAATTTCCCCTAAAGTATTGTACAGTGAAAAAGTCAAGAAGTCATTCCCGGTTCAGATATTTTTATTATTTTACTGTATCACATAGTGATGGTTTATGCTCGTGCATCTTTATGATCACATGGTGTAAAAAGTTTTAAATAAATATAGCTGCTATTAATTATAATATTAAAATAATTATAATATATGACATTTGGATAAAAGAATAGATTAATGTGTACACAACAGAGAAATAATTTGTTGACCTTACTATCAACCAGACACCGGAGTCTACTTGAGAAAGAAATTAATAAGTATAACTACAAACAAGAGTTGTAGGGATAATACTGTTGTAGACGCAGCATTCAAAATGAAGTATGTCTTTCCCGTCACTTCATTGCCTAAAAAATGAAGAAATAAAACATGAATTAAAATGACACATACATGTACGTGTTTATACAGGAGGCTATATGCTACAGACATATACGTATTTATAAAGATTGATAAATAAATTAAAACAGAGCAACAATAACAAGTATTTGATCCATACAGTCTAGTGCAGACTAATCCATTAATGTTTGTTCTTCATTGTGTCGTGGTTGTCAAGCAATGTTGTTTTTTTTGACATGCAATGCATAGCTCTGAGTAAATGTTATGACTATGGGTGAGTCCTTCCATACCATAGCAATTAGTATCAACAATTCTCAGTAAATAATAATGATTTACCTGTTACAGTTGCCTCCGAGACAGCTTTCACAAGGCTGTTTTCTATAATGCAGGTGTAAGTGTCATCCACTTTTACCGGGAACTCCAGGACACTGACAACTAGTGTGATTCCAGCCGAATTGTTGCTGAATTGGCTGCTGCTGTTTAAAAGTTCTCCACTCTGACTTAACCAGGTAACCTCCGGTTGGGGAAACCATCTCTGGGCCTCCGCAGTTAGTGAAGTATTTGTCTGTTGGGTAAAGGTGGGGGCTGTAAAACCTAAAAAACAAATGCACACAGAAGAGTCTGTGGCTGTCAACTAGTTATGTTTCTTTTATGTGTATTTTATTTTTAAATGAATAAATAAGGTAGTCTCCTTACCAGCCACTCTAAGATTAATGCTTGTAGTTCCTGAGAGTTTTCCCGCAGTGACACTACAGCGATACACACCATCATCTTCCAATTTCACACTTCTCAGGAGTAGAGAAGCATTGCCTGTAGAAATAACATCTGGGAACAGTTGTGCTCTTTCTTTAAACTGTGTATTCTGCATTTGAAGTTGGGCTGCTTTATTCTTATATTCATATACCACCCCACTAAGACCATCTTTTAACCAAGAGATTGATACATCTTCAGTCAACCCACTGCTGCTCTCGGTATTAAACCTGCAATCGATGACCTCGTCCTGTCCAAGATTTCCCACAATAGAAGGGCTGCTGCTCTCAACGGTACCTTGAGACGCTTGAAGAAAAAAACATACAAAACATTTAGTGTATCACACAACAGGAAGTCTGTAATTGCAAATACTGTAATCACTTTTATTAGAATATTTTACTAACCTGAAAATCCAATGGTCAAAATTAAAATGATGAGACCAGCGAATACAATGATGAGAACAACCATACTGCAAAATAAGGATAAAGCAAATACACAATATTTGAGGAGCAACACGCGTTATAATACTGTAATCATTTATCAACAAAACTGTGCTGTGTGTAGAATTATCATTAAAAAGCTCCATGTTGCCTTACGTCCCAAAAATGATTTGTCCAAATGAAGCCATTCCAGTCTGTTTCTGTTTTAACGACCAGCCACTGTGTTCTGCATCTCTGTAGACGGCGATAAATCAATAAGTTTAGCTAGAAGCACATATTTAAATCCCCTGAGACTTTAAACTTTACTCAACTAAATGCAGCATCTCCTCCCTCGGTCAATATTGCCCCTGAGAGGTGTGTCATGATAAAATACATTTACACAACTTTTTAAGTCTTTTAGTGGCCTGGTTTATTCCTTAACATGATGCTGCTGGACTGTTAACTAAGACAGTTTGAGTCATTAATAGCAGTGAAAATAAGGTTTTGTCAATGCAATTTAAAAAAAATTTGACAAAAAAGTCATAACCCGATCATTGTTCTGCTTCATTGAGCCATTACTCAAACACAACTTTGCACATGTCTGTTCTTAACCTTAAAAAGTTGTTATGAGAATTTAAGATGTCTGGAGAATACAGTAGCAGAGGGTTGTATTCTGTATATAAGATCTTAATTTTCATCAAGGCATCTTTTTTAAATTATACACCGCATTCCAAATTATTATGCACATGCCATTTTTGTTTATTTTTCCAATTAAGTCAGTAAGTTTAGAAATTTTTATTCCTCACCAGTTTTATGACAGTGTGGATGTTATTCTATTTAAAATGAAATTTAAATGTTAAAAGATACCTTAAAGATATAAAAATATGCTGTTCCATATTATTAAGCAAGTTGTAGTTCTCCTACAATATGAGTATGAAAAAATATATTTCTAAAGACAAAAAGTGTGCATTATCTTAAAAAAGCAAATTAATTCTTATAACAATTTATATTTGGGTGGATCTAAACAGAAATGATTAAACTGTTATTTATGATTTATGAGTTCACAGTACAGATTTGACTAAAGGCTTTTTATTTATTTTTTTGGAAAAAATTAGGAAAAGGCAGCAATAAAAAGCCATAGTTAAGAAGCAAACACGTATATGTAAACCTGTTGGTGTCTCTGTAATACCAATAGCCCCTTTAATAAGGGATCCTTTAGTGCATAAAGTTGTATTTCAACCACTCCCCCGAACCAAAACTTGCAGAAAGAAACATTTGCTGTGAGCTCAGAATACAAGAAGACTTTCATTGACATGCATAATACACTGTATAATGTAGATGAATGCCATTCTGGATTGTTAGTGAATAGCCACCATTCAAACAAGACTGTAACATTAGGGAGAGGTGGCAGCGTAATGATTTGGACTGGAATATTGGGAAGAAAGATGGTAGGGGTCCTTTAGGGTCCCTGCAGGTGTCAAAAAGACATCTAGAAGCTAAGCAGGGTTCCTTAAAGAATTTCTTTTTACAAAGGAACCATGTCTTCTGAAATAAATTTACTTTCATGGAGGATAATACACAATCTGCACAAAGCATCACCGACTATTTTAATTAATATGGGCATAAAATAAGAAAGAAATTAAGGTGTGACCACCATCATCCTCTGACCTTAGTCTTATTACTAGCGTGTGGATCATCATTATACAAAAGATCTGTGAGGTATAGCACTATAATTCGAAACATCAACTTAGGGATGAAATATAGCGTCTTTAAGTGAAATAAAGACAAATCTTCTTCTTGTATACTTACAAGTTTAATGAATGGGAGAGTTAAAGTCATGTCAAAGATATGCTCATTATTATGTTACGTGTTTAAATACATTATTTATTTTACATTGTGTTTGTTTTTGGACAATGTTTGCTTTGTGTCCATGCAACATTTGACAGAGATCTGTTTTTGGATTATTATAATCCATTATAAATTTGGTTAAAGTGCATTATAATTTGGAACAGCGTATTTTGTATATTTTTCAAAGTATTAAAGTATCTTTTGACATATTTATTTCATTTAATAGAATAACATACACACTGTCATATAAGTGTTGAGGGTAAAATAAAATTTGTAAACTTACTGAGTGTATTGGAAAAATAAACAAAAATGGCATGTGCATAATAATTTGGAATGCGGTGAACTGCATGCATTCTCTAAACTTGATTGTCCTCTGCAGGGCACTCACAAATACTAACACATGCACACACGTACACAAATACATTCACACACCTGAACAATGTACAGTAGTAATTCCTAATCTGCATGTACTGTAATTGGACTGTGGGGGTAACCAGAGAACCTTGGAAACTTACACTGACACACACTTGTAAACAATGCTCAATAGAAGCTACTGTATCAGATCATGGCAGGAACATGTTCAATGCCTTCTTGTTTCTGGTATAACTTGTCTAATGTAATGCCTTTTGAACAAAACAACATTATGCAATGACAGATTCCAGTAAGACTGTGATCTATAAGCAAATGTGCTAGTATCAGCACAATTAAATGTTTCAAAACACCAACACAAAACTCTTTACAGAGCAGGGCCGGATTCACAAAACATTCTTAAGAAGAAAAATCTTCTTAACTGCCATTTTTATCTTAAATTCAAGCTTAAAGGAACAGTATGTAAGAAATTTATATCAATTAATCATAAAATGGCCCTGATATGTCACTAGACATTAAAAAATCATTTTCATTTCAAATACTTATATCACTGATAACAGTGGTCCGGTCAGGATATTGTCATTTAAAAAGTGGAGTTGCAGCCCTCAACTGATGTTTATGTTGTCATGTTGTGTATTGGCCACCAGTTGGGTGATTGCAGTACCAGTTTTAGCCACAAGTTTTGTTGTTGCAATACCAGTTTTGGCCACAATCCTACATACTGTTCCTTTAAGAAAAAAGTTAAGAATATTTTGTATTCTCAAAAAAGCTTCTTAAGAAAGTTCTTATTTTTTTTCTTAAGTATGTTCTTAAGAAAAAACTTAAGAAGAATTCCAATTCTCGAAAAATAAACTGTCTTAAATAACATCTTAAAGTTAGGATAACCTTACAGTAGTCTTAAATCTCAAAATGTAAGACGTTTTATAAGTTAATGTGATTGTTTTAAATGTGACATGTTGTATTTTGTAGTCTGAAATGGCAATTGAATCAGTTTACTTCACATAGATTAGTTTAAAGAGGAATTCCACACTCATATAATGAAGTTTAATGGCTTACTCAGTAATATGTCATGAAACACAAATAAGTATTAGTGTTATTAATATTAACAAACATTTAACTTCCTCCGTAATAGCCTACATTCATTGTGAAATTACTTAAAAGCTGAAAGTCGCTCTAAGCGGGAGGCGAACCGGTAATCGCTCCGTCATGTGAGTCGAGGGCTCCGAAACGGCGGGGACACTTCACCCTCCGCATCCGTCTCTTGGCGTGAGCGCGGGTCGCGGGAGACGAAAGCCGTGGGCACGGAGAGTGAAGCACGCACACTCAGAGCGCTCGACCCGCATGACGGACCGATTGGGACATTATGAAATTATATTTATGCACCGCACCGCCTTAATACTGTAGCTGGCCTCTGTTACAACAGCGAATAACATCCTGTAGTAGACTTAATGCATCACTCGTTTGTATCGCGTTAATGATCGCAAGGTAGTCAAAAGATTAATGGATAAGTGTATTGTTACCTCAGCAGGGTATCTTAATTTAAAAGCTTGTCATTTTATTCTTAAGACACAAATTTAAGATATTCTTAAGAAAAAATTGAGAACTTCTTAAGAAATGTTTGAGAATTGCACTTAGGAACATTCTTACGCACTTCTTATAATTTATCTTAAGAACTTTCTTATTTTTTGTCTTAAGAATGTTTTCGTGAATCCGGCCCCAGAATACTATACATTACCAAGTCTCCTCCTCTTCTCATCTTGATTACAAATGCATAAAAGAACACTCTTATTGTTCAATCAAATTATTAATGTAGTCCTAATTCAGATTAATCAAGTAAGATGATAACATGTGAAGAAAAAATTGTGTTGTACTAACATGTCTCAATTAAGGAAACTGGACAAGAGGTTAAAGGGTTTAAAATGCTTTTTCAGTGTGATTAAACTACTTGATTAAACCATATGAAAAGCTAAGCTAGTCAAGCTAAGTTAATTCACCCAAAAATAAAAAATTGCAGTTTATTTAGTCAGTAATTGAAAATGCATTTCACAAATGTCAATTTAGTCTATTAATTAGTATTTAACAAATTTGATATTCTTTTACTGCCAAACCCCAAAACCTCCACTTCTTTCATTCAGGTTGTTTTGAGGTCTAAGTACTTAGAAGGGACACAAATTTGAATGTTATGCACATTTGTTTGGCAAATTTGATGTGGTGGATTCTGTCAACAAACTGGTATTTCTGAATGGCCTGAGGCCGTGATTAAGCATATTTGAAGCAAATATATTTGATAAACATATGTGCTTTAGAGAACATTTGGTTAATAGAAAGATTAAAGATGCAAATATTTCAAATATTTTATTAGTTCATCTGAAAGAAAATGCAAACATTTTACATGGCAAAAATTATGTTTCCTTTTGTGACTTTAAGCCAAAACAAAAAGACAAACATGCAGATCAAATTTATTAGAAAGGCATTTATATTGAGTGTATTTGTATTAAACGGCAACTGTCAAGATGACTCGTAGTACTCAGAATAAAGTGTGTTAACATTCTGAGGCAACTCTGACTGGGGTTAAATGGCTCTTTGAAATACTTGATTTTGATCAGTCAGTCATGAATTTTGAGGTCTGTTATTGCTCTATAACAAGAGTTAAAGGGGACAGAGAATGAAAAACCATTTTTACCTTGTCTTTGTTGAATAATGGTAGTCTACCCGCATTCACAAACATACAAAAAGTGCTAGACATGCTAAACATCTCAGTCTCATAGAAATTCCTCTTTTAGAAATGTTAGCCAAAAAAGGTCCCAATTTGAAAATCTGATGCTTATGACATCACAGGCATTTAACTGCCCCTCCAAATAATTGGCTACATTTTTTGAGTGGCAGCAAAGTCAGCCAATCAGTAATGAGATTGCAAGTTAAGCCAGTAGGGGGAGCCAAATTGGTGCAAAACCACTTGTTTAAAATCCCCCATCCTAATAGAGCTATCTGAGAGAGGTTTTTAGGAAGCTTCTAAGGCATTACAGACCCCAAACAAAAACATTTTTGTCTACATGTCACATCACAGTACAAGGATAAATACACCGTTCAATCATTCTATGTCACCTTTAAAACTGAAAGCACGTTCATCCAGGTCTTGCGACTGGTGCAGTTTAATACTTACACAATGGTAAATTGACTGATTACATTTATTTGTAGTGTGATAATCATCAGATTTTCCAAAAATCAGTTAAATTCACAAGTTAAAGTCCACAAGGTTTTGTGTGTGGCTTCTGTATTTCTTGTTATCAGAAGTATTTCTCAAATAAGAAATGACCCAATGTGGGCCATTTCTGCCTGTGTCAGCATTAAATTAGAAAAACATAGCATAATAACAGCCAATAATAATAATAATAATAAAGCCAATAACAGCATTTTTTACACTATCGGCCAATTTATCCTGTGAATTAAAAGAGAATAGGAAAAAGCAATGAATTTAAGCTCTGTTCAGTATGTAGAAAATGTTAACAAACATCACTAGTTACTGTTAAATATAAATGGTTATTATATGAATGAATAACATAAAAAAATTCTTCAGAATCTAGTTAATGCAAGTTAAGGGACATATTGTCTGATTTATGATTTTTCATTTCCTTTGGTGTGTAAATGTGTATACATGTTAACGATATGCAAAAGGTACATTCCCCAAAGTAAACGATGACGCAAGTTATCATCTCCAACGTAAATCTGTGGCCAATCAGGGACACAGTGCTTTTTAATCGATGAGTTTTGTACAAAAACTGTGCGTTTCAGGAGGAGAAGGAAATCTGGAGCTACAAAAAAGTACGGTATGTGGAAAATAATGTATTTTTTAAACCATAAACCACACAAACACATTGTATTACCAAATACAGGCTACAGTATCTGAATCAAATTGTTTTATGTCAGAGCTTCCTAAACATGACACATTTCTCATCCTTTAGTACAAAAGAATGAAGATTACAGCTATTAAAGTACTTATTAATATCATGTGTGTTATTACAAGAATTGGAAGAATAAAGAGTTGCATAAAATTCCTTAAAACATCCATTAATAGAGAACGATAAATGTCTGACAATTTGTGATGGATGTTCCGTTTCATTACTGCATGCCTGCTAAGTGTGGAAAGACTATTGTGGTGACTGGGTTACTCAGTTATTTTTCTTGAACAAAATGTAAGACTGACTTACAGCTCCCCCGTGTGGTTAAAAAGCACAATTGTCTGTTACCAGTGTTGTAAAAACTGTTGTTGTATAGCCTTGTCGTGGTCAGGACAATACACATCAGTTTTATTGACAGAACCGGTGAATGCAGAAAGTCATTTGGAAACATATGTCAACCGAGCAGGTAAGGTAGCACATGGGGCTGCAAGTAGCGGGTTTGTGTGCTCCGACCTGACCACAAAACTAACAGAGTGTGGTTGTAGCCGCTAGTAGGCTGCTTATGTTGCAGTAATAGAATTCATCCAGTTAAGAGTTGTTCTTATTTTGATCATCATTTATTTGTATGCTTTCTGCATTACTCTCCGATTCATTTTGAAACAGAAGAAGTTATATGTTCCTGTATTTTTTATGTCATACAGGTGTCAGGAGTCGGACCACATGCCACCACCTACTGTCGGTGTGGATTACTCAATCGAGAAAGAATTGCTCAATCAGCTAAAGCAAAAAATAAAACTGCATGATGATGATGATGATGTTATTTATAGTTTTTACGTGTCGTCAGGCACTTAGGGGAAGGCCCCCTCCCCCCGGCGGGCAAGAAAGCATTATCTGCCATTGCCCGCAGGTTAAGAAGTGAGTGATTCACTCACTCACAAAACAACAGAATTCAATGATAAACTGTAACAATAAATTAAGCAAACTTCACTCAATAATGCAACCCATGGGGTTTCTTTACGTTTGTCATTGTCAGGTATGCACATTGGGCTCCGTGAGTGTTTGATGTTTTTATAGCCTAATCATTTAATTGTATAAAGTTTTACTTGGCAAATAAATTGTTATGTTTGGATTTATTCTGCATCACTCTGAATTATTGACAACAAGTAAATTTGATGTATCCTATGTTACTGCAAATCTACAACCAGGATTAAATTGGCTTATCATCTGCCTTTTGGTTTATTTATATGGTTTGAATCTTCATCTCATTGATTAACTTAATCACCTCAGATCTTTCATCCTCAACAAACTTATCACTCATCACTTTAAAGGTTGACTCACTTAACTCAAAACTTACCCAAATAAACTCTGCTCTCTCTTCAATCACCTCAGCCTCCTCCCCTGCAACTTCTCCAGCCTCCCCAACAACCTTAGCCCCCTCCCCAGCAACTTCCGCAGCCTCCCTAACAACCTCAGCCCACTCTCCAGCAACTTCCGCAGCCTCCCGAACAACCTTGCCCCCCCTCCCCAGCAACTTCCGCAGCCTCCCTAACAACCTCAGCTCCCTCTCCAGCAACTTCTGCAGCCTCCTGAACAACCTCAGTTCCCTCCCCAGCAACTTCCGCAGCCTCCTGAACAACCTCATCCCCCTCTCCAGCAACTTCCCCAGCCTCCCGAACAACCTCAGCTCCCTCCCCAGCAACTTCCACAGCCTCCCGAATAACCTCGTCCCCCTCCCCAGCAACTTCCGCAGCCTCCCTAACAACCTCAGCCCCCTCTCCAGCAACTTCTGCAGCCTCCTGAACAACCTCAGCCCCCTTCCCAGCAACTTCCGCAGCCTCCTGAACAACCTCAGCTCCCTCCTCAGCAACTTCCGCAGCTTCCCGAACAACCTCGTCCCCCTCCCCAGCAACTTCTGCAGCGTCCCTAACAACCTCAGCCCCCTCTCCAGCAACTTCCGCAGTCTCCCGACACAACCTCAGCTCCCTCCCCAGCAACTTCCGCAGCCTCACGAACAACCCCCTCCCCAACAACTTCTGCAGCCTCCCGAACAACCTCAGCTCCCTCCCCAGCAACTTCCGCAGCCTCCCGAACAACCTCATCCCCCTCCCTAGCAACTTCCGCAGACTCCCTAACAACCTCAGCCCCCTCCCCAGCAACTTCCGCAGCCTCCCGAACAACCTCAGCTCCCTCCCCAGCAACTTCCGCAGCCTCCCAAACAACCTCATCCCCCTCCCTAGCAACTTCTGCAGACTCCCTAACAACCTCATCCCCCTCCCTAGCAACTTCCGCAGACTCCCTAACAACCTCAGCCCCCTCCCCAGCAACTTCCGCAGCCTCCCGAACAACCTCAGCTTCCTCTCCAGCAACTTCTGCAGCATCCCGAACAACATCAGTTCCCTCCCCAGCAACTTGACATTGTAATTGATGCAGTATGTGGTCTGGCATTATCATGTTGGAAAATGCAAGGTCTTCCCTGAAAGAGACGACGTCGGAATGGGAGCAAATGATCCTCTAAACTTGGAGCAGCATTGGGACAATTTTAACCCAGCATGTGTTCTGTCCAATATTTACCCATTATGGGTCAAAAATAATCGAGCCATTTTTAGATTGCATAAACATCTGGAAACTCAAAAAAAAAAATAATACTGTATATTAAATATGTCTTTGAGTCGCACAGAAACCCATAAAACCCATACTGCAAATCAAATCAATTTTCGGTAACATAATAATTTCAGATCACAGCTATTGCATAATTGCATATTAATTAATTCTTATAAATAATTACTATATATAACAGAGTTACATTTATGTCAGAGTTACATTCACCCACATTGTCTGTGGTTTTGTCACTCTCTCTCATCAGAGCTTCAAATCAAAGCTTCTTCAGTATTTTCCCACGATCAGAATTGTGCAAAGAAATGTGGGTGTGGGGGACAGACTGAATGTTTTTAATTAAAAGTGTAATTGCAGAACGCATCATTTTTGCAGCAAGAGATCCAGAAGTGACTTTGTTGCATCAGAGGTGTTATGTAAATTATTTATTTACAATGATCATAGTGTGCTTAAGGTCAAATATCATCATTATCTGTATGAGTTTAAAATAAACAGGATGTTTGTTGAACCACAGCCGGACGTAATGTGTTTGCAAGGCGAGATAAAAAAGGGCAGATGTTCACTGATATTCAACTGTGCCCTCTGCTAAAGCCTGAGAATAAATGACCTGTGACAGATAAGTAACTGCTGGTTTATATCCAACAATTAACAACACATGAATTAGCACAGAACAGCAGTGTTGAACAACAAATGATGTAAAGAACAACTCTGCTAGTTTGCACTCTTATTTTGCAGCAGATATTATAATATTTCTTATATAATAGAAATGTACTATTTATTATAATTATTATAATAGAAATGTACCGTTTATACTAGTTGATGATGTATGTTTCATGTACAATAAATTATGATTACACTAACCCTAACTTCTGTTTGCCTTTTCTGACATTAATTATTCTTAGTATGTATTTACACTGTTACATGAAGACTTTGACTCAAAATCAATACAAAAATAGTCACATAAACTTGAAAAATTATTAGGCGATTATTTAATAAATTATTAAATCATTATTGAATCATTATTATGATTAAAATTTATTTGTTATTGTCATTTTCATTTACGCTCCTACAAATTCATGAAGCCTCAAAGTGTTGCAGGTTTGATGTCAGTCAGGTTAAGCATTGTACACATTTCTCTAATGACCAATCCTGACACAAATGCAGTGACACAAGTACTGACCTGAACAGAAGCACGAATGAGACTGGAAGTTAATTTTCAGCATACAGTAAAATACATTTTGTTCTGTTCCTCACACAAAGTTATTACTTTAGGACACTTGATTTTTATTGTATGAAAATGAAAAGAAAAATCACATTTTCTTTTGTCTTGCACGAAAGAAAGTCATCATAAGCAATTAAAATAACAACAGGGTTAGTTAAAGGTGACAGAACTTTTATTTTTGAAGTGTGGATGAAAGGAAGGAGGAAGAGAAGCAGCAGAAAGCATGATATGAGGTAGAAGGAGGGGCCTATCTTTTAGGGAGAAAGCTCCCATAAAACCAAACAGAGTGAGGAGATGCCCCTCAAAAGGAGCAGGAACAGAATCCACAGACAGAGGAACCAGAAGAGAAGCCCCCCCAAAAAAGGAGCAGGAGGTGAAGCCCAAACAATATGTAATGAAGAAAGCCCCTAAGGAGCCTGAGGTAAAGCATCAAAAGTCATGCAGGGTGGCACAGGCTTTCTGCATTTTACTCAACAGAAGTAAAACAGGCACCACATAGAGCAGGGGTCTTTCAATAGATGGTCCGGGGCCCCTTGGGGTCCCTTAGTGGTATTACCAGGGGCCCTCCAAATAATGTTTAATATATTATTAGTATTATTAAATGCATTACAGGTGCCATAGAATGTAAAACTGTATTTACCTATCATGTCCCTGTAAACCACATACACCTACCCCCCTCCTCAACACACACACAAAGTTCACATGCAATCTACAATGAGGGGAGGAGTGAACTTAGAGGATGTGTCTTTTCTGTAGGTTATAACTTAAGAGACCTTCTAGTAAATCACATGTGCACCACTATCCATCACCATGGTACATCCAGAGCATCCAAACATTGAATCCTCTTTCCTGAAGAGCCTGACATCTCCTGGAAGCGCATTTGCAATTAACTCTCTATATGAAGACCTATATGAGGATGAGGCAATAACTTTAGTAGAGATGGAACTGCAAGGGACGGCAAAAAGAAAGGCTGAAGAAAATTATCATAAAATTAAAACAGATATTGAAAACTTGATTATATCTGAGCAAGTGAAAAATCTTCTAGACGAAACAATCCCAGCACGTCAATCACCACAGGAACCAACAACCCCAGGATCCTCCTCAACATCCTCACCATCCTCTTTAACAGCCTCAGCATCACACTCTTCAACATGATCAGGACATTCTCAACAACAGCTCATTGTTATTATAACAAGCTACTGTAAATATACATACTGTATGACAATTTACAACAGTAAAATTGGACTTTATGTGATTTAATTTTACAACTGTTTAGTTAGAAGTTATGCATTTTAACTTTGTAGCTTGCATTAAAACTGTTATAGCTGTTATGCATTTTTACATGAAGTGGTCCATTTTTCTTTATTCACCAAATGTATTTTAATGGACTACAGTATGAGACACAGTGTGGCAACTCTCTCTCAAGTTTATACATCAAGGGGCGGTTTCCCGGACCAGGATTAGATTAATCCAGGACTAGGCCTTAGTTTAATTAGGAAATATAACTAGTTTTAACAAACATGTCTTACTAAAAACATTACCTGTTTGCATTTTGAGGTAAAACAAACGGCACTGATGTATTTTAAGATATGTCAGTGCAAGTTGTTTTCAGTTTGGAGGGCTTTTAAAAGTGTTTAAGTCTAGGACAAGTCTAATCCCTGTCCGGGAAACCGCCCCAAAGAGTTCTGATCTTTGAAGGGCAGAGTTGGACCGGACACATTCAACCGCATGTGCGTACAGAAAATTGCTCACTTTAGCGTCTTTTAGCGGTTAAATGGTTTAAAATCACTTAAATGTTAACATTTGCAAGCCTTTGAAACACGTTCAAATGATCAACTTTCACCATATTTAAATTTGTGTATTAATCCGCGAATCGCATGAAAGCTGAACGGTGGGTCGTGATCTCAGGGATCAACTTCGATCCGTTACACCACTTATTTGTAAAAAACAAACATCTTGAGATACTTGATAGCCTACAATATTTACCTCTAATCATTGAGCATTAGAGACTTGAGCTGGCTCTGGGCTGGAGTAGGCAAGCTTCTCTCATTTCTCAGACGACGACGACCAGAAGTGAATCGAGTATTGCACAGAAATCGAAAGAACGAAAAAAAAATACGGTATTAACCGCGGTTACCATTATTTTAAATAAACGTTTCTGTTCTGGAACATATATTTTTTGAAAGTTTATGGTTTCGTTTCTGTTCCTTGCTAAACGTTTATGGTTTTAGTTTTTGTTCCGTGAACCGGTTCAAAGCCTTGCCCACCATTGACGAGTTATCTCGTCAATTAAGAGAAAACATTTGCCTGAAAAAATGTTACCATTAAAGGTGCAGTGTGTAATTTTTTTAAAAGGATCTTTTGACAGAAATGCTAAATAATTTACAAAACTATATTATCAGGGGTGTATAAAGACCTTTCATAATGAACCCTTATGCTTTTATTACCTTAGAATGAGACCTTTTTATCTACATACCGAGGGTCCCCTTACATGGAAGTCGCCATTTTGTGCCGCCATGTTTCTACAGAAGCCCATAACGGACAAACTTTTTTACTAAGTTGTCTCCGAAGATATGTTTATCTGGTGGTGGCTACTGTAGCTTCTCTATGTGTTTCAATTAGTTGCAATTTGCAACCTCACCACTAGATGCAACTAAAATTTACACACTGCACCTTTAAAGTTTTTATGGTAATCGTAATACCACGTTTATTCTCTTGGTGGCCAATTTATAAAAAACTGAAGCAAAACATTATTTATTAAGTTTACACTCCGTTTATATTTTGATAATTGTTCTGAATCTGATTTTCAACAAAATTCCTTCACAAAATGCAATTATTTCAGCTTTTTGCCCGAAATACCCATATTTAAGGGTTTGCAGAGAAAAACAAATGAAAATAGGATGAAACGTTTTTTTTCCCCCGTACTGTTTGTTTGAAAACAGAGGGTCACTTTCATTTGTTATATTTGTATGTTAATGTATTTTTACAATAATTTTTTTTGTGAAACTTTTGTAAATAGAATTGTGGATTTAGCGAACTCAAAAAACATGATGATATACTGCATAAAGATACTGCTATGCAGAAATTGATTTAAAGTTTTACCCACAGACTGTCTCATTAAATCTCTTGTGTCTATATAAAATCATGCAAAGACATGTGGGTGACAGACTGATGCCTGGGGCCAGTTGCATAAAGCTAGCCGTCAAGTTAAGAAGTGTCTTAAGAACTACTTTGACCAACTACCACTTAATTAGGGCTAATTAGTCTTAATTTTCGAATTGAACTGAGATCAGTAAATGTAAATGACTTAAACAAGTTATGATCTGTTTTGAAGAAAAAAAATGATGACTAACTTGTAATACTCTAAACAGTTTATGCAACAGCCACTGGTTTCACAGAAAAGACTTAGCTAAAGCCAGGACTAGGCCTTTAATTAAGACATTTAGGCATCTTTTATAAACATTTCTTAAAAAAAAAGATGTTACTGGTGTATATCTTGAGACAATGGCATATTTTAAGATCTGTATGTGCAAGTTATTTTCTGTTGAGACGGCTACAACATGTGTTGCATTGTGACTTTATTGCATCACATGTACACTATGGCAAATTTGTATTATCTAATAATTAGTATCATTATACTGTACTTAAAGGGCCACTAATCTAGGTGTTTTCAGTAATATAAAAATAGTTTCTGGTATCCCCAGAATATGTCTCTAAAGTTTTAGCTCAAAAAGCACCACAGATCTTTCATTATACGATGTTAAAAATTGCCATTTGTGGCTGCAATGAAAAAAGCACTGTTTTTGTGTGTCTCTTTAAATGAAAAGAAAACTTCTGTTCCCCTCCCTGTTTGCTAAGTAGGGGTAGAGTGCTTACACATGTGCTTTGGACTACATTAACACATGTGTCTCCCCAGCACAAGGATTGAACTATGTGCTCATAAGGTGGAGTCTGTGAGTGGTTATGGTTGAGTCATAATCAATGTGACATCACATTGATAGGGGATCCCCAACAGCCTGTTTTGTGTGACTGTTGCAGTTTAAAGGAGATTACACAAAGAAGAATAGATGGATTTGTATAATAACAGGATGTTTCTGCACACTCACTGGTGACTCATTTTCTGATAGAAACACTTTTTAAAAGTGTATTTTCCAGGTTAGGGGGGAGAATTAACATATTTTAACTGTCCATCGCAATCTGTACAAGTTTAAAATAAACAGGATGCTTAACCACAACCGGATCATCCGGCAAAAATCATTTTTAAAATATTTAAAAATAGTTAAAAAATGTTTGCAAGCAAGACAAGATGGAAAAGGGCCGGCCAACTGTAAACTCAAAAAACAATACAATTTGGAACAGCACAGTCACAAAAACTATGCAATATTTAGTTCAGCAAATAATCAAAATCTAATTTATGCTAGTTGTTTTCATTCATGTTTATACAAATTCATGAGGTGTTACTCAAGGTTTGACATCAATAATGTTAAACATCATTTGTACATACAAGCTTGTTTCATAACCAATCACGGCATGAAATGTTTGAAAGTACAAAACTGAACACAGCACAAATGACATTGGAAGTTAAGTAGAGGTCAAGGTATTCTGTAAAATTAATTAAATTCTGTTCCTGTCACATTATGGCTCGGAGGAAGACGATGAGACATGTAGAAATACGATTATTAATAAACTTTAATAAACATAAAACAATAACAGACTGATGGCAAAAAAAAAAAAAAAACACCGCATACAACATTAATGACATATGGATGGTATATACATCAGACCACCAAAGATAAAACAGACAGAGTATAACACTACGTTTACACTTTCAACCTCCAGTTTCAAAAATAACTTTGTGCACACATGTCAGTTTTCAGAAAAGTGTTCATTGACACATAACCGTGTATATATGCCGTCAAGAGCATGCTAAACCTCTAGGTGGCGGTGTAATGAGAAGCTCAAGCCCACTTAAGCCAATCAGAATCGGTTTCAGTGGCGCAAATTCTCCGTAAATGAAGGGAAATGTCTGTTTTTCAAAATAACCTTGTGCATGTATACACGGCCTTAGTATACAATGGAGATCATCATGGTAAATGGTAACAGGTGAAAATAATTACAAACACAGTTTAGGTGAGGAGGATAATAAGAAATGTTGTACTGATGGGGATAACAGATAATAAAACAGACTAGGAACCTGACAGTTCCACACACAAACCCATGATATGACTTCACAACATTTTACTTTTATAGTTCTAGAGCCTTAAAGCTCCAGTTATCATTTATTTTAAATGCATGGAAAAGTACAGGCCACATTATATCCTTTTGTGTTACACAGAAGTCATATGCAATTGAAATTATGGTGTGTTAAAGTGTAAAACTATGCTTTAATATGTTTTTAGGCACTATGAAATTATAAACATGTGGCAGACACCACTACAGAGTTTACATTTCATTACAGTTCAACAACAAATATAAACGAAAAGTCCAGGTCCAGTTACTAAAAGCCCACACGCCTTTCCAGAACAGATATGAGTGGAGAGTATGGAAGTGGTGAATCACAGCCCAGTAACTGGCGTGTGGATGATTCCCAATCCCAGCCGAACTCCAGTCTGCTGCACACACATGGATATTGTTTATCTGCCCAGCAAGCCCAGTCCACTGCTTTCTTCACAGCCTCCCAGTGCATTGGCCTGCATGAAGGAAACTTTATGAATCTAATCAAGAGAAACTATGGCACATGATAATGTGTGTGTGCTGTGTGCTCTTACCTGGGACCCTCAGAGTCTTTCAGAGAGAAGAGAGACTGAAGCAGCTTCCCCTCGGCTGACTTCTTTACTCGAATCAGCTGCAGTACCAACAGAGTGGCCACCAGTCTCAAAATATCTGCATGAGCCTTTGCACCTGACAGACAAAACATCTGGGTTATCAACTACTATTTCACTTTCACTAGTTAAAGCGCTCTCATCCAGGATTAGGCCAAAAACCTCAGGTTTATACAAAAGAGCCACGGGTGCTTTCAGCAACTTGGCATATTGTCAAATATTTGGTTTCTGTATCTGCAGTGTCGCTCAAAGTAGACACAATTTTATCAGTCACACTTAATTAAGTTCCACTCTCTGTTAATGAACATTAAACATGAAATACCTCTTCATATGCTGTAATTGTGTTATTATGCATAGTAGTTTAGTGTGTGTCTAAACAAATTGTCCATGAAAATATTGCAGTTTGTTAGAAAAACATGGTGATAGAAAAGACACTTAAAGCTCATTAACAAATAAATAAAAAAGTATTATTTGTATTTAGAAACGTCTACAGTAGATGCATTAAAAATATGGTGCTCATAAACTGTGTATGCTGATTTAACTTTCACAGTCATAGATGTTTATATATCACTGTTAAATTTCTATTGTTTTAAAACTTTTATAAAAAATCTTCTTACCCAGTGAACAAATGCCTTTCTCTTTAAGGAAGACATTGGCAAAGAAGTCTACGTCCAGTTTGAGGAAGCTACTCAGACTCCCAGTGCATTCCCAGTATCCATCCTATGTCCAAACAGAATGAATAAATTTACAACGATTTCTGTGTAATATTTATTGCATTATATATGTAAGTACCTCATGTTGAAGCTGAAACAGCTCATCCCAGGCCACTGTGTCCTCAAATGATCTTCGTCTTACTTGCATGAATGACATTAACATTAATCTTTCTATAGGGAGTGCTGATTTTAATTTAATAGCTCTGCCTGAAGCTTAATAAGAATTGAGACACAAGATTAACAGTTGTTTTAAATCCAATTTTCAACAGATCTTGAAAAGACTCTCATCAAATGTAAGTTAACTTACCGGGTGCAGAAGAGATGATGCTTTTTCTTAAGCATCTCTCCGATGAAGGTCTGATTTCAGGGCTTGATAAATCCCATGGCTGTTCAGAGACAGCAGCTGACATTTTCCTGTAACATGGTACTGATCGAAAGGAATGAGGTGGTGGAGGAGGAGGAGGAAGAGAAGCAGCAGAACGAATGGTAGGAGGTGGAGGAAGGGGCCTTTCTTTTAGGGAAAAATCTCTCCTTGCACCAACCGGAGGAGATGCCCCAATGAAAGAAGATGGTGGAGAATCCGCAAGCAGAGGAGCTGGAGGAAAAGCCCTTGCAAGAGAAGCCAGAAGAGGACCTCCTAAAGAAGGAGCTGGAGGTGAAGCCCCAAATTGAGGAGGCGGAAGAGAAGCCCCACTATAAATAACTGGAAGGGAAGCCTTAGCAAGATGAGCTGGAGGAAAAGCCCTAGCAAGAGAAACTGGAGGAGAAGAAGTTCCAAAAGAAGGAGCTGGAGGTGAAGCACCAAATTGAGGAGGTGAAGAAGAAGCTAGAGGAGAAGCCTTAGCAAGACGAGCTGGAGGAGAAACCCCAAATGGAGGAGGCAGAGGAGAAGTGGCAGCATAACAAACTGGTGGAGAAGCCGCTGCGAGAGGAGCTGGAGGAGAAGCCCCAACATCAAAAGATGAAAGAGAAGCCCCAAAGACTGGATCCTGAGGTAAAGCATAAAGATTCATGGAGTTTGGCACAGTTCTTCTGGCATTTTCACACACAGAAAATGGGGCATCCAGAAGAAGATGAGGTGGGGGATGCAGAGAGGACGGGTAGTCTCCTTGACGGGTAATACGGGAACTCTTTTTCTCCATTAAGAGAACAGAGTCATCAATTACATTTCTTTTTGCTATGTCTTCATAGACATCCGCTGAGTGTGAGAGACTTTGATATATACCGCCTTCCCCGAGTGGCGAAGAAATGAATTCCTGGGGAGAACCTTCATAATCGCTTGAGTCGGATCTTGACATAATACCACAATATGTGTCAAACTCTTCACTTTCATATGACCTGTAATCGCACAGTTCCTCAAAAAGAACACAGTTCAAATAGGACTTGTCAGTGAGGCTCTTCTCAATATCTACCTGGAAAACAAGACAAAACAAAACTTTTATGGCATTGTGGTAAAAGTAGAATATGCTATACTGAGTGTTCAGATTTGATTTTGACATTCACATTATACAACAATAAAATACACAATCACATTTACTGATGTTATTATTCAGTCTGATTGTTAATAATACTCAATCCAAACCTCTTTAGTCTGCTTCTCCTCAGTCCAGCCCAAATAAGGCAGAATATCCACATCCTCTTCTGCGATTAGTTTAGGAATATCTGTGAATCCAGTGTCAAGCTGATTCTGATCCTACACAGAGAAAATTAGGTCATGAACGCAAAAAAGATTTTCATGAATCACACAAGTGGATGACCAATATTGGAAAAGTTAAGAAACTGATTAATATTTGGTATCAGCATCTGTAATCAGTAAAAAGCCATCAAGCGATAATGCTGATTAAATCCCATATTTGGTGTACTGTAGGTAACATTTGTTTGATTTTGCTTTTCTGTGAGAAAAATGCATTTCTCAGTGTAGACAAATTTACCAGGTTACTTTTTCAATTAGTTTTATGTATAAACACATTATAACAATCCAACTGTTATACAAAACAAGAAAATAATATTACCATAATAAATATTATTGTTTTACAATTATTCTGTAATTTGTATAACTATTTTAGTTGCATATAAAAAAAATATAATGGGCAGTCATTTTTAAGTTGATTAAATATAATTCCATTCAATTTAACTTTTTCAAAAATTCAAGCCAGTGTTAGGTGGAACTCCATTCCCAAACAAAATTTACTTCCTGGACTCCTGCCACCCGGGTAAAACCCAAATCTGTTCACTAAACATAAGTAGCAAATTTATATTCATGAGGGCGGAAATATTAGCTTAAATATATTAGATTTGCATTAATTGTGAAGGTGTAATTTTTTATGTGTTTTAGCATCAATGATCTAAGCACAAAATCTTGAGGTCAGTAGTAATTTTACCCTCTCTTCAATGGCCACAAAGCTGGTGAACTGAGACAAGACGGAGAACTCTTTACTGAGTTCAGTGATGTAAGACTTCAGCTCTGCTTTCTTTCCCTGATAAACAGATAAAAACATCAAGTCAAGTTCATCTGACAAACGCATGTATGCATCTCATAGTCTGATGATTTTCTATGAACATATTAAAGAAATATTGTACCTCATGTTCTGCCTCACTGTTTCCAAGTATGCCATCTTCATAATCTCTGATGATCGCTCTGGCTGTTAACTTGTGAAGGAACTACACACGCAAACACATAGACACAAATTTAAAATCAAAATTTGACAGTCGATGATATTGATGATTATGTGAAATATTTAAGATGCTGGCACTCACAGTTCCTTTTGTCTTTTGAAGTTCTGTGGTTGACACCATTGTTTTTATCTCCTGTCCACTCAGATCACCAAACAGCATGGCCTGAAGAAGTCAACATCATACCATTCAAAACAATAAATGCATAACAACTCAAGCTATGTAAATAATATATATCAAGATATTTCAGACTTTAGGTTGTATTTTGGATTAATTATATGGCCAGGACTTTTTGATCTTACCACCCTAATACAAGGATGAAGTGTAAGAAGAGTCATGATACAGACAGAACTGTGCATTAAAATTATTGCCATTATCACACTGCAAGTTAACGAAAAACAAAAACCACTACATGAACCGAACCGATTCAGCTGCACAGCATCAGATCATCAGTCCTACCTGAGTACAGTGTGGCACAAAGCCGTACACGAGTGTATGACAGTCACTGAAGAGAGCGTGAAGCTGTGAGGGGGCCTGAACAGGAGGGGGCGCTGTGGGATTAAATTGCTGCCATTTCACAGCCACTGATCTGCAGCCGGGAGACTCCACCCGCTGAACCTGAGCACGCACCTGAAATCACCAATTCATTTATTTACACACAATCATCAGAGGAGCTGTGAGACTCATATTACTGTATGTGAGACCCTGATCTACTGTAACGCTTTCACTTCTTAAAAAAAAAAACACTGATAGATGACTAGTGTATGATTTACCTTCTCTGTCCATGTGTGTTTCATCTTTGTGTCGAAAAATTCATACGTCCCACCGCCTGCTTGAGCCAAAGCTCTGAGCATATGACGATTAGCTGTCAGGCTACACAAAGACAAACATGAGTCACACTGTAGATTCATAAGTGTAATACATTTTAATTGAGAGACATTATGAGGGAAAAAGAAAGGAAACATTAACATTCATTTAAACAAAAAAACCTCTTTAAAGACAGACCTGAGGCCGCAGGTGAAGACTCGTGTGTGGCAGGAGTTTTCTCGGACCAGCTGAAGAGTCAGCGCCTGGTTCTGTACGTGTCCATCAGAGATCAGCAGGATGTTTCTCATGCCATGTGATGGAGGTATCAGGCTCAGGCTACGGAGAGGCCTCCACAACTCAGTGCTGCCACCCGTTTCATTACACGACTGTTGATAAAGACGTCATTAATGCAATGATACACAGATAGACTGAGATTTGTGACCCTGTTTGTAAAAATCTAGGATAAAGTTTGAATATAATTACAAATCAAAGTTTGATATCAATAATTGATTTTACATTGATTTCAATCTTTGAATCTTTGGCCTTATCCAGTCAACACTAAAGACATCAAGCTTATATTTTCACAGGAGGATTTCATGTTAATAACAGTAAATCAGAAAAAAATCACTTAAGCAGGCTTATCACAGACTGGGTCACATTTTAGTGATTAAACAAAGAGGTCAGCTGTACAGTAGCTGGCATGGTTTGCTCCCTGCTGGTCGATGTTGTAACTACACAATTGTGGGGCAAAGGCCAGAAGAAGGTATGAATATGTACATAAAATATATATTGTGATGATATACTGTATAGTTTTGCCAATAAAATAGCAGAAACACCAATCTTTAACCATTTAACTGCTACTCACCATAATGAATTTTCTGGCTGATTCAAAGGTTTCATCTAAGAGCACTGGTGCAGGAAACGCTTCCTTGTAATCTACAACAACAGACACATTAGAAATTACACTTAGGTTAACATCTCAGTATGAATTTTTATTGAAGTGAAGATTCATCATGTTCTTCCTCACCAGTTATTCTTTACTATGAGGAACGAAGTACAAACAGTGAAATAGACCTTGTTCACACTGTCAGTCTAAATCTGATTTTAGTGCATAACCGATTATAATTCAATCACATTTAGAATGTTTAAAAGGCCTAAAAACACATGAAATCCTTTTTTTTCTAATACGTTTCAGGCTACATCCAGAGGTGGATGTAGCCTGAAATCCAATTTCCGGAAATCCAATTCAGTCTGACCACTCTAATCGCATTTGTGTAGCTTTCCAGTTATGTCGCGTGACGCGTCACGTAAATCGTAAACACGTGAGACATCAAGGCAGATAGTTGTGCCAGGACGACGTCATTGCCATAGAAACAGTGCAGATAATCTGGAAAATGGCAGATCGCTTCAGGACACATAGATTGGATCAGAACAGTTGTGATACACAATATGGACTCACTGTGTATTGGTTTGTCAAATCAGATATGCACCAAAATCGAATTTGGACTGACAGTGTGAACAAAGTAATAAAAACACAATGTACCACATAGGAAACAATGATCAACAAAATCATGACAGAGTTCACAGAGTTAACCCAAACTATAGTAATATAAATCTCAACAGCAGGTTCATGAGCACTTACCAGTGCCAAAAGAGATGATGTTGATCTTTAGTGAGCGGTCTAAAGAGTTAAGGACTTGAAGAGCAATCCTGCGAGCGTTTAGTATGGCGTCTCCCCGCATTGACTCTGAGGTGTCCAACAGGATGATGACATCACTCACACTGGATGGACCTTCAGAGTTGGACTTAAAGTCTGGATAAAACACCAACATGCAGGCCTGGAGAGATCATTGTGAGATAAAAGCAAGGGTGATGAAACATATAACCAAGAGAGACAATAAAATCACATCTGCTTGACTGTATTTACACCCGTTTTCTGTTTCGATCAAAAGCCTAAGTTAAAAGTGCTGAATGTAAAATATCATTAAAATCACATGGCAAATCACACCTGTAATGCTTATCTGTACTACATTACAATACTGTAGCGTTTTAACAGTAATAAACTTACAGTAAGTACACTGCAGAAATACAGTTTAATGATGGAAAATGTGACTGTCAGGACCACCTACTCCCTCAATCATTATCGGCACTAAAACAAAGGTTTAAAATTTCCCTTAACAATAAAATATGATCAATGGTAGTAAACAGTTTGGCACTTCAGATTATCTACTGTAAATCAGTTTTAATAGCAGGTGTTTCTGTACCTGACTCTCTTTGTCTGGATGTTTCTCCACCCACATTCTGGGCATGTGGATCTTAGAAAGACTGAAGGTCACCTGGAGCCCATCAGATCCAAGAGTTTGTCCTGGCAAAGTACTGATCACAGCCCTACAGTCTGTCCTCTGAGTGGGGAAGATAAAGATAAATGTTAATATCCCTTCTTATTTAATGCATTTTAATTCTTATTTACAGAAACAGATAAGCATTTAGTGATAAATAACCTTGATTTTGATGAGGTGTGAAGACTCTAAGTTGATGATCTCATAAGGCATTTCAATGGACATACACAGAGAGAACTCCCTAAAGAAAGAGATGCAAGAAGTTTTTAAAATAATATTTAGTAGGTGCGATTCAATCTTAGTGAATTTAGATTTGTACCCCTCTGACTGAAGCTCTGTCACAGAGATCTTCTCAACAGTTCCCTGAAATACAACACAACTTCATTTCTCTACAGAAAAGAACTGAAACATCCTAACAGTATTGCACACAGTGTTTGAATTAAAGTTCAGTCCTGACAAAAGGCCGACTGTGTCATACCTGAGTTTTCTGATTGAGAGCGGCGCTCTGCTGCCACGGTGCTACACTGCCGGGCAGAGAGAAGATGATGGAGCCTCCTCTCACAACCAGCTCAGTGATGAAGGTCACCTTGATCAAAACTGTGGCTCCTGGAGGAAGGTTCCCAACGCTGATAGTAAATACATCCTGTCTCACATAAACATACAGACTTAAACATACAGACGCTGCATGATGACTTTGGTCTGTCTGCTGTAATAAATACATCTATAAAGAAACAGTAATATGAAAAACTCACAGGTGCATCCTGGTCCATTAGATACGCTCCATGGCCCTTCTCTATTGCTTGTCTGTATTCTTTACGAGCCTGTTCTTTTTCCTTTACCTGCCAGAGGAAGAAAGAAAAAGGATGAGAAACCAAACACAAAGGTTGAAATTGAAAGCAGAGCTGCTCAGCTGCATTTCACAAATTGTGAATGATAACCACCTTTCCAATGACATGCTTTCCATTGATAAAAGCCTCAAATCCACACACCGCTGCCGTTTCCTCCAGTGGAAAGACATATTTCGCTTCAATGGGAACTTCACTCTGGTTTGTGTAAGTCTGAAAAATGATGACCTGGTGAAGAGAAGAGAAAGTACACTTGAAATTATAATGCAATGCTCTGTAACAGGGATTCTCAAACTTTTTGGGGTCAGGGACCACTTATAGGGGAGAAACATTTCCAACAGTTACAAGAAAACTGGAGTTACTGACCTGACAAAGCAAGTCCATTAATTTGCACCTCACATGGACAGCCTTCAGAGGAAGTGTCTTGCCACTGCTGTCCAGGAGACCTGCGGTCATCTCCTCTAGAGGATTCTTAGTGCACTCCAGACCTTCACTGTCATCAATGGGCACTGGACAAACACATTGACACAAAATCACTAATAAAGTTGTGGGTGCATTTAGCTTGACAGAACATCAAATGTGGCATAATCTGTAACTCCACTGCATCAAACTCTAATACTCTTAAAAGATGGACATGTCTTGATCAGTGGAAGTCACTCACAGATTATTTCGGTGGGCTGTGCGAGCTCCTCAGAAGTGTTGATTTGAGGGTGAAACTCTGTCAGCTGGTCCTCCTCTAAAGTGTACTGCACTACATACTTGAGTTTGATCTGATCTGTGTTATATACAACATACTCATCATCCTGTAAAACATACACAAATGAATGTAAAGGTTTGTATCAAATACACACAAGAAAATTTTTCAAGTACATGCACAAGGAAAAGGACCTGAAACTCTGAGGTAGTTTTTGGAGTTCGGCGGACTCCATGTACACTGTGATAGCCCTCGGGGGCGCAGGTCAAAGTGGTGTCTCTTTTCAGCAGGTTCTTGCACTGGCCCAGAGCCACGTCACACACCAACAGCAGTCGAGAGCCATCGGCTACGCTGGGCTTGGAGTATTTCACACTAGTCCTGTGATACAGAATAAAGGGTTACAACAACCTACATTACAGTGATATAATATAACATATGGGTAAATAAATGATGACAACATTTACTATATCGATCACTGACATCAGAGAATCACTGAAGTAGATGCCTCCTCCAAGATTCCCGATATCTGTCCTCTCAATTCCGTGTTGTTCCACCCCGACCCTGGGCAGCAGCAAACCTCTGGATAGAAATAAACATGCATACAGTGTCGGTTTTAACATATAGTTATAAAATGTTCAATACAGCTTAGCAAGTTTATGTATATGATGAAGAACACATGCTCAGTGACTAATTCTTACAAAGGATTCTTACAGAGGCTTGTAACATCTTGTGATTTATGACAATGAGGACCAAAATATTAACATAATTTAAAATATAAGAAATTATTAAAAATCTGAAATTATATATTAACAAATGTACAATCATATGAATTGTTTTATGAGGTGAATGTGCATGCTATAGTTATGTTTAAGAAAATAAGTATTTGACACATCAGCATTTTTATCAGTAAGGGGATTTCTAAGTTGGCTATTGACACAAAATTTCCAACAGATGTAGCCATCAAGCCAAATATTGAATTCATACAAAGTAGGGATGCTTAACGATTAATCGCGATTAATCGTTAGCAGAATAAAACTTTTTGTTTACATCATATATGTGTGTGAACTGTGTATAATAACTTTGTATAAATAAATGTACACACATGCATGTATATGTTTTAGAAATGTTTACATGTGTATATACATTTGTATATTTATGTATAATTTATATGATATATAAATATAAATACTTAATATATACATTTTTTTTTTTTTTAATTATACAAGAATGTGTTCATATTTATATATATATACATATTTATTATACACAGTTTACACACATATGTGATGTAAACAAAAACTTTTATTCTGCTAACGATTAATCGCGATTAATTGTTTAGCATTCCTAATACAAAGAAATCAGAACATTTAAGTATACAAGTTGAGTCATAATAAATAAAGTGAAATGAAACAGGGAATAAGTATTGAACACATGAAGAAAACAAAGTGCAAAATGGCATAGAAAGCCAGGAGATTGCCTGAAATCTGTCATTATTGAAAGAGAAACTCTGCCCCCGTCAGTACTAATTGATATTTGCTGCTTTAGTCCTAATTGGTTGCCTATAAAGGCTTCTCATTACCCAGGAGGCACACAGGAAAGACTTAATGATGGGTAAAAGCAAATAACTTTCTCAAGATCTTCGTAATCTTATTGTTGAAAAGCATTTTGGTGGAAATGGTTATAGGGGCATTTCCAGAATGCTGAATGTTCCTGTGAGCACTGTGGGGGCTGTTATCCGGAAATGGAAACAGCATCACTTCACCATAAACCGGCTACGATCAGGTGCTCCACGTAAGATCCCTGTACGAGGAGTCCAAAGAATAATCAGGAGTTCTCCAAGAGCCAAGAACCACTCGGGGCAGAACTACAGGAAGACCTTGCATCAGCAGGTACTGTTGTTTCAAAGAAAACTATAAGCAATGCACTGAACAGCCATGGCATCCATGCACGCTCACCACGCAAGACTCGATTGCTGAACAAAAAGCATGTTGTGGCTCGGTTAAAGTTTGCGAAAGAGCATTTGAAGAAGCCTGTGGATTATTGGGAGACTATAGTATGGTCAGATGAAAGCAATATTGAACTTTTTTGGCAGTCATTCTACCCACCATGTTTGGAGATGAAATGGCACTGCCCACCACCCCAAGAACACCATATCAACAGTTAAAATTGGGGGTGGAAGCATCCTGGTTTGGGGCTGCTTTTCAGCAAATGGTGCTGGCAGACTTCATAATATTATTGAAGGCAGGATGAATAGAGAAATGTACCAAGACATTCTGGATAAAAACCTGCTGCCATCTACCAGAAAGCTGAAAATTACAATGATCCCAAACACAAGGCCAAGGAAACAATGATGTGGTTTCAAAGAAAGAAAATCAAGTTGCTTGAATGGTCCAGTGAGAGAACTGAAGATCAAAGTTCATAAAAGAGGCCCAAGGAACCTTCAAGATTTAAAGACCATTTGTGTGGAAGAATGGGCCAGAATCACTCCTGAGCAATGCAGGTCTCTTCACACAAGAGGGGTCTAGAAGCTGTATTCACCAACAAAGGCTTTTCTACAAAGTATCAAATAAAGTGTTTTCAATACTTATTCCCTGTGTCATTTCACTTTATTTATTATGACTCAACTTGTATACTTAAATGTTCTGATTTCTTTGTATGAATTCAATATTTGGCTTGATGGCTACATCTGGTGGAAATTTTGTGTCAATAGCCCACTTAGAAATCCCTTACTGATAAAAATGCTGATGTGTCAAATACTTATTTTCCTCGCTGTATAATGTGCTCTTACCGTGAAAGTATTCCAACAAAACTGTTGGTGCCAGTCGAGTGGAGGAGGGGCTTAATGTTGCCAAGCTCCTCCCTAAACATCTGAAGCTCCACCCCCCTGCTTACACGTAAAATCTGCCTAATCTGAATAGGCCTGTTGTAGATGCAAAATGAACCAAATCATTTAAATACAAACTCAAAAATGTAAATATCATCCGGATATCAAAACAATGAATATGATGTGACTATACTTGTCTTGAAGCATTTGAGAGATAACATTAAACTCAGGGTTTTCTGATGGGACCACATCAATGCTGCACCTCAGGGCACGATACTTTCCCAAAGAGGAGGGCAAGGGGCTTCTCATAGTGGCCTCACTCACATTCAGAATATCTCTGATCAGCTGGAGAAATCAAAACAGATAAACGTTTAAGAACCTCATATATTCCTTGACATTACAAACATTAGCAGCATTATTGAATCACTAGCATGAATCTAAGCTAAAGGACGGCTTAATTTAACAATATCAACAATGTGTTACCTGACAAAGGTCTAGTTTCTGAGACACAAGCTTGTGTTTGGAAGGAGGGTCGGCTATTTGAAGGGGTAGAAGAGTGTTGACCTCCTCTAGCAGGGTCTTGACTTTCTCCTCATCTTGAGTCTTTTGTGCCTGCAGCAGCAATCCCTCCACCCTGCTCACCTGCAACATCACAGAGATATTAAATACAACAATCAAGATATGAAATATATCACTGTTCATGTGGTTATCTAAGCTCATTCTTACATCATTAAGGCTGATCCTGGAAACAGGGACCGTGAGGATTTTACTAAGGGAACCAAGAGCTTCGGTCCAAACCAGCTCCACGAAGACGCCCACTTCCTGTGATAGTGTGCTGCAGTTCAGCTTCTCCTCCAAAAGAAGCTGCCAATCAAAAGGACGGATGTTAATTTATTATGAAAACAGATGACAATCTAAACATGGCAAACATGACAGAGTAAATATTGTATACACATAATCATGATAAATAATATTTTAGCTATAAACATTACTGACTTCTATGTCCTGTCATTTTATTTTAGGAGATGCATTTAGATCATATTTAATATTACGTTGAAAAGGACTCCAAAATTATAATTTGTTGTCATTTACACCCTCTTAAATAACTTTTTATATTGTTACATATATTTCAATATGGATATTTACTGAATTGAAGCAACTTATAAGTACTTAATATTTTGTGTCTTATTTTATAGTAAAATCAAATATGTGCATCAAATATGATACAGCATAGGAGGTTATCTGTAAATTCCCAAATCATCAATGTAATTCATTTCATGATGCAATCTGCATTATGCCAAACCCAATGCTAAATTAAACTAAACAAGGGTTAAAGGTGCAGTGTGTAATTTTTAGAAGGATTTCTTGAAAGAAATGCAAAATAATATACAAAACTATATTATCAGGGGTGTATAAAGACCTTTCATAATGAACTGTTATGTGTTTATTACCTTGAATGAGACATTTTTATATACATACACTGAGGGTCCCCTTACATGGAAGTCGCCATTTTGTGCTGCCATGTTTCTACAAAAGCCCTTAACGGACAAACTTTTTTTACTAAGTTGTCTCCGACGATTACATGTTTGTCCGGTGACGGCTACCGTAGCTTCTCTATGTGTTTCAAAAGCGAGAGGTGAGCATTAGACTGAGACTTTGGTTGCAATTCATAACCTCACCACTAGATGCCGCTAAAATTTACACACTGCACCTTTAATGTCATCATAACAGATATTTAGATTGTAAATTTGTTTTTGTTATTTAATTCTATATTGCCAAAAGTTTTGGAACAACCCTCCAAATCATTGAATTCAGGGGTTTGAATCACTTTCATGGCCACAGGTGTATAAAATCAGTCATCTAAGCATGCAGACAGCTTTTACAAACATTTGTGAAAGCATGTGTCATTTTCAAGAGCTCAGTGAATTCAAGCGTGGTACAGTGATAGGTTGCCATCTGTGCATTTGTGAAATTTTCTCACTATTGAATATTTCACGGTCAACTGTTATTATTATAACAACATGGAGACAGTTGGGAGCAACAGCAACTCAGCCACAAAGTGGTAGGTCACATAAAATCACAGAGCGGGGTCAGCGCATGCCAAGGCGCACGGTGTACAAAAAGTCGTCAACTTTCTGCAGAGTCAATAACTACAGACCTCAAAACATTTTTGTTTTTAGAAAAAATTCAAAGACCTGAAACAACAAATGTTAAGAATTTTTTTTTGGGGGGGGGGGGAGGGTTATTGGACCTTTGTCAAATGTTTTTTAGAAACATTAAGATGTTTCTGTCCATCAAACCTGTTTTAAGCTGTAGGATGCCAAGCGCTCAGCATCAGGGGGAAGTGTAAAAATCTGTGTGAATCCTTTATCTTTCTCTTCTTTCATCAGCATCACATACGCTTCCAGAGCATCTTCAGAGGTGCTGCAGTACACAAGCTTGTCCCATACCACTTTCTTCTATAGAGAAAGAGAGAGAGAGAACAAGAGACTTAATCAGCATCACCACAAAACACTATTAATGTTTCTGACTGTACTTCCTATGATTGTAATACAGACACCATACAACAGCGGCAATTATAAATGACCAAACCTCTGATTCATGCATGATTGAACATAAGACGCGATACTGTTGACCAGCTCTTCCTTTGGCACTCTGTAGCTCCAAAACTGATAAAGTCTTTGAGTTATTCTGCAATACACAATCAAGCAGATGTGAAAGCACAAAAAAGTTAGTCTGGAGCCCTGCATGTGGCCACCCTAGGAGGACACTTCTTTGTTTTAATCCCGGCCTTTTTCATCACAAATCTGTGATCGTACGACTAAAGCAGTTAAGAGTCATTGGAAATATCTGTTCATATGTACGTTGCATTAACTTACCTTCTTAAAAAAAGAATACTTGGCCACTTGAAAATGTGAAGGAAATTCAGGCAGATCATGATCACCTTTGTAAATTCTGCAGTAGGAAAATGTAAAGTTATGGCAGTCAGCTAGTATAAAGTATAATAATGGATTTAAAGTAGTTAAGCACAGGTAACATTCATTTCAATACAGGTCACAAATCTACAGTATAGAATAAGAGTTCACCTAAACTTCTCGGGATGGGGTCCACCCTTCTCAAGAATCTCGGTCCGAGTTTGACTTATGACGCTCCCTTTTACTGGTATCTGAGTCAACACTTTTAACTCTAAGGGTGGGAAACAACATTATTTCAAGTACTGTGGAGAAGTCTTAAGCCACCACCAGCTTTGTTGTTTTAGCAAAATGTTATCCACATTTATTTTCCTTCTCTCTATTAAGATACAGGAAAACAGAAAATATAGGAATATGCACACAAGGGTTTAATATAATTTTGGTTTACGTGAGCCTGCAGGTTCCTGCTATTGCTCAAGTGTAAAAGCAGGTCACACTAAACACTTTTAAAACAAAACTTTTTTCTGATTTTTAATACTGCATAGAGATGTATTGTATTTTTTGGTTGTACTTTAATAAAGAGAAATAGATTTATATATGGTCACTATACCATTGCAAAAACAACATATCTAAGGTTGTGACATAAGACCTTTGCACATTACTGTCCATAGAGTACAGTATACTCATGCAGAACAATAAGTGTTTAATACCTGGATTACGTAGGGAGCTGTGTTGAGAACTGGGGTCTGTCAGCTGTGGGGTTAAAACATGCTCTGCAAAAGGCAGGAGATGACCTTTATCCAGACAACTCCATACATACTGCATCCCAACCACAGGGATCTGAAGCTTGTGAATGCTCTTCTGTCTGTTACTGCTCAGATCATCCACACTGCTGGTCACCACAAAAGAGCACTAAACAAATGATATAAAGTACAGATCAATTTAACTCAATACCCTGTAATACAAATTCTAATGGTTTCTATTATAACTACAGATAAAGCAATATATATTTCTTATTTCAGTTGGATTTAATATTGTTTTATTGGTTCTCATCTGTCAAATAACCCAACAGATTACCAGTACGGATTATTATAGTTTCCATTTCCGCTTTATCTGAATCACAGCTTTGCAATGAATCATTAGCTTTGTCTTAAAGAGTAAATCTACAAATTGTAACACTTTGTTAATGGATGTCTGAACAAAGAAGTGTCTGTTAAACAGAAGACAGACCTGTTTGTTGACCACATAAGTGATGTTTCCTCCATTATCCAGAAGAGCTGACCTCAGCTTCTTCTTCTCTTTAAAAGGCAAAGTCTTCACATCTAACAGCACGTTACAGTTGTCAAACACCGCCATAATGACCGCCGATATTAAGCTGCAGAGATAAACAAAGAAGTGATAAATATTAAACAGATGATGGCCTTTGCAAAAGTATTTATACCCACTGAACTTTTCCACATTTTGAAATGTTACAACCACAAAGAAAAATGTATTTTATTGGGATTTTATGAAATTGACCGAAACAAAGTGGCACATAATTGTGAAGTGAAAGAAAATGATAAATGGTGTCCAAATGTTTTTTGCAAATAAACGTGGTCGTCCACATAAACTCACAGGCTGTGTTAGGAAAACATTAATCATTAAGTAATATATTGACATGGTTTACAAACATCAACAATGTCCAATACAGTGTATTGAGATATAGCTTAAAAGCACACACGTAAACTCATACATAACATGGCCAGATTACTGACTAATTTAGGTTCATCTCTTCCTACACGATGAGATACAGGAGAGTCCTCGGTATAAACACTGACGCAGTAACTATTTTATTGTCATAAGATTAATAAACCGAATGAGTACTTACCGTGTGTAAAGTTAGAGTCGGGTGATAAATTTAGTTTGAACACTATACATATAATCCAACCTGACTGTGTAAAGTGCAGTAAATGTCAGTACTGTACTTCCTCACATACGGTAAGGACACGCCCCCATCATGCTGTACAAACATAAGACGAGCGCCATCATGCAGTCGAAAACAGTCATTACAAAAACACCAACATTATTTCAAGTGATCCTGCAATTAGTTGTAAGAACTCATTTGTATAATTTAATAGTTATTTTAAAGCAGAATCATTGTCTCACAGTCAGTGCACAGAATTATGACATTACATAATCTTGTCCTTCTGAAAGAGACAGCTCAATAATCCAAAGGAGTAAAAGTTTTTATTGACTGTAGCACAGTGGACTATCAAAAGATATCTAGGCAAACAAGTCACATATTATTATTTATAGTTACAGATCTACACAGAAATGCAAACAGTTCAAACAGAAGTCTTTGAGAATTTTTACCATTTTGTACAAAATTTTGATTATTCTTCAATTTACACTTAACTAAGTTCATGAGGTTTACAGTAAATTATGATTAAACTTCTGTCTGCTTGTCTTTCTGGCATTATTCTTCGCTATTAATTAACACTGTTACATAAACATTTTAATTTGACTCAAAGGGGTGGTTTCTCAGACTCTTACGCCAAGACTATCCCTTAGTTTACTTAGGAAAATAACTAGTTTTAACAGACATGTCTTACTAAAAACATTACTTGTGTGCATTTAAAGGCAAAACAAAGGGCACTGATGTATTTTAAAATGTGTTGTTTTCAGTTTGGACAAATCTTACATTTATTTTAGTCTAGGATTAGTCAAATCCCTGTCCGAGAAATCGCCCCATTATCAAATAAATAAAAAAATCGATCATATTCTTATCATTTTTATTTGTGCTCGTGCAAATACAAATACATAAAGCCTCACAAAGTGTTGCACCAGGTTCATCAGTCGTGTTAAACATTAGTACATACACATTTGAAAAACCCCAGTTATCATTCATTTCTATTGTATGGAATAGAAAATAAATCACAACATTTGTGTTACACTTAAAAAGTCATAAACAATTAAAACAACATTAAAGTAAGTTCAAGATAACATAAGTTTCATTGTTTGAGTAAATTATTCTTTAATATATTGTTTGAGGCTCTACTGAATTATACAGTACAGTAGACATGTTATTGACGTGGTTACAGAGTTTAGAGGTCAAAAATTGAAACAAGAAATGTAAATAAAAAGTTCTGTCCAGTTACTAAATAACAGATAAACCCACACGCCTGTCCAGAACAGATACAAGTGGAGAGTATGGAAGTGGTGAATCACAGCCCAGTAACTGGCGTGTGGATGATTCCCAATCCCAGCCGAACTCCAGTCTGCTGCACACACATGGATATTGTTTATCTGCCCAGCAAGCCCAGTCCACTGCTTTCTTCACAGCCTCCCAGTGCATTGGCCTGCATGAAGGAAACTTTATGAATCTAATCAAGAGAAACTATGGCACATGATAATGTGTGTGTGCTGTGTGCTCTTACCTGGGACCCTCAGAGTCTTTCAGAGAGAAGAGAGACTGAAGCAGCTTCCCCTCGGCTGACTTCTTTACTCGAATCAGCTGCAGTACCAACAGAGTGGCCACCAATCTCAAAATATCTGCATGAGCCTTTGCACCTGACAGACAAAACATCTGGGTTATCAACTACTATTTTACTTTCACTAGTTAAAGCGCTCTCATCCAGGATTAGGCCAAAAACCTCAGATTTATACAAAAGAGCGATAACCAGCCACGGGTGCTTTCAGCAACTTGGCATATTGTCAAATATTTGGTTTCTGTATCTGCAGTGTTGCTCAAAGTAGACACAATTTTATCAGTCACACTTAATTAAGTTCCACTCTCTGTTAATGAACATTAAACATGAAATACCTCTTCATATGCTGTAATTGTGTTATTATGCATAGTAGTTTAGTGTGTGTCTAAACAAATTGTCCATGGAAATATTGCAGTTTGTTAGAAAAACATGGTGATAGAAGAGACACTAAAAGCTTATTAACAAATAAAACAAAAGTATAAGAAACATCTACAGTAGATACATTAAAAATAAAAATATGGTGTTCATAAGCTGATTTAACTTTTAGAAGCATCACAACAGTCATAGATGTTTATATATCACTGTCACATTTCTATTGTTTTAAAAATTTTATACAATATGACATAAAATCTTCTTACCCAGTGAACAAATGCCTTTCTCCTTAAGGAAGACATTGGCAAAGAAGTCTACGTCCAGTTTGAGGAAGCTACTGAGACTCCCAGTGCATTCCCAGTATCCATCCTATGTCCAAACAGAATGCATAAATTTACATTCATTTAAATACCACATTCATTTTCTGTGTAATATTTATTGCATTATATATGTAAGTACCTCATGTTGAAGCTGAAACAGCTCATCCCAGGCCACTGTGTCCTCAAGTGATCTGCGTCTTAGTAACATAACTCCTTCTTTAAGTACTAATTTCATAGCTCTGCCTGTAGCTTAATAAGAATTGAGACACAAGATTAACAGTTGTTTTAAATCCAGTTTTCAACAGATCTTGAAAAGACTCTCATCAAATGTGAGTCAACTTACCGGGTGCAGAAGAGATGATGCTTTCTCTTAAGCATCTCTCCGATGAAGGTCTGATTTCAGGGCTTGATAAATCCCATGGCTGTTCAGAGACAGCAGCTGACATTCTCTTGCTCTTGTAACATGGTACTGATTGAAAGGAAGGAGGAGGAGGAGGAGGAAGAGAAGCAGCAAAACGCATGATAGGAGGTGGTGGAAGGGGCCTTTCTTTTAGGGAGGCACCAACCGGAGGAGACGCCCCAACAAAAGAAGATTGTGGAGAATGTGCAAACAGAGAAAAAGAAGCTCCGACACAAGGAGCTGGAGGTGTAGCCACAAAATGAGGAGGTGGAAGAGAAGCCTTAGCAAGATGAACTGGAGGAAAAGCCCTAGCAAGAGAAGCTGGAGGAGAAGAAGCTCCAAAAGAAAAATCTGGACCTGAAGCCCCAACGTAAGAAGGCGGAAGAGAAGCCCCAGTAGAAAAAGCTGGAAGAGAAAACTTAGCAAGAGGAGCCGGAGGTAAAGGCCGAAAAGAAGCCGCCCCAGGAAAATCCTCATATAGAGAAGGAGCAGCAAAACAAGCTAGAGGATAAGGCTCTGCGAAAGGAGCTGGACGAGAAGCCCCCTCAGCAAAAGATGAAAGAGAAGCCCCCGAGGCACGAGCCTGAGGTAAAGCATCAAAAGTCATGCTGTTCGTCACAGTCCTTCCACCTTCCCAACACTCAACAGAAGGGGCATCACACAGAGGACGAGGACGAGGTGGAGGAGGAGGCAGAGAGGAGTTAAGCGGGACCATAGGTGGAGAGAGAAAACCTCTTTCACGGGCAGCACGGGAAGGTGATTTTTTCTTCGTAAAGAAAAAAGAGTCAGCACGTAAATCTTCTGCACGGTCTGCATAGCATTCCATTGATTGTGTGTGGATTTCATATGAAACATCTGCTCCGCGACGTGAAGAAAGAGGCACTGCCGTTTCAAAAGCATAACTAATATCCTGGGCAGAACCTTTATAATCGCTTGACTCTAAACTTAACATATCATCATAACACTCAGATTCATCATCTTCAAATGTCTTATCAACGGAAGGTTCCTCATAAAAATCACAGCTCATTAAGCACATGCCTACGATGCTCTCCTCATAATCTACCTGGAAAACAAGACAAAACACAAAACTTTTATGGCATTGTGGTAAAAGTAGAATATGCTATACTGAGTGTTCAGATTTGATATTGACATTCACATTATACAACAATAAAATACACAATCACATTTACTGATGTTATTATTCAGTCTGATTGTTAATAATACTCAATCCAAACCTCTTTAGTCTGCTCCTCCTCAGTCCAGCCCATATAAGGCAGAATATCCACATCCTCTTCTGCGATTAGTTTAGGAATATCTGTGAATCCAGTGTCAAGCTGATTCTGGTCCTACACAGAGAAAATTAGGTCATGAATGGAAAAAAAGATTTTCATGAATCACACAAGTGGTTGACCAATTTTGGAAAAGTTAAGAAACAGATTAATATTTGGTATCAGCATCTGTAATCAGTAAAAAGCAGTATTTTTTCAATATTTTACTATATTTATTTATTCTGTAGTCATTGATGCCATATTCGGTGTACTGTAGGTAAAAAAATATTCTCAGTGTGCATACATTTACCAGGTTAGTTCAGTATGTGAACTTTGTTGACTTTTTAAAATTATTTTATGTAGAAACACAGTATCACAATCAAACTATCTGACACAACAAGAAGAAACTACAATAAAAATATGATTTAGATTTTTATAACTATTTGTAAATATTATGTAATAGTGTTCAATTAATTTCAGTAAAGTTGTGTATGTATATATATCTGCAGGGCTGAAGAAGGTAGAAATTCACTGGGGCATAGGTGCCAATCCCAGTAAAAAAGGCCAAATGGTCTCAATCAATTTTAATAAAAAAACTTAAAAGTTCTGGAGCATCTCTGATTGGTTGTTCTTCTTGTGAACTGTAATACCTACAATGTTTTTTATGAATAAGCTGAGTAATGGGCTCTTTACATTTCGGATGTAAACCGCAGGGAAAATGAGAATGTACCACATTTCTCCTTTTCCAAAGCGAGGAGCATCTGCTTTTGCTAAGCAACCTAAGTGCTACGTGAGCAACCACCAGCAGAAAAAGAAATCTGTACCTATGCACTGGGGGGGGGGCTTTAAATTACTTCTTGGGGTTAAAAATACCATTACAATTTTTTTATATTTCCTAGGTATGTTTTCTTTATATATGATAATAATTTAACAATACATTGTGAAAATTGTGATATTTAGTTAATAAATATTTTAAATAACAGATAAAATCTGAAATGAAACTGATACATCAGAGATACAGGGCCATGGTGACTGTGAAGTGTCATGTGCCAGGCTTGATGATGCATTAGAACTCTGTTCCCCTTTAAAATGTACTCCCTGGACTCTGCCCCCCGTGTTTCCCCCATTTCCAGCCCTGCATATCTGTCACTCTGCTCTCCAGTTATTGGTATTGTTCATTGTAAAATCCAAATCTGTTCATTAAACATGAGCACCAAGTTTTATAATCATGAGGGTGGAAATATGAGGTTAAATATTCAGAAGTAAACAGATTGTGAAAGTGAATGTGTAATTTTTTTATGTGTTTTAGCATCAATGATCTAAGCACAAAATCTTGAGGTCAGTAGTAATTTTACCCTCTCTTCAATGGCCACAAAGCTGGTGAACTGAGACAAGACGGAGAACTCTTTACTGAGTTCAGTGATGTAAGACTTCAGCTCTGCTTTCTTTCCCTGATAAACAGATAAAAACATCAAGTCAACTTCATCTGCCAAACACATGTATGCATCTCATAGTCTGATGATTTTACATGAACATATTTAAGAAATATTGTACCTCATGTTCTGCCTCACTGTTTCCGAGTATGCCATCTTCATAATCTCTGATGATCGCTCTGGCTGTTAACTTGTGAAGGAACTACACGCACACACACACAAATAGACACACACACAATAACATTTTAACAAACAATAATATTGATGTTTATGTGAAATATTTAAGATGTTGGCACTCACAGTTCCGTTTGTCTTTTGAAGTTCTGTGGTTGACACCATTGTTTTTATCTCCTGTCCACTCAGATCACCAAACAGCATGGCCTGAACAAGTCAACATCATACCATTCAAAACAATAAATGCATAACAACTCAAGCTGAGAAAATAATATATATCAAGATATTTCAGATGTCAGGTTGTATTTTGGATCAATTATATGAGGAGGACTTTTTAAGTTTTTAGCATCTTACCAAGGATGAAGTGCATTCATAATCACACTGCTAGTTAACAAAAAAAAAAACTACTACATGAACCAAACCGATTCAGCTGCACAGCATCAGATCATCAGTCCTACCTGAGTACAGTGTGGCACAAAGCCGTACACGAGTGTATGACAGTCACTGAAGAGAGCGTGAAGCTGTGAGGGGGCCTGAACAGGAGGGGGCGCTGTGGGATTAAATTGCTGCCATTTCACTGCCACTGATCTGCAGCCGGGAGACTCCAACCGCTGAACCTGAGCACGCACCTGAAATCACCAATTAATTTATTTACACACAATCATCAGAGGAGCTTTGAGACCCTGGTCTACTGTAACGCCCTCACTTATTAAATAAAAACTGATAGATGGTTAGTTAGTTATGATTTACCTTCTCTGTCCATGTGTGTTTCATCTTTGTGTCAAAAAATTCATACGTCCCACCGCCTGCTTGAGCCAAAGCTCTGAGCATATGACGATTAGCTGTCAGGCTACACAAAGACAAACATGAGTCACACTGTAGATTCAAAAGTGTAATACATTTTAATTGAGAGACATTATAAAGTAAGGAGAAAAGCAACATTAACATTTCTTCTATTGAATTAACCTAAAAACCTCTTTAAAGACAGACCTGAGGCCGCAGGTGAAGACTCGCGTGTGGCAGGAGTTTTCTCGGACCAGCTGAAGAGTCAGCGCCTGGTTCTGTACGTGTCCATCAGAGATCAGCAGGATGTTTCTCATGCCATGTGATGGAGGTATCAGGCTCAGGCTACGGAGAGGCCTCCACAACTCAGTGCTGCCACCCGTTTCATTACACGACTGTTGATAAAGACGTCATTAATGCAATGATACACAGAGAAACTGAGATTTGTGACCCTGTTTGTGAAATCTAAGATAAAGTTTGAATCTAATTACAAATCAAACTTTGATCTCAATCATTGTTTTTACATTGATTTCAATCTTTGAATCTTTGGCCTTAACCATTCAACACTAAAGACATCATGGTTATATTTTCACAGGATGATTTTTTGTAAATACAGTAAATCACAAAAAAAATCACTTTAGCAGGGTTATCACAGACTGGGTCACAGTTTAGTGATTAAACAAAGAGGTCAAGCTCTGGCTGGCATGGTTCGCTCCCTGCTAGTCGATGTTGTAACTACACAATTGTGGGGCAAAGGCCAGAAGAAGGTATAAATATGCACTCATAAATAAAATATATATTGTGATGATATACTGTATAGTTTTGCCAACAAAACATTAATTGCAGAAACACCAATCTTTAACCATTTAACTGCTACTCACCATAATGAATTTTCTGGCTGATTCAAAGGTTTCATCTAAGAGCACTGGTGCAGGAAACGCTTCCTTGTAATCTACAACAACACATTAGAAATTAAACGTAGGTTAACATCTTAGTATGAATTTTTATTAAAGTGAAGATAAATCTCAACAGCAGGTTCATGAGCACTTACCAGTGCCAAAAGAGATGATGTTGATCTTTAGTGAGCGGTCTAAAGATTTAAGGACTTGAAGAGCAATCCTGCGAGCGTTTAGTATGGCGTCTCCCCGCATTGACTCTGAGGTGTCCAACAGGATGATGACATCACTCACACTGGATGGACCTTCAGAGTTGGACTTAAAGTCTGGATAAAACACCAACATGCAGGCCTGGAGAGATCATTGTGAGATGAAAGCAAGGTTCAATCCAAAGCCCAAATGAACACAAAAGAAGATATTTTGATAAATGATGATGAGCACACAGCTGTCGGCATCCACTGACTTCCATAGTACGAAAAACAAATTTAATGGAAGTATTGTGATAAATGATGAAGAAGATATTTTGATAATTGATGGTACCCACATTCCATTCCATTGTATTTGTTTTCTCTAATATGGAAGTCAATGGGTTACAGCAGCCATGTGCTTACCATCATTTAACAAAATATCTTATTTTGTGTTCATCAGAAAAAAATCATACAGGTCTAGAACAACAAATGATTCATTTTGGGTGAACTGTCCCTTTGGGGCCATCAATGAAAATTTAAAGTTTGTTTCACTTCAGACTACTTTATATTATCTAGTTTTAATAGCAGGTGTAAACTGATGGTTTCTGTACCTGACTCTCTTTGTCTGGATGTTTCTCCACCCACATTCTGGGCATGTGGATCTTAGAAAGACTGAAGGTCACCTGGAGCCCATCAGATCCAAGAGTTTGTCCTGGCAAAGTACTGATCACAGCCTTACAGTCTGTCCTCTGAGTGGAGAAGTTAAAGATAAATGTTAATATCCCTTCTTATTTAATGCATTTTAATGCTTATTTACAGAAACAGTTAAGCATTTAGTGATAAATAACCTTGATTTTGATGAGGTGTGAAGACTCTAAGTTGATGATCTCATAAGGCATTTCAATGGACATACACAGAGAGAACTCCCTAAAGAAAAAGATGCAAGAAGTTTTTTTAAATAATATTTAGTAGGTGCAATTCAATCTTAGTGAATTTAGATTCGTACCCCTCTGACTGAAGCTCTGTCACAGAGATCTTCTCAACAGTTCCCTGAAATACAACACAACTTTATTTCTCTACAGAACAGACTGAAACATCCTAACAGTATTGCACACAGTGTTTGAATTAAAGTTCAGTCGTGACAAAAGGCCGACTGTGTCATACCTGAGTTTTCTGATTGAGAGCGGCGCTCTGCTGCCACGGTGCTACACTGCCGGGCAGAGAGAAGATGATGGAGCCTCCTCTCACAACCAGCTCAGTGATGAAGGTCACCTTGATCAAAACTGTGGCTCCTGGAGGAAGGTTCCCAACGCTGATAGTAAATACATCCTGTTTCACATAAACATACAGACTTAAACATACAGATGCTGAATGATCACTTTGGTTTGGCTGCTCTGCTGTAATAAATACATCTATAAAGAAACAGAAATTGGAAAAACTCACAGGTGCATCCTGGTCCATTAGATACGCTCCATGGCCCCTCTCTATTGCTTGTCTGTATTCTTTACGAGCCTGTTCTTTTTCCTTTACCTGCGGGAGGAAGAAAGAAAATAAATGAGAAACCAAACATAAAGGTTGAAATTGAAAGCAGAGCTGCTCAGCTGCATTTGACAAATTGTGAATGATAACCACCTTTCCAATGACATGCTTTCCATTGATAAAGGCCTCAAATCCACACACCGCTGCTGTTTCCTCCAGTGGAAAGACGTATTTTGCTTCAATGGGAACTTCACTCTGGTTTGTGTAAGTCTGAAAAATGATGACCTGGTGAAGAGAAGAGAAAGTACACTTGAAATTATAATGCAATGCTCTGTAACAGGGATTCTCAAACTTTTTGGGGTCAGGGACCACTTATAGGAGAGAAACATTTCCAACAGTTATAAGAAAACTGGAGTTACTGACCTGACAAAGTAAGTCCATTAATTTGCACCTCACATGGACAGCCTTCAGAGGAAGTGTCTTGCCACTGCTGTCCAGGAGACCTGCGGTCATCTCCTCTAGAGGATTCTTAGTGCACTCCAGACCTTCACTGTCATCAATGGGCACTGGACAAACACATTGACACAAAATCACTAATAAAGTTGTAGATGCATTTAGCTTGACAGAACATCAAATGTGACATTATCTGTAACTACACAGTATCACTCTTAAAAGATGGACATGTCTTGATCAGTGGAAGTCACTCACAGATTCTTTCGGTGGGCTGTGTGAGCTCCTCAGAAGTGTTGATTTGAGGATGAAACTCTGTCAGCTGGTCCTCCTCTAAAGTGTACTGCACTACATACTTGAGTTTGATCTGATCTGTGTTATATACAACATACTCATCATCCTGTAAAACATACACAAATTAATGTAAAGGTTTGTATCACATACACACAAGCAGATTATTCAAGTACATGGACTACGAAAAGCACCTGAAACTCTGAGGTAGTTTTTGGAGTTCGGCGGACTCCATGTACACTGTGATAGCCCTCGGGGGCGCAGGTTAAAGTGGTGTCTCTTTTCAGCAGGTTCTTGCACTGGCCCAGAGCCACGTCACACACCAACAGCAGTCGAGAGCCATCGGCTACGCTGGGCTTGGAGTATTTTACACTAGTCCTGTGATACAGAATAAAGGGTTACAACAACCTACATTACAGTGATATAATATAACATATGGGTAAATAAATGATGACAACATTTACTAAATCGATCACTGACGTCAGAGAATCACTGAAGTAGATGCCTCCTCCAAGATTCCCGATATCTGTCCTCTCAATTCCGTGTTGTTCCACTCCAACCCTGGGCAGCAGCAAACCTCTGGATAGAAATAAACATGCATACAGTGTCGGTTTTAACATATAGTTATAAAATGTTCAATACAGCTTAGCAAGTTTATGTATGTGATGAAGAACACACGCTCAGTGACTAATTCTTACAAAGGATTCTTACAGAGGCTTGTAACATCTTGTGATTTATGACAATGAGGACCAAAATATTAACATAATTTAAAATATAAGAAATTATTAAAAATCTGAAATTATATATTAACAAATGTACAATCATATGAATTGTTTTATGAGGTGAATGTGCATGCTATAGTTATGTTTAAGAAAATAAGTATTTGACACATCAGCATTTTTATCAGTAAGGGGATTTCTAAGTGGGCTATTGACACAAAATTTCCAACAGATGTAGCCATCAAGCCAAATATTGAATTCATACAAAGTAGGGATGCTTAACGATTAATCGCGATTAATCGTTAGCAGAATAAAAGTTTTTGTTTACATCATATATGTGTGTGAACTGTGTATAATAAGTTTGTATAAATAAATGTACACACATGCATGTATATGTTTTAGAAAAGTTTACATGTGTATATACATTTGTATATTTATGTATAATTTATATGATATATAAATATAAATACTTAATAAATACATTTTTTTTCTTAAAATTATACAAGAATGTGTTCATATTTATATATATATACATATTTATTATACACAGTTTACACACATATGTGATGTAAACAAAAACTTTTATTCTGCTAACGATTAATCGCGATTAATTGTTTAGCATTCCTAATACAAAGAAATCAGAACATTTAAGTATACAAGTTGAGTCATAATAAATAAAGTGAAATGAAACAGGGAATAAGTATTGAACACATGAAGAGAACAAAGTGCAAAATGGCATAGAAAGCCAGGAGATTGCCTGAAATCTGTCATTATTGAAAGAGAAACTCTGCCCCCGTCAGTACTAATTGATATTTGCTGCTTTAGTCCTAATTGGTTGCCTATAAAGGCTTCTCATTACCCAGGAGGCACACAGAAAAGACTTAATGATGGGTAAAAGCAAAGAACTTTCTCAAGATCTTCATAATTTTATTGTTGAAAAGCATTTTGGTGGAAATGGTTATAGGCGCATTTCCAGAATGCTGAATGTTCCTTTGAGCACTGTGGGGGCTGTTATCCGGACATGGAAAGAGCATCACTTCACCATAAACCGGCTACGATCAGGTGCTCCACGTAAGATCCCTGTCCGAGGAGTCCAAAGAATAATCAGGAGTTCTCCAAGAGCCAAGAACCACTTGGGGCAGAACTACAGGAAGACCTTGCATCAGCAGGTACTGTTGTTTCAAAGAAAACTATAAGCAATGCACTGAACAGCCATGGCATCCATGCACGCTCACCACGCAAGACTCCATTTCTGAACAAAAAGCATGTTGTGGCTCGGTTAAAGTTTGCGAAAGAGCATTTGAAGAAGCCTGTGGATTATTGGGAGACTATAGTATGGTCAGATGAAAGCAAAATTGAACTTTTTTGGCAGTCATTCTACACACCATGTTTGGAGATGAAATGGCACTGCCCACCACCACCACAAGAAAGCCATACCAACAGTTAAGTTTGGGGGTGGAAGCATCCTGGTTTGGGGCTGCTTTTCAGCAAGGGGTACTGGCAGACTTCATAATATTATTGAAGGCAGGATGAATAGAGAAATGTACCAAGACATTCTGGATAAAAACCTGCTGCCATCTACCAGAAAGCTGAAAATTAAAAGAGGGTGGATATTTCATCAATACAATGATCCCAAACACAAGGCCAAGGAAACAATGATGTGGTTTCAAAGAAAGAAAATCAAGTTGCTTGAATGGTCCAGTGAGAGAACTGAAGATCAAAGTTCATAAAAGAGGCCCAAGGAACCTTCAAGATTTAAAGACCATTTGTGTGGAAGAATGGGCCAGAATCACTCCTGAGCAATGCAGACAACTGGTCTCTCCATACAAGAGGGGTCTAGAAGCTGTATTCACCAACAAAGGCTTTTCTACAAAGTATCAAATAAAGTGTTTTCAATACTTATTCCCTGTGTCATTTCACTTTATTTATTATGACTCAACTTGTATACTTAAATGTTCTGATTTCTTTGTATGAATTCAATATTTGGCTTGATGGCTACATCTGGTGGAAATTTTGTGTCAATAGCCCACTTAGAAATCCCCTTACTGATAAAAATGCTGATGTGTCAGATACTTATTTTCCTCGCTGTATAATGTGCTCTTACCGTGAAAGTATTCCAACAAAACTGTTGGTGCCAGTCGAGTGGAGGAGGGGCTTAATGTTGCCAAGCTCCTCCCTAAACATCTGAAGCTCCACCCCCCTGCTTACACGTAAAATCTGCCTAATCTGAATAGGCCTGTTGTAGATGCAAAATGAACCAAATCATTTAAATACAAACTCTAAAATGTAAATATCATCCGGATATCAAAACATTGAATTTGATGTGACTTTACTTGTCTTGAAGCATTTGAGAGATAACATTAAACTCAGGGTTTTCTGATGGGACCACATCAATGCTGCACCTCAGGGCACGATACTTTCCCAAAGAGGAGGGCAAGGGGCTTCTCATAGTGGCCTCACTCACATTTAGAATATCTCGGATCAGCTAGAGAAATCAAAACAGATAAACTTTTAAGGACCTCAAATATTCCTTAGCATTACAAAACATTACAAACATTAGCAGCATTGAATCACTAGCATGAATCTTAGCTAAAGGACGGCTTAATTTGGCAATGTCAACAATGTGTTACCTGACAAAGGTCTAGTTTCTGAGACACAAGCTTGTGTTTGGAAGGAGGGTCGGCTATTTGAAGGGGTAGAAGAGTGTTGACCTCCTCTAGCAGGGTCTTGACTTTCTCCTCATCTTGAGTCTTTTGTGCCTGCAGCAGCAATCCCTCCACCCTGCTCACCTGCAACATCACAGAGCTATTAAATACAACAATCAAGATATGAAATATATCACTGTTCATGTGGTTATCTAAGCTCATTCTTACATCATTAAGGCTGATGCTGGAAACAGGGACCGTGAGGATTTTACTAAGGGAACCAAGAGCTTCGGTCCAAACCAGCTCCACGAAGAGGCCCACTTCCTGTGATAGTGTGCTGCAGTTCAGCTTCTCCTCCAAAAGAAGCTGCCAATCAAAAGGGCGGATGTTAATTTTGCACCCATTTTTTATGAAAACAGATGACAATCTAAACATGGCAAACATGACAGAGTAAATATTGTATACACATAATCATGATAAATAATATTTTAGCTATAAACATTACTGAACTCTAGTCCTCTCATTTTATTTTTGGAGATTATTTTTTTGCACAGTGTGCAAAAAGTCGTCAACTTTCTGCAGAGTCAATAACTACATACCTCAAAACATTTTTGTTTTTAGAAAAATTCAAAGACCTGAAACAACAAATGTTAAGAATTTTATTTTATTTATTTTTTTTGGGGGGGGGTTATTGGACCTTTGTCAAATGTTTTTTAGAAACATAAAGATGTTTCTGTCCGTCAAACCTGTTTTAAGCTGTCGGATGCCAAGCGCTTAGCATCAGGTGGAAGTGTAAAAATCTGTGTGAATCCTTTATCTTTCTCTTCTTTCATCAGCATCACATACGCTTCCAGAGCATCTTCAGAGGTGCTGCAGTACACAAGCTTGTCCCATACCACTTTCTTCTGTAGAAAGAGAGAGAAAATCAGCATCACCACAAAACACTATCAATGTTTCCAACTGTACTTCCTATTGTTGCAATACAGTCACCATACAATAGGGGCAATTATAAATGACCAAACCTCTGATTCATGCATGATTGAACACAAGACGCGATACTGTTGGCCAGCTCTTCCTTTGGCACTATGTAGCTCCAAAACTGATACAGTCTTCCAGTTATTCTGCAAAACACAATCAAGCAGATGAGAAAGCACAAAAAATTTAGTCTGGAGCCCTGCATGTGACCACCCTAGGAGGACAATTAATTGTGTTAATCCCGGCCTTATTCATCACACATCTGTGATGGTACGGCTTGTGCAGTTAAGAGTCTCTGGAATATCTGTTCATCTGTATGTTGCATTAACTTACCTTCTTAAACAAAGAATACTTGGCAACTTGAAAATGTGAAGGAAATTCAGGCAGATCCTGATCACCTTTGTAAATTCTGCAGTAGGAAAATGTAAAGTTATGGCAGTCAGCTAGTATAAAGTATAATAATGGATTTAAAGTAGTAAAGCACAGGTGACATTAATTTCAATACAGGTCAAATATCTATAGTATAGAATAAGAGTTTACCTAAACTTCACGAGATGGGGTCCACCCTTCTCCAGAATCTCAGTCCGAGTTTGACCCATGACGCTCCCTTTTACTGGTATCTGAGTCAACACTTTTAACTCTAAGGGTGGGAAACAACATTATTTCAAGTACTGTGGAGAAGTCTTAAGCCACCACCAGCTTTGTTGTTTTAGCAAAATGTTATCCACATTTATTTTCCCTCTCTCTATTAAGATACAGGAAAACAGAAAATATAGGAAATATGCACACAAGGGTTTAATATAATTTTGGTTTACGAGAGCCTGCAGGTTCCTGCTATTGCTCAAGTGTAAAAGCAGGTCACACTAAACACTTGACACTTTTAAAACAAAACTTTTTTCTGATTTTTAATACTGCATAGAGATGTATTGTATTTTTTGGTTGTACTTTAATAAAGAGAAATAGATTTATATATGGTCACTATACCATTGCAAAAATAACATATCTAAGGTTGTGTCATTCCACTTTTGCACACTACTGTCCATACAGTATACTCATGCAGAACAATAAGTGTTTAATACCTGGATTACGTAGGGAGCTGTGTTGAGAACTGGGGTCTGTCAACTGTGGGGTCAAAACATGCTCTGCAAAAGGCAGGAGATGACCTTTATCCAGACAACTCCATACATACTGCATCCCAACCACAGGGATCTGAAGCTTGTGAATGCTCTTCTGTCTGTTACTGCTCAGATCATCCACACTGCTGGTCACCACAAAAGAGCACTGAACAAATGATATAAAGTACAGATCAATTAAACTCAACACCCTGTAATACAAATTCTAATGGTTTCCATTATAACTACAGATAAAGCCATATATTTCTTATTTCAGTTGGATTTAATATTGTTTTATTGGTTCTCATCTGTCAAATAACCCAACAGATTACCAGTACGAATCATTATAGTTTCCATTTCCGCTTTATCTGAATCACAGCTTTGCAATGAATCATTAGCTTTGTCTTAAAGAGTAAATCTACAAATTGTAACACTTTGTTAATGGATGTCTGAACAAAGAAGTGTCTGTTAAACAGAAGACAGACCTGTTTGTTGACCACATAAGTGATGTTTCCTCCATTATCCAGAAGAGCTGACCTCAGCTTCTTCTTCTCTTTAAAAGGCAAAGTCTTCACATCTAACAGCACGTTACAGTTGTCAAACACCGCCATAATGACCGCCGATATTAAGCTGCAGAGATAAACAAAGAAGTGATAAATATTAAACAGATGATGGCCTTTGCAAAAGTATTTATACCCACTGAACTTTTCCACATTTTGAAATGTTACAACCACAAAGAAAAATGTATTTTATTGGGATTTTATGAAATTGACCGAAACAAAGTGGCACATAATTGTAAAGTGAAAGAAAATGATAAATGGTGTCCAAATGTTTTTTGCAAATAAACGTGGTCGTCCACATAAACTGACAGGTTGTGTTAGGAGAACATTAATCATTAAGTAATATATTGACATGGTTTACAAACATCAACAATGTACAATACAGTGTATTGAGATATAGCTTAAAAGCACACACGTAAACTCATACATAACATGGCCAGATTACTGACTAATTTAGGTTCATACATCTCTTCCTACACGATGAGATACAGGAGAGTCCTCGGTATAAACACTGACGCAGTAACTCTTTTATTGTCATAAGATTAATAAACCGAATCAGTACTTACCGTGAGTAAAGTTAGAGTCGGGTGATAAATTTAGTTTGAACACTATACATATAATCCAACCTGACTGTGTAAAGTGCAGTAAATGTCAGTACTGTACTTCCTCACATACGGTAAGGACACGCCCTCATCATGCTGTGCAAACATAAGACGAGCGCTATCAAGTGGTCGAAAACAGTCATTACAAAAACACCAACATTATTTTAAGTGATCCTGCAATTAGTTGTAAGAACTCATTTGTATAATTTAATAGTTATTTTAAAGCAAGATCATTGTCTCACGGTCAGTGCAAAGCATTGTGACACTACATAATCTCTCCCATTTTCACATATAGCCGACTTGTCCTTCTGAAAGAGACAGCTCAATAATCCAAAGTAGTAAAAGTTTTTATTGACTGTAGCACAGTGGACAATCAAAAGATATCTAGGCAAACAAGTCACATATCATTATTTATAGTTACAGATCTACACAGAAATGCAAACAGTTCAAACAGAAGTCTTTGAGAATTTTTACTATTTTGTGCAAAATTTAGATTATTCTTCAATTTACATTTACTAAGTTCATGAGGTTTACCGTAATTATAATTAAACTTCTGTCTGCTTGTCTTTCTGGCATTATTCTTCGCTATTAATTAACACTGTTACATAAACATTTTAATTTGACTCAAAGGGGTGGTTTCTCAGACTCTTACGCCAAGACTATCCCTTAGTTTACTTAGGAAAATAACTAGTTTTAACAGACATGTCTTACTAAAAACATTACTTGTGTGCATTTAGAGGCAAAACAAAGGGCACTGATGTATTTTAAAATGTGTTGTTTTCAGTTTGGACAACTCTTACATTTATTTTAGTCTAGGATTAGTCGAATCCCTGTCCAAGAAATCGCCCTATTATCAAATAAATAAAAAAATCGATCATATTCTTATCATTTTTATTTGTGCTCGTGCAAATACAAATACATAAATCCTCACAAAGTGTTGCACCAGGTTCATCAGTCGTGTTAAACATTAGTACATACACATTTGAAAAACCCCAGTTATCATTCATTTCTATTGTATGGAATAGAAAATAAATCACAACATTTGTGTTACACTTAAAAAGTCATAAACAATTAAAACAACATTAAAGTAAGTTCAAGATAACATAAGTTTCATTGTTTGAGTAAATTATTCTTTAATATATTGTTTGAGGCTCTACTGAATTATACAGTACAGTAGACATGTTATTGACATTGTTACAGAGTTTAGAGGTCAAAAATTGAAACAACAAATGTCAATGAAAAGTTCTGTCCAGTTACTAAATAACAGATAAACCCACACGCCTGTCCAGAACAGATACAAGTGGAGAGTATGGAAGTGGTGAATCACAGCCCAGTAACTGGCGTGTGGATGATTCCCAATCCCAGCCGAACTCCAGTCTGCTGCACACACATGGATATTGTTTATCTGCCCAGCAAGCCCAGTCCACTGCTTTCTTCACGTCCTCCCAGTGCACTGGCCTGCATGAAGGAAACTTTATGAATCTAATAAAGTGAAACTATGGCACACGATAATGTGTGTGTGCTGTGTGCTCTTACCTGGGACCCTCAGAGTCTTTCAGAGAGAAGAGAGACTGAAGCAGCTTCCCCTCGGCTGACTTCTTTACTCGAATCAGCTGCAACACCAACAGAGTGGCCACCAATCTCAAAATATCTGCATGAGCCTTTGCACCTGACAGACAAAACATCTGGGTTATCAACTACTATTTTACTTTCACTAGTTAAAGCGCTCTCATCCAGGATTAGGCCAAAAACCTCAGGTTTATACAAAAGAGCCACGGGTGCTTTCAGCAACTTGGCATATTGTCAAATATTTGGTTTCTGTATCTGCAGTGTCGCTCAAAGTAGACCCAATTTTATCACTCCCACTTAATTAAATCCCACTCTCTGTTAATGAACATTAAACATAAAATACCTCTTCATATGCTGTAATTGTGTTATTATGCATAGTAGTTTAGTGTGTGTCTAAACAAATTGTCCATGGAAAATTGCAGTTTGTTAGAAAAACATGGTGATAGAAGAGACACTAAAAGCTCATTAACAAATAAAACAAAAGTATAAGAAACATCTACAGTAGATGCATTAAAAATAAAAATATGGTGTTCATAAGCTGATTTAACTTTTAGAAGCATCACAACAGTCATAGATGTTTATAAATCACTCTTAAATTTCTATTGTTTTAAAAATTTTTATACAATATGACATAAAATCATCTTACCCAGTGAACAAATGCCTTTCTCCTTAAGGAAGACATTGGCAAAGAAGTCTACGTCCAGTTTGAGGAAACTACTCAGACTCCCAGTGCATTCCCAGTATCCATCCTATGTCCAAACAGAATGCATAAATTTACATTCATTTAAATACCGCATTAATTTTCTGTGTAATATTTATTGCATTATATATGTAAGTACCTCATGTTGAAGCTGAAACAGCTCATCCCAGGCCACTGTGTCCTCAAGTGATCTGCGTCTTCGTAACATAACTCCTTCTTTAAGTACTAATTTTATAGCTCTGCCTGTAGCTTAATAAGAATTGAGACACAAGATTAACAGTTGTTTTAAATCCAGTTTTCAACAGATCTTGAAAAGACTCTCATCAAATGTGAGTTAACTTACCGGGTGCAGAAGAGATGATGCTTTCTCTTAAGCATCTCTCCGATGAAGGTCTGATTTCAGGGCTTGATAAATCCCATGGCTGTTCAGAGACAGCAGCTGACATTCTCTTGTAACATGGTACTGATTGAAAGGAAGGAGGAGGAGGAGGAGGAGGAGGAAGAGAAGCAGCAAAACGTATGATAGGAGGTGGTGGAAGGGGCCTTTCTTTTAGGGAGGCACCAACCGGAGGAGACGCCCCAACAAAAGAAGATTGTGGAGAATGTGCAAACAGAGAAAAAGAAGCTCCGACACAAGGAGCTGGAGGTGTAGCCACAAAATGAGGAGGTGGAAGAGAAGCCTTAGCAAGATGAGCTGGAGGAGAAGAAGCTCCAAAAGAAAAATCTGGACCTGAAGCCCCAACGTGAGAAGGCGGAAGAGAAGCCCCAGTAGAAAAAGCTGGAAGAGAAAACTTAGCAAGAGGAGCCGGAGGTAAAGGCCGAAAAGAAGCCGCCCCAGGAAAATCCTCATATAGAGAAGGAGCAGCAAAACAAGCTAGAGGATAAGGCTCTGCGAAAGGAGCTGGACGAGAAGCCCCCTCAGCAAAAGATGAAAGAGAAGCCCCCGAGGCACGAGCCTGAGGTAAAGCATCAAAAGTCATGCTGTTCGTCACAGTCCTTCCACCTTCCCAACACTCAACAGAAGGGGCATCACACAGAGGACGAGGACGAGGTGGAGGAGGAGGCAGAGAGGAGTTAAGCGGGACCATAGGTGGAGAGAGAAAACCTCTTTCACGGGCAGCACGGGAAGGTGATTTTTTCTTCGTAAAGAAAAAAGAGTCAGCACGTAAATCTTCTGCACGGTCTGCATAGCATTCCATTGATTGTGTGTGCATTTCATATGAAACATCTGCTCCGCGACGTGAAGAAAGAGGCACTGCCGTTTCAAAAGCATAACTAATATCCTGGGCAGAACCTTTATAATCGCTTGACTCTAAACTTAACATATCATCATAACACTCAGATTCATCATCTTCAAATGTCTTATCAACGGAAGGTTCCTCATAAAAATCACAGCTCATTAAGCACATGCCTACGATGCTCTCCTCATAATCTACCTGGAAAACAAGACAAAACACAAAACTTTTATGGCATTGTGGTAAAAGTAGAATATGCTATACTGAGTGTTCAGATTTGATATTGACATTCACATTATACAACAATAAAATACACAATCACATTTACTGATGTTATTATTCAGTCTGATTGTTAATAATACTCAATCCAAACCTCTTTAGTCTGCTCCTCCTCAGTCCAGCCCATATAAGGCAGAATATCCACATCCTCTTCTGCGATTAGTTTAGGAATATCTGTGAATCCAGTGTCAAGCTGATTCTGGTCCTACACAGAGAAAATTAGGTCATGAACGGAAAAAAAGATTTTCATGAATCACACAAGTGGTTGACCAATTTTGGAAAAGTTAAGAAACAGATTAATATTTGGTATCAGCATCTGTAATCAGTAAAAAGCAGTATTTTTTCAATATTTTACTATATTTATTTATTCTGTAGTCATTGATGCCATATTCGGTGTACTGTAGGTAAAAAAATATTCTCAGTGTGCATACATTTACCAGGTTAGTTCAGTATGTGAACTTTGTTGACTTTTTAAAATAATTTTATGTAGAAACACAGTATCACAATCAAACTATCTGACACAACAAGAAGAAACTACAATAAAAATATGATTTAGATTTTTATAACTATTTGTAAATATTATGTAATAGTGTTCAATTAATTTCAGTAAAGTTGTGTATGTATATATCTGCAGGGCTGAAGAAGGTAGAAATTCACTGGGGCATAGGTGCCAATCCCAGTAAAAAAGGCCAAATGGTCTCAATCAATTTTAATAAAAAAACTTAAAAGTTCTGGAGCATCTCTGATTGGTTGTTCTTCTTGTGAACTGTAATACCTACAATGTTTTTTATGAATAAGCTGAGTAATGGGCTCTTTACATTTCGGATGTAAACCGCAGGGAAAATGCGAATGTACCACATTTCTCCTTTTCCAAAGCGAGGAGCATCTGCTTTTGCTAAGCAACCTAAGTGCTACGTGAGCAACCACCAGCAGAAAAAGAAATCTGTACCTATGCACTGGGGGGGGGGGGGCTTTAAATTACTTCTTGGGGTTAAAAATACCATTACAATTTTTTTATATTTCCTAGGTATGTTTTCTTTATATATGATAATAATTTAACAATACATTGTGAAAATTGTGATATTTAGTTAATAAATATTTTAAATAACAGATAAAATCTGAAATGAAACTGATACATCAGAGATACAGGGCCATGGTGACTGTGAAGTGTCATGTGCCAGGCTTGATGATGCATTAGAACTCTGTTCCCCTTTAAAATGTACTCCCTGGACTCTGCCCCCCGTGTTTCCCCCATTTCCAGCCCTGCATATCTGTCACTCTGCTCTCCAGTTATTGGTATTGTTCATTGTAAAATCCAAATCTGTTCATTAAACATGAGCACCAAGTTTTATAATCATGAGGGTGGAAATATGAGGTTAAATATTCAGAAGTAAACAGATTGTGAAAGTGAATGTGTAATTTTTTTATGTGTTTTAGCATCAATGATCTAAGCACAAAATCTTGAGGTCAGTAGTAATTTTACCCTCTCTTCAATGGCCACAAAGCTGGTGAACTGAGACAAGACGGAGAACTCTTTACTGAGTTCAGTGATGTAAGACTTCAGCTCTGCTTTCTTTCCCTGATAAACAGATAAAAACATCAAGTCAACTTCATCTGCCAAACACATGTATGCATCTCATAGTCTGATGATTTTACATGAACATATTTAAGAAATATTGTACCTCATGTTCTGCCTCACTGTTTCCGAGTATGCCATCTTCATAATCTCTGATGATCGCTCTGGCTGTTAACTTGTGAAGGAACTACACGCACACACACACAAATAGACACACACACAATAACATTTTAACAAACAATAATATTGATGTTTATGTGAAATATTTAAGATGTTGGCACTCACAGTTCCGTTTGTCTTTTGAAGTTCTGTGGTTGACACCATTGTTTTTATCTCCTGTCCACTCAGATCACCAAACAGCATGGCCTGAAGAAGTCAACATCATACCATTCAAAACAATAAATGCATGACAACTCAAGCTGAGAAAATAATATATATCAAGATATTTCAGATGTCAGGTTGTATTTTGGATCAATTATATGAGGAGGACTTTTTAAGTTTTTGCCATCTTACCAAGGATGAAGTGCATTCATAATCACACTGCTAGTTAACAAACAAACAAAAACTACTACATGAACCAAACTGATTCAGCTGCACAGCATCAGATCATCAGTCCTACCTGAGTACAGTGTGGCACAAAGCCGTACACGAGTGTATGACAGTCACTGAAGAGAGCGTGAAGCTGTGAGGGGGCCTGAACAGGAGGGGGCGCTGTGGGATTAAACTGCTGCCATTTCACTGCCACTGATCTGCAGCCGGGAGACTCCAACCGCTGAACCTGAGCACGCACCTGAAATCACCAATTCATTTATTTACACACAATCATCAGAGGAGCTGTGAGACTCATATTACTGTATGTGAGACCCTGGTCTACTGTAACGCTCTCACTTATTAAATAAAAACTGATAGATGGTTAGTTAGTTATGATTTACCTTCTCTGTCCATGTGTGTTTTATCTTTGTGTCGAAAAATTCATACGTCCCACCGCCTGCTTGAGCCAAAGCTCTGAGCATATGACGATTAGCTGTCAGGCTACACAAAGACAAACATGAGTCACACTGTAGATTCATAAGTGTAATACATTTAATTGAGAGACATTATGAGGAAGGAAAAAAGCAACATTAACATTCACCTCTATTGATTTAACATAAAAACCTCTTTAAAGACAGACCTGAGGCCGCAGGTGAAGACTCGCGTGTGGCAGGAGTTTTCTCGGACCAGCTGAAGAGTCAGCGCCTGGTTCTGTACGTGTCCATCAGAGATCAGCAGGATGTTTCTCATGCCATGTGATGGAGGTATCAGGCTCAGGCTACGGAGAGGCCTCCACAACTCAGTGCTGCCACCCGTTTCATTACACGACTGTTGATAAAGACGTCATTAATGCAATGATACACAGAGAAACTGAGATTTGTGACCCTGTTTGTGAAATCTAAGATAAAGTTTGAATCTAATTACAAATCAAACTTTGATCTCAATCATTGTTTTTACATTGATTTCAATCTTTGAATCTTTGGCCTTATCCAGTCAACACTAAAGACATCAAGGTTATATTTTCACAGGATGATTTTTTGTAAATACAGTAAATCACAAAAAAAATCACTTTAGCAGGGTTATCACAGACTGGGTCAAAGTTTAGTGATTAAACAAAGAGGTCAAGCTCTGGCTGGCATGGTTCGCTCCCTGCTAGTCGATGTTGTAACTACACAATTGTGGGGCAAAGGCCAGAAGAAGGTATGAATATGTACTCATAAATAAAATATATATTGTGATGATATACTGTATAGTTTTGCCAACAAAACATTAATTGCAGAAACACCAATCTTTAACCATTTAACTGCTACTCACCATAATGAATTTTCTGGCTGATTCAAAGGTTTCATCTAAGAGCACTGGTGCAGGAAACGCTTCCTTGTAATCTACAACAACACATTAGAAATTAAACGTAGGTTAACATCTTAGTATGAATTTTTATTAAAGTGAAGATAAATCTCAACAGCAGGTTCATGAGCACTTACCAGTGCCAAAAGAGATGATGTTGATCTTTAGTGAGCGGTCTAAAGAGTTAAGGACTTGAAGAGCAATCCTGCGAGCGTTTAGTATGGCGTCTCCCCGCATTGACTCTGAGGTGTCCAACAGGATGATGACATCACTCACACTGGATGGACCTTCAGAGTTGGACTTAAAGTCTGGATAAAACACCAACATGCAGGCCTGGAGAGATCATTGTGGGATGAAAGCAAGGTTCAATCCAAAGCCCAAATGAACACAAAAGAAGATATTTTGATAAATGATGATGAGCACAAAGCTGTCGGCAGCCATTGACTTCCATAGTAAGAAAAACAAATTCAATGGAAGTATTGTGATAAATGATGAAGAAGATATTTTGATAATTGATGGTACCCACATTCCATTCCATTGTATTTGTTTTCTCTACTATGGAAGTCAATGGGTACCAGCAGCCATGTGCTTACCATCATTTATCAAAATATCTTATTTTGTGTTCATCAGAAAAAAATCATACAGGTCTAAAACAACATGAGGGTGAGTAAGGGGTTGTGTACACCAAAACTTTTACGCCCGCGGCCGGCGCATGTTTTCAATTGTTTCCAATGGAAGCTCGGCGTTTTTCAAATAAGCCAGCAGCTAGCGGGTTTTTTCCGCGCTGAAAACCGGCGCTCGCCGGTTTTTCCGCGCTTGGCGCTAAGCGTCGAGAGTTGAAAGAGATTCAACTTTGGGAGAAAAGCTCCACTCGTCAATGTCAGTTCTCACCCGGCCGCCCAATCACAGTGGAGGAGAGGCGGGACATTACCACAGCAACCAACCAGCTCCCAGCTGAAGTATCACAGCTCCCAAACGCTCAGCTGAAGAAAGCTGGCACTCAGCTGATAAACAGCTGGCATTCGGCGTCCTCAAGGCGTTTTCAGCCGCGTTTAAAAGTTTTGGTGTGTCCAGCCCCTTAATGATTCATTTTGGGTGAACTGTCCCTTTGGGGCCATCAATGAAAATGTAAAGTTTGTTTCACTTCAGACTACTTAATATTATCTAGTTTTAATAGCAGGTGTAAACTGATGGTTTCTGTACCTGACTCTCTTTGTCTGGATGTTTCTCCACCCACATTCTGGGCATGTGGATCTTAGAAAGACTGAAGGTCACCTGGAGCCCATCAGATCCAAGAGTTTGTCCTGGCAAAGTACTGATCACAGCCTTACAGTCTGTCCTCTGAGTGAAGAAGTTAAAGATAAATGTTAATATCCCTTCTTATTTAATGCATTTTAATTCTTATTTACAGAAACAGATAAGCATTTAGTGATAAATAACCTTGATTTTGATGAGGTGTGAAGACTCTAAGTTGATGATCTCATAAGGCATTTCAATGGACATACACAGAGAGAACTCCCTAAAGAAAAAGATGCAAGAAGTTTTTAAAATAATATTTAGTAGGTGCAATTCAATCTTAGTGAATTTAGATTCATACCCCTCTGACTGAAGCTCTGTCACAGAGATCTTCTCAACAGTTCCCTAAAATACAACACAACTTTATTTCTTTACAGAACAGACTGAAACATCCTAACAGTATTGCACACAGTGTTTGAATTAAAGTTCAGTCCTGAGTCAAAAGGCCGACTGTGTCGTACCTGAGTTTTCTGATTGAGAGCGGCGCTCTGCTGCCACGGTGCTACACTGCCGGGCAGAGAGAAGATGATGGAGCCTCCTCTCACAACCAGCTCAGTGATGAAGGTCACCTTGATCAAAACTGTGGCTCCTGGAGGCAGGTTCCCAACGCTGATAGTAAATACATCCTGTTTCACATAAACACACAGACTTAAACATACAGATGCTGAATGATCACTTTGGTTTGGCTGCTCTGCTGTAATAAATACATCTATAAAGAAACAATAATATAAAAAACTCACAGGTGCATCCTGGTCCATTAGATACGCTCCATGGCCCCTCTCTATTGCTTGTCTGTATTCTTTACGAGCCTGTTCTTTTTCCTTTACCTGAGGGAGGAAGAAAGAAAATAAATGAGAAACCAAACATAAAGGGTTAAATTAAAAGCAGAGCTGCTCAGCTGCATTTGACAAATTGTGAATGACAACCACCTTTCCAATGACATGCTTTCCATTGATAAAGGCCTCAAATCCACACACCGCTGCTGTTTCCTCCAGTGGAAAGACGTATTTTGCTTCAATGGGAACTTCACTTTGGTTTGTGTAAGTCTGAAAAATGATGACCTGGTGAAGAGAAGAGAAAGTACACTTAAAATTATAATGCAATGCTCTATAACAGGGATTTTCAAACTTTTTGGGGCCAGGGACCACTTATAGGAGAGAAACATTTCCAAGAACTCCCTTTAACAGTTTTAAGGCATACTGTACCTGCAGGCTTTCCACAATGTACACAATGTACTCTCATGTGCTGTTAAACTATTAAGTGCTTTAACCTCCATCAATATTCTAATTAAAACCAAACTAAATATACAGTGAATTTTCTCAATTTAGATAGTTTAGGCTTATCTTTACTTGTGAAACAGATTTTTTTCCCCATATTCACAAGGTAGCAGGAACTGTCAGTGTTGGGGAAAGTTACTTTTAAAAGTAATGCAGTACAATATTAAGTTACTCCCCAAAAAAGTAACTAACTTGCGTTACTTAGTTACTTTACATGAAAAGTAATGTGTTCGTTACTTTTAAGTTACTTTTTCTTACTTGGCTGAGGCCTGATCTCTTTCAGGCCTTGCAGGTGTTTTTTATGATCGCAAAAATGTCAAGCTCTGGACTGCCATCTCCGTTTCTAACTCAAACTGTTCCCGCTCAGGCGCACAGAGTGCTTAATTCTACGTTAATATGTTCAGTTTAATTCAGTACATTATTTTATTTTTTTATTAAATTAATTAAACTGAAAAGTAACTCGCATTACTTTTTTAAAAAGTAACTCAAATATTAATGAATACATTTATAAAGTAATGCGTTACATTACTCATTTCTTCAGAAAAATAATATTATTACGTAATGTGCATTACTTGTAATGCGTTACCCCCAACACTGGGAACTGTTCATAGCACTCAAAGTGAACAGAGAGTTTTTCTCCATTGACACAAGATACTGTCCAACAAGGGTACCTCAGGGGTCTATATTAGGACCCCTACTTTTTAGTTTGTACTTGAATGATCTTCCAGATGTTTATCCTGAAGCATTTATTCAAATGAATGCAGACGATACTGTAATTTATGTACACAATAAAACAAATGAACGGGCAACACAAAAATTATCTGCTGTTATGATCAATCAGACTGATAAATCAGTGATCTTAATCGCTAAATGTTCAAAAAACAGCTTGAATATACTTTAAGAATAGAAAGATGGATGAGGCTTTACCAGAGATATTAGTAAATGGTGACAAATGGTTATATTACACACCCATCTAACATATGAAAAGCAAGTTAAAAAATAGTTTGTACAGTTACACCACACATTAGAAATTTGTAATTTATACGGAGTCAACTTCCAGTAGAAGCTGCAAAAATATTCTTACACTCGTTGATCTTCTCTCACTTTTCTTACTGCATCACTTTATGGCCACAAGCAGGAAAATCTGCTTTTAGACCTTTACATAGTTTATATAAACGTGCTATAAAAGTGTTTGATAAGAAACCTGTTAGACATCATCATTGTCTTATAATTCAAAAGCATCATTTATTTACTTTTACCAATTTTGTCATATTTCATAATTGCAGTTTAATGTACAAAATTGTACAGTAAATGATCTTGCACCTCCACCATTAAAGACGTTTGTTTTGTTGCGTACTGCTAATATAAGACAGACGAGAGCCTCGTTGAGAGGTGATTTGAGAAAAACTGAGTTTGGTCGATCAGCTTTTTCTGTAACAGCTGTTAATACTTGGAATAATTTACCAACTGATATTAGACAGTGTACTACTTTTGTGTACATTTAAAAGGATGGTTAAAAGCATGTCCGATTTGTGATCATTAACCATATAATGTAGTCAACATTTTGAACTGAGCTGTTTATGACAATTTGTTGTTATATGTCACAATCATTAGATGTTCCCCATATGCTCTTTTTAATAATACACTTTTCAAAATCATAGGAATTTTTTTTTCGAACCCCTGGCTATGGATTGGAGACCACCAGGGGTGCTCCTGTATGTATTGTGCTCTAACCAAACGTGATGCCCACTGAAGTTACTAACCTGACAAAGCAAGTCCATTAATTTGCACCTCACATGGACAGCCTTCAGAGGAAGTGTCTTGCCACTGCTGTCCAGGAGACCTGCGGTCATCTCCTCTAGAGGATTCTTAGTGGACTCCAGACCTTCACTCTCATCAATGGGCACTGGACAAACACATTGACACAAAAAGTTGCAGATGCATTTAGCTTGACAGAACATCAAACGTGGCATGATCTGTAATTCCACGGCATCAAACTCTAATACTCTTAAAAGATGGACATGTCTTGATCAGTGGAAGTCACTCACAGATTCTTTCGGTGGGCTGTGCGAGCTCCTCAGAAGTGTCGATTTGAGGATGAAACTCTGTCAGCTGGTCCTCCTCTAAAGTGTACTGCACTACATACTTGAGTTTGATCTGATCTGTGTTATATACAACATACTCATCATCCTGTAAAACATACACAAATGAATGTAAAGGTTTGTATCACATACACACAAGCAGATTATTCAAGTACATGGACTACGAAAAGCACCTGAAACTCTGAGGTAGTTTTTGTACATGGAGTTCGGCGGACTCCATGTACACTGTGATAGCCCTCGGGGGCGCAGGTCAAAGTGGTGTCTCTTTTCAGCAGGTTCTTGCACTGGCCCAGAGCCACGTCACACACCAACAGCAGTCGAGAGCCATCGGCTACGCTGGGCTTGGAGTATTTCACACTAGTCCTGTGATACAGAATACAGTATGAAAAATGACATACGGCTAAATAAATGATGACAACATTTTCTAAATCGATCACTGACGTCAGAGAATCACTGAAGTAGATGCCTCCTCCAAGATTCCCGATATCTGTCCTCTCAATTCCATGTTGTTCCACTCCGACCCTGGGCAGCAGCAAACCTCTGATAGAAATAAACATACATACAGTGTCGGTTTTAACGTATAGTTATAAAGTGCTCAATACAGCTCAGCATGTTTATGTATGTGATGAGATTTTATAAACAGATTATATATTTACAAATATATATATATTTTAAAGAATGTATTCTTACCGTGAAAGTATTCCAACAAAACTGTTAGTGCCAGTCGAGTGGAGGAGGGGCTTAATGTTGCCTAGCTCCTCCCTAAACATCTGAAGCTCCACCCCTCTGCTCACACGTAAAATCTTCTGAATCTGAATAGGCCTGTTGTAGATGCAAAATGAAGCAAATCATTTAAAGACAAACTCTAAAATTATAAATATTAAACCGTGTTAGAATGTCAGACCATAAACATTGAATATGATGTGACTATACTTGTCTTGAAGCATTTGAGCGATAACAGTGAACTCAGGGTTTTCTGATGGGACCACATCAATGCTGCACCTCAGGGCACGATACTTTCCCAACGAGGAGGGCAAGGGGCTTCTCATAGTGGCCTCACTCACATTCAAAATATCTCTGATCAGCTAGAGAAATCAAAACAGATAAACGTTTAAGGACCTCATATATTCCTTAGCATTACAAAACATTACAAACATTAACAGCATTATTGAATCACTAACGTGAATCTAAGCTAAAGGACTGCTTAATTTGGCAATGTCAACAATGTGTTACCTGACAAAGGTCTAGTTTCTGAGACACAAGTTTGTGTTTGGAAGGAGGGTCGGCTATTTGAAGGGGTAAAAGAGTGTTGACCTCCTCTAGCAGGGTCTTGACTTTCTCCTCATCTTGAGTCTTTTGTGCCTGCAGCAGCAATCCCTCCACCCTGCTCACCTGCAACATCACAGAGATATTAAATACAACAATCAAGATATGAAATATATCACTGTTCATGTGGTTATCTAAGCTCACTCTTACATCATTAAGGCTGATGCTGGAAACAGGGCCCGTGAGGATTTTACTAAGGGAACCAAGAGCTTCGGTCCAAACCAGCTCCACGAAGACGCCAACTTCCTGTGATAGTGTGCTGCAGTTCAGCTTCTCCTCCAAAAGAAGCTGACAATCAAAAGGGTGGATGGTAATTTTGCACCCATTTTTTATGAAAACAGATGACAATCTAAACATGGCAAAAATGTGTGTATCAAATATGATACACATGCAATCTCCATTATGCCAACCAAAATGCCAAATTAAACTAAACAAGGGTTAATATGTCATATATAACATATATTTAGGAGTCCATTAGTCATTAACTGTCTGCCTAACATGAATGTGGGTAAATGATGACAGGATTTTCATTTTTAGGTGTAATATGCCTTTTTGGTCTACGTTGTAGTGGAAAGGGCTATATAAATAAATGAGACTTGAGACGTTCTGTCCGTCAAACCTGTTTTAAGCTGTCAGATGCCAAGTGCTCAGCCTCAGGGGGAAGTGTAAAAATCTGTGTGAATCCTTTATCTTTCTCTTCTTTCATCAGCATCACATACGCTTCCAGAGCATCTTCAGAGATGTTGCAGTACACAAGCTTGTCCCATACCACTTTCTTCTATAGAAAGAGAGAGAAAATCAGCATCACCACAAAACACTATCAATGTTTCCAACTGTACTTGCTATTGTTGCAATACAGACACCGTACAACAGGGGTAACTATGATGGAAATGATCAAACCTCTGATTCATGCAAGATTGAACATAAGACGCGATACTGTTGACCAGCTCTTCCTTTGGCACTCTGCAGCTCCAAAACTGATAAAGTCTTCGAGTTATTCTGCAATACACAATTACAAAAGTGCAGATGTGACAACAAACACACATTAAAATAAAAACAATAGTGATGGGGCTACAGGGCTCCTGGTAAAAAAGTTAGTCTGGATCTGCAATGACTAGACCTTTAAAATATGGGGGGGGGGGGGTACTTTTAATATGGTCACCCTAGGACAATGCATTGTGTAAATCCGGGCCTTATTCGTGATGGTACGGCTTGTGCAGTTAAGAGTCTCTGGAAATATCTGTTCATCTGTATGTTGCATTAACTTACCTTCTTAAAAAAAGAATACTTGGCAACTTGAAAATGTGAAGGGAATTCAGGCAGATCATGATCACCTTTGTAAATTCTGTAGTAGGAAAATGTAAAGGTATGGCAGTCAGCTAGTATAAAGTGGATAATAATGAATTTGAACGCAGTAAAGCACAGGTGACTTTCATTTCAATACAGGTCAAATATCTGCAATATAGTATAAGAGTTTACCTAAACTTCCCGAGATGGGGTCCGCCCTTCTCAAGAATCTCAGTCCGTGTTTGACCCATGACGCTCCCTTTTACTGGTATCTGAGTCAACACTTTTAACTCTAAGGGTGGGAAACAACATTATTTCATCAGTTCTCAAATGCACTTAAAACACAATACAAACACAAGTTTGAATACATCAGATTAGACAATACTGTGCAGAAGTCTCAGGTCACCACCAGCTTTGTTGTTTAACAAAATGTTATCCATATTTATTTTTTACTCTCTCTATCAAGATACAGGAAAACAGAAAATATAGGAAATATGCACTCAAAATGTAAATAAAGACACAATTTTCAGAACAAATTGGCTGAAGCCCTGCAGTCATTAGATTAGACATAAAGGTTTCATTTCATTTTGGTTTACGAGAACCTGCAGGTTTCTGCTTTTGCTCAAGTGTACAGGGAGGTCACACTAAACACTTTTAAAACAATAACTTTATTTGAATGTATTGTATTTTCTGGTTGTATTTTAATAAAGAGACTGAGAAATAGATTTATATATGGTCACTATACCATTGCAAAAACAACATATCTAAGGTTGTGCCACTTTTGCACACTACTGTCCATACAGTATACTCATGCAGAACAATAAGTGTTTAATACCTGGATTACGTAGGGAGCTGTGTTGAGAACTGGGGTCTGTCAGCTGTGGGGTCAAAACATGCTCTGCAAAAGGCAGGAGATGACCTTTATCCAGACAACTCCATACATACTGCATCCCAACCACAGGGATCTGAAGCTTGTGAATGCTCTTCTGTCTGTTACTGCTCAGATCATCCACACTGCTGGTCACCACAAAAGAGCACTGAACAAATGATATAAAGTACAGATCAATTTAACTCAATACCCTGTAATACAAATTCTAATGGTTTCCATTATAACTACAGATAAAGCCATATATTTCTTATTTCAGTTGGATTTAATATTGTTTTATTGGTTCTCATCTGTCAAATTACCAGTACAGATCATTATAGTTTCAATTTCCAACTTCATCTGAATCACAGCTTTGCAATGAATCATTAGCTTTGTCTTAAAGAGTAAATCTCTAAGAACAAATAAGTGTCTATTAAACAGACGACAGACCTGTTTGTTAATCACATAACTGATGTTTCCTCCATTATCCAGAAGAGCTGACCTCAGCTTCTTCTTCTCTTTAAAAGGCAAAGTCTTCACATCTAACAGCACGTTACAGTTGTCAAACACCGCCATAATGACCCCCGATATTAAGCTGCAGAGATAAACAAAGGCCTGCAATGATGAAGTGCTAAATATTAAACAGATGATGGCCTTACAAAAGAATTTATACCCACTGAACTTTTCCACATTTTAAAATGTTACAACCACAAAGAAAAATGTATTTTATTGGGATTCTATGAAATTGTCCGAAACAAAGTGGCACATAATTGTGAAGTGAAAGGAAAATGATAAATGGTGTCCAAATGTTTTTTGCAAATAAACATGCCCGTCCACAAAAACTGACAGGCCGTGTTAGGAGAACATTAATCAGAGAAGCAACCAAGAGACCTGTGGTAACACTGGAGTAGCTGCAGAGATCCACAGCATAGGTGTGAGAATCTGTCCACAGGACAACTATTAGTCGTGCACTCCACAAATCTGGTCTTCATGGAAGAGTGGCAACTTGAAGAAAGCCATTGTTGAAAGAAAGCCATAAGATATCCCGCTTGCGACAAGCCATGTGGGGGACGCGGCAAGCATGTGGAAGAAGGTGCTCTGGTCAGATGGGACCAAAATTGAACTTTTTGGTTTAAATTCAAAACGTTACGTGTAACACTGCACATCACCCTGAACACATCATCCTCACAGTGAAACATGGTAGTGGCAGCATCATGTGATGGGGATGCTTTTCTTCAGCAGGGCCAGGGAAGCTGGTCAGAGTTGATGGGAAGATGTATGGAGGCAAATACAGGGCAACCTTAGATGAAAACCTTGCAAAAGACTTGAGACTGGGGCGAAGGTTCACCTTTCAGCAAGACAATGACCTTAAACATACAGCCAGAGCTACAATGGAGTGGTTTAGATCAAAGCATATTCATGTGTTAGAAAGGCACAGTCAAAGTCCAGAGTAGACCTAAATCCAATTGAAAATCTGTGGCGAGATTAGAAAATCGATCACCATCCAATCTGACTGAGCTTGAGCTATTTTGCTAAGAAGAATGTGCAAAAACATTTTACTCTCTAGATGTGCAAAGCTTATACCGCAAAAGACTTTAATTGCAGCGAAAGGTGGTTCTACAAAGTGACACTATGTGTGGGTCTATCACATACATTCTAATAAAATACATTTTTCTTTGTGGTTTTAACGTGTCAAAATGTGAAAAAGTTCAGTGGGTATAAATACTTTTGCAAGGCACTGCATCTTGACCATTAAACATTAAGTAATATATTGACATGGTTTACAAACATCAACAATGTACAATTCAGTGTGAAATATTGAAATATATCTTAAAGGAAAACACGCAACCTCATACATGGCCAGATTTCTGACTAACTGAAGTTAATCTCTTCCTACACGATGAGATACAGGAGAGTCCTCGGTATAAACACTGACGCAGTAACTATTATATTGTCATGAGATTAATAAACAGAATTAGTAAACTTACCGTGAGTAAAGTTAGAGTCGGGTGATAAATTTAGTTTGAAGACTATACATATAATCCAACCTGACTGTGTAAAGTGCAGTAAATGTCAGTACTGTACTTCCTTACATACGGTAAGGACACGCCCCTCATCATGCTGTACAAACATAAGACGAGCGCCATCAAGTGGTCGAAAACAGCCATTACAAAAATACCAAAATTATCTTCCCTTAGTGATCCTGCAGTTAGTTGTAAGAACAAATTTGTATAATTTAATAGCAAGATCATTGTCTTACGGTCAGTAAAAAGCATTGTGACACTACATAATCTATCCCATTTTCACATATAGCCGACTTGTCCTTCTGAAAGAGACAGCTCAATAATCCAAAGTAGTAAAAGTTTTTATTGACTGTAGCACAGTGGACTATCAAAAGATATCTAGGCAAACAAGTCACATATTATTATTTATAGTTACAGATATACACAGAAATGCGAACAGTTCAAACAGAAGTCTTTGAGCATTTTTGCTATTTTGTACAAAATTTTGATTATTCTTCAATTTACACTTAACTAAGTTTACAGTAAATTATAATTAAACTTCTGTCTGCTTGTCTTTCTGGCATTATTCTTTGGTATATATTAACACTGTTACATAAACACTTTAATTTGACTCAAAGGGGTGGTTTCTCAGACTCTTACGCCAAGACTAGCCCTTACTTTACTTAGGAAAATAACTAGTTTTAACAGACATGTCTTCTAGGGCTGTCAAAAGATTAATCGCGATTAATCGCATCCAAAATAAAAGTTTGTGTTTACATAACATATGTGTGTGTACTGTGTATAATTATTATTTATATATAAAAACACACCCAATCATGTATATATTTAAGAAAAAATTGTTATATTTATATATAAAATATTTATATTTATATATAATATAAATTATAGAAATGTATATACAGTATTTAAATGCAAATATTTCTTAAATATATACATGAATGTGTGTGTATTTATATATATATAATATTTATACACAGTACACACACATATGCTATGTAAACACAAACTTTTATGTTGGATGCGATTAATCGCGATTAATCTTTTGACAGCCCTACAACATTACTTGTGTGCATTTTGAGGCAAAACAAAGGGCACTGATGTATTTTAAAATTTTTGTTTTCAGTTTGGACAACTCTTACATTTATTTTAGTCTAGGACAAGTCGAATCCCTGTCAGAGAAATCGCCCCATTATCAAATAAATAAAAAAATCGATCATATTCTTATCATTTTCATTCGTGCTCGAGCAAATACATAAATCCTCACAAAGTGTTGCACCAGGTTCATCAGTCGGGTTAAACATTAGTACAAACACATTTGAAAAGCCCCAGTTATTATTCATTTCTATTGTATGGAATAGAAAATAAATCACAACATTTTGTGTAACACTTAAAAAGTCATAAGCAATTTAAACAGTATTAAAGTAAGTTCAAGATAACATAAGTTTCATTGTTTGAGTAAATTATTCTTTAATATATTGTTTGAGGCTCTACTGAATTATACAGTACAGTAGACATGTTATTGACATTGTTACAGAGTTAAGAGGTTAAAAATTGATTGAACAAATGTCAATGAAAAGTTCTGTCCAGTTACTAAATAACAGATAAACCCAAACGCCTGTCCAGAACAGATACGAGTGGAGAGTATGGAAGTGGTGAATCACAGCCCAGTAACTGGCGTGTGGATGATTCCCAATCCCAGCCGAACTCCAGTCTGCTGCACACACATGGATATTGTTTATCTGCCCAGCAAGCCCAGTCCACTGCTTTCTTCACAGCCTCCCAGTGCACTGGCCTGCATGAAGGAAACTTTATGAATCTAATAAAGAGAAACTATGGCACATTAAAATGTGTGTGCTGTGTGCTCTTACCTGGGACCCTCAGAGTCTTTCAGAGAGAAGAGAGACTGAAGCAGCTTCCCCTCGGCTGACTTCTTTACTCGAATCAGCTGCAGCACCAACAGAGTGGCCACCAGTCTCAAAATATCTGCATGAGCCTTTGCACCTGACAGACAAAACATCTGGGTTATCAACTACTATTTTACTTTCACTAGTTAAAGCGCTCTCATCCAGGATTAGGCCAAAAACCTCAGATTTATACAAAAGAGCCACGGGTGCTTTCAGCAACTTGGCATATTGTCAAATATTTGGTTTCTGTATCTGCAGTGTCGCTCAAAGTAGACACAATTTGATCAGTCACACTTAATTAAATCCCACTCTCTGTAAATTAACATTAAACATAAAATACCTCTTCATATGCTGTAATTGTGCCATAATGCATAGTAGTTTAGTGTGTGTCTAAACAAATTGTCCATAGAAATATTGCAGTTTGTTAGAAAAAAGTATTATTTGTATTTAGAAATGTCTACAGTATGTGTATGCTGATTTATCTTTTAGAGGCATCACAACAGTCATAGATGTTTTATATCACTGTAACATTTCTATTGTTTTAAAAATTTTATACAATATGACATAAAATCTTCTTACCCAGTGAACAAATGCCTTTCTCCTTAAGGAAGACATTGGCAAAGAAGTCTATGTCCAGTTTGAGGAAGCTACTCAGACTCCCAGTGCATTCCCAGTATCCATCCTATGTCCAAACAGAATGCATAAATTTACATTCATTTAAATACCGCATTAATTTTTTCTGTGTAATATTTATTGCATTATATATGTAAGTACCTCATGTTGAAGCTGAAACAGCTCATCCCAGTCCACTGTGTCCTCAAGTGATCTTCGTCTTAGTTGCATGGCTGACCCTACCATTAGTTGCAGGGCTGACCCTAACATTAATCCTTCCTTAAGGGGTACTGATTTCCTTTTTTTTATAGCTCTGCCTGAAGCTTAATAAGAATTGAGACACAAGATTAACAGTTGTCTTAAATCCAGTTTTCAACAGATCTCGAAAAGACTCTCATCAAATGTGAGTAAACTTACCGGGTGCAGAAGAGATTATGCTTTCTCTTAAGCATCTCTCCGATGAAGGTCTGATTTCAGGGCTTGATAAATCCCATGGCTGTTCAGAGACAGCAGCTGACATTCTCTTGTAACATGATACTGATTGAAAGGAAGGAGGAGGAGGAGGAGGAGGAGGAAGAGAAGCAGCAGAACGCATGATAGGAGGTGGAGGAAGGGGCCTTTCTTTTAGGGAGGCACCAACCGGAGGAGATGCACCAACAAAAGAAGATGGTGGAGAATCAGCAAGATGAGGTGGAGGAAAAGCCCTAACAATGAAAGCTGGAGTAGAAAAAGCTCTAACAGAAAAATCTGGACCTTGAGGAGTGGGAAGAGAAGCCCCAGTAGCAAAAGCTAGATGATAAGGCACTGCGAAAGGAGCTGGACGAGAAGCCCCCTCAGCAAAAGATGAAAGAGAAGCCCCCGAGGCACGAGCCTGAGGTAAAGCATCAAAAGTCATGCTGTTCGTCACAGTCCTTCCGCCTTCCCAACACTCAACAGAAGGGGCATCACACAGAGGACGAGGTGGAGAAGGAAGCAGAGAGGAGTTAAGCGGGACCATAGGTGGAGAGAGAAAACCTCTTTGACGGGCAGCACGGGAAGGTGATTTTATCTTTAAAGTGAAAGGAAGGTAGCCACATCCATGCTCTGCACGGTCTGCATAGTTTTGCATTGATTGTGAACGCATTTCATATGAAACAGCTGCTCCGCGACGTGAAGAAAAAGGCACTGCCATTTCAAAAGCATAACTAATATCCTGGGCAGAACTTTCATAATCGCTTGACTCCAGTTCTAACATATCAAAACACTCAGATTCATCATCTTTAAATGTCATGTCATCGGAAAGTTTATCAGAAAGAGCACAGCTCTCAAAGCACATGCCTACGAGGCTCTCCTCAGAATCTACCTAGAAAACAAGACAAAACAAAACTTTTATGGCATTGTGGTAAAAGTTGAATATGCTATAAGGCGGCTGCATATATGAAAAAAATACAATTAATCCCTAAAAAAATTCTAACAAAAGGTTTCTCAGCTGTTTTTTGTAGTATTAGGTGTCCCTAATAACATACTAAAAGTTTACCAAAGTTTGACCACTAGAAAGGTGTAATTTTCAAGATGGCGTCCAAGACAGGCAGGAAGCCCTTAAAATATCCTTACTCCTTCATTATTTGAGCTAGCCAAGTAATCTTGGTGTCTAACCCCATGATTTATGGGTCTATGAATCCATTGGACTTGTCTAAATTTCACTGACATGATTATATAGTTATAGAATACATGATTTTGTGAGATTACTTTAAGGTTTTATCTTTCTTTGGGGTGAACCAGAGATGTAAACGATGTAGCCTATGCCATGTAGGTCCTACTCAATATGTGTTTTTAGACACATACCCTTTTCTTGCTAAAACACAGACTTGACATTCAATGTAAAATGTAATGCACCAAAAAATAACTTAAATTTGAGTTGAGTTGTGTAACTTTGATCATAAACAACTCTGAATTAGCCCGAACAGAGGCCTGTGTGTGAGCCCTCTACAATGGTTATTCATTTCAATTTGAATAAGGTATTACATATGTAATTCATCTTAATTCATAAATATTTTGAGTGTAAAAGTGGCATTATACTAAACCTAACAAAACGAAATTCACAATTGTTAGCAATTAAGAAGATGGTGGAAGAGAATCCTGACATATTGCTTGGCTCATTGAAATGTTGTTGGCAGCACAGTGTATTACATTTTGTTCAAACAAAATACATCCTTGACTACTTAAACCACACACCGCACCCAGATTTGGCGATGGAAAATGGTGGACATCAAGGATGAAGCTTTTCAGCTCACTTTTGGGGCCTTTTACTGGGTACAGTACTAAACAATACTTTTTTTAGTACAAACTCAGTTGAGGTTCCAAGCCAGCTGATGATGTAGTGGGCAGCGCTTCAACATGTGGGGCCCTATTTTAACAATCTGAAACGCAAGTGCGAAGTGCAAAGCGCATGTGACTTGTGGGCGGATCTTGGGCGCTGTTGCTATTTTCCCGGCGGGAGAAATAACTCTTGCGCCAGGCGCAAATCAATAAGGGGTTGGTCTAAAGTAGGTTCATTATTCATAGGTGTGGTTTGGGCGTAATGTCAAATAAACCAATCAGAACGCTATCCAACATTCCCTAAACGCAAGGGCGCAAGGTCCATGGCGGGTTGCTATTATTATGACGGATTTACCAGGCGCACGCCAGGAGCGGTTCACAGCCGAGGAGACCGACGTTCTTGTAAGAGCAGTCAAAGACAGAGAAGTTGTTTTGTGTGGGGGTAGGAGAAACCCGCCCAAATCAGCGTAGGTTAAACAGGCGTGAGAGGAAATAGCCACAATTGTCTCATCAGCTGGCATCCCCATCGTTGCGCCAAGATGAAGGATTATCATCTCCAGCTGAACTTCGCACAGACAAAACTGCTTGTCATATCATCTGGCCCTAAGATTCATCACAATCTTTTCATTCAACTTGGTTCTTTGACCATTACGCCTTTCAGGACAGCCAGAAACCTGGGTTTGGTCAGTGATGGTCAGCTTAGTTTCACAGAGCATGTTGCCAGCACTGCCCGCTCTTGTAGATTCATTCTCTACAACATTAGTAAAATTAGAACTTTTCTATCTGAGCATGCTACACAAGTTCTAGTCCCAGGCTCTTGTCCAGGCTCAGACTGGACTACTGCAATGTACTCCAAGCCAACACAACCAAACCCACTCTAAAGTGGTACTAAACTTAAAAGCTAACCAAGCCCAAGTAAAGTGATCTTGCACGACCCGACCTGTGGGGTCTATGCAATGGAAAGACTGCTGCTCCAGAAAGCCTCCTGCAGATGATCCACTGTAATTGCACAACTGTCTGCCGAACACAACAGTGCAGGGCATATGGACTACTTGTGGACCATGTCAAGTTGGGAATTGTGAGAATCACTATAATCGACTAATGGTAAATCTAGTGAAGGTCACAGTGCAAAAAAGTATACAAAATAAACCAGAACAAGAGGAAACAACTGAAGAAAATAAAAAAGATATGTATTAATAAGAAAAGTATTAAAAAAGGCAACAAAAAAAACAGATTCTAAAATGTTAAAAATAAATAAATAAATAAAAGGGGTTAACGGTACTGAGCCTTCACATGGCAGCCCTCTTTTGACTGATTTTACAGTACCACACAGTTCTAATGAATTTATTTTTTATTGGAATCAACAGAATTGTTATGAACTGAAACAACCAACACTAGGCAAAACAACATGGGAAATGAGACACCAGTACACCTGGTTTAGGGGGAATACAATGGAGTAATGGTCATTTTAAGAACATGACGGCCGCCATTTTGAAAATTTAACATTTTTTAGGGTCAAACCATATTTGCAGCTGACTATATGAGTGTTCAGATTTGATTTTGACATTCACATTATACAACAATAAAATACACAATGACATTTACTGATGTTATTATTCAGTCTGATTGTTAATAATACTCAATCCAAACCTCTTTAGTCTGCTCCTCCTCAGTCCAGCCCATATAAGGCAGAATATCCACATCCTCTTCTGCGATTAGTTTAGGAATATCTGTGAATCCAGTGTCAAGCTGATTCTGGTCCTACACAGAGAAAATTAGGTCATGAACGGAAAAAAAGATTTTTATGAATCACACAAGTGGTTGACCAATATTGGAAAAGTTAAGAAACTGATTAATATTTGGTATCAGCATCTGTAATCAGTAAAAAGCAGTATTTTTTCAATATTTGACTATATTTATTTATTCTGTAGTCATTGATGCCATAGTCTGTGTACTGTAGGTAAATAATATTTTGCTTTTCTGTGAGAAATATCTGATTCTTAGTGTGCATACATTTACCACGTTAGTTCAGTATGTGAACTTTGTTGATTTTTTAAATTAATTTTATGTATAAACACATTATTACAATCCAACTATTAGACAAAACAAGAAGAAACTGTTAACTACAATAAAAAATATTTTTTTTACAGTTATTTTTGTAATTTTTATAACTTTTTTGTAAATATTATGTAATAGTGTTCATTTAATTTCAGTAAAGTTGTGTATGTATATATCTGCAGGGCTGAAGAAGGTAGAAATTCACTGGGGCATAGGTGCCAATCCCAGTAAAAAAGGCCAAATGGTCTCAATCAATTTTAATTTAGTAATTTTACCCTCTCTTCAATGGCCACAAAGCTGGTGAACTGAGACAAGACGGAGAACTCTTTACTGAGTTCAGTGATGTAAGACTTCAGCTCTGCTTTCTTTCCCTGATAAACAGATAAAAACATCAAGTCAACTTCATCTGCCAAACGCATGTATGCATGTCATAGTCTGATGATTTTCCATGAACATATTAAAGAAATATTGTACCTCATGTTCTGCCTCACTGTTTCCGAGTATGCCATCTTCATAATCTCTGATGATCGCTCTGGCTGTTAACTTGTGAAGGAACTACACACGCACACGCACACGCACACGGACACGCACACGCACACGCACACGCACACACACACACACACACACACACACACACACACACACACACACACACACACACACACACACACACACACACACACACACACACACACACACACACACACACACACACACACACACACACACACACACACACACACACACAACAATCTCAATAACATAATTCATAAAACAATCAATGATATTGATGATTATCTTAAATATTTAAGATGCTGGCACTCACAGTTCCGTTTGTCTTTTGAAGTTCTGTGGTTGACACCATTGTTTTTATCTCCTGTCCACTCAGATCACCAAACAGCATGGCCTGAAGAAGTCAACATCATACCATTCAAAACAATAAATGCATAACAACTCAAGCTGAGAAAATAATATATCTAAAGATCTTACCACCTTAATTTAAGGAAGAAGAGACACGATACAGACAGAACAGTGCATTCATAATCACACTGCTAGTTAACAAACAAACAAAAACTACTACATGAACCAAACTGATTCAGCTGCACAGCATCAGATCATCAGTCCTACCTGAGTACAGTGTGGCACAAAGCCGTACACGAGTGTATGACAGTCACTGAAGAGAGCGTGAAGCTGTGAGGGGGCCTGAACAGGAGGGGGTGCTGTGGGATTAAATTGCTGCCATTTCACTGCCACTGATCTGCAGCCGGGAGACTCCACCCGCTGAACCTGAGCACGCACCTGAAATCACCAAATCATTTTACTGTATGTGAGACCCTGGTCTACTGTAACGCTCTCACTTATTAAATAAAAAAAGTGAAAGATGACTAGTGTATGATTTACCTTCTCTGTCCATGTGTGTTTCATCTTTGTGTTGAAAAATTCATACGTCCCACCGCCTGCTTGAGCCAAAGCTCTGAGCATATGACGATTAGCTGTCAGGCTACACAAAGACAAACATGAGTCACACTGTAGATTCATAAGTGTAATACATTTTAATTGAGAGACATGAGGAAAACAGAAAGACACCATTACAGTTTTTTTCGATTGCTAAACGCCAGTGGGCACAACTGGAGTCACATGTGCAAAACTCTAACTACAGTCTGCACAGCAGCAGTTCATGTGGACCAAACTCTAGTTCGTTTTTCATTGCTTGAACACAGTTTTCAAAACTTTACACACTTATTCCATGACTTTAATCACAACCTGCACAACACTGTGGATTTACAGCACTTTGTTCAAATGCTAACACACTGCTGTCAAAACTGTGAATCACACATTCAAAACACAATTGATTTCAGCCTTGTGCCTTTCAAACACTGCTGATTGCAATTTCATATAAATATAAATTCCAATTTCATATATATATTTCATTTATATATAATATTACCTTTCATGTACTTTAAGTTTCTACCTTTTTTTCTCATTACTGTAATTCCGTAAATTACTACAGACAACTGAAGCAAACTGCTAATTTTCATTTACCCTAAAAAATTATGATGTTCTAAAAAAAATATTGTGATAAATCAATAAATAAATCATTCTTTAAAGAAAACATTACTTGGTGTGACATCACTGAAATTGTTAAAACTGTAAAGATATAAAGTTAGTATTTTGTGTATTGGTGTTTGATGTTAGTTTTTTTCCTCTCAGTGTGTTGTGAGTGACAGTGTGTGTTATCTCAGTGAGGGTTGTGTTTAGTGTTTGGCTGCACGGAGCTGTTTTGAGCTATATGTTAAGAGTTGTGCTCAGGTGACTTTTGGTAGTGCAGACTGTAGTTAGAGTTTTGCACATGTAGCTCCAGTTGTGCCCACTGTCGTTTAGCAATCGAAAAAAACTGTAACATTCGACTCCATTGATTTGAAATAAAAACCTCTTTAAAGACAGACCTGAGGCCGCAGGTGAAGACTCGCGTGTGGCAGGAGTTTTCTCGGACCAGCTGAAGAGTCAGCGCCTGGTTCTGTACGTGTCCATCAGAGATCAGCAGGATGTTTCTCATGCCATGTGATGGAGGTATCAGGCTCAGGCTACGGAGAGGCCTCCACAACTCAGTGCTGCCACCTGTTTCATTACACGACTGTTGATAAAGACGTCATTAATGCAATGATACACAGAGAAACTGAGATTTGTGACCCTGTTTGTGAAATCTAGGCTAAAGTTTGAATCTAATTACGCATTAATGTTTGACCTCAATCATTGACTTTACATTGATTCAATCTTTGAATCTTTGGCCTTATCCAGTCAACACTAAAGACATCAAGCATATATTTCCACAGGATGATTTTATGTAAATAACAGTAAATCACTTAAGCAGGGTTATCACAGACTGGGTCACATTCTAGTGATTAAATAAATAGGTCAAGCTTTGGCTGGCAAAGGCCACAAGCAGGTATGAATATGTACTCATAAATAAAATATATATTGTGATGATATACTGTATAGTTTTGCCAACAAAACATTAATTGCAGAAACACCAATCTTCAACCATTTTATCTGCTACTCACCATAATGAATTTTCTGGCTGATTCAAAAGTTTCATCTAAGAGCACTGGTGCAGGAAACGCTTCCTTGTAATCTACAACAACAGACACATTAGAAATTACACTTAGGTTAACATCTTAGTATGAATTTTATTGAAGTGAAGATAAATCTCAACAGCAGGTTCATGAGCACTTACCAGTGCCAAAAGAGATGATGTTGATCTTTAGTGATCGGTCTAAAGAGTTAAGGACTTGAAGAGCAATCCTGCGAGCGTTTAGCATGGCGTCTCCCCGCATTGACTCTGAGGTGTCCAACAGGATGATGACATCACTCACACTGGATGGACCTTCAGAGTTGGACTTAAAGTCTGGATAAAACACCAACATGCAGGCCTGGAGAGATCATTGTGGGATGAAAGCAAGGTTCGATCCAAAGCCCAAATGAACAAAAAAGAAGATATTTTGATAATTGATGGTACCCACATTGCATTTCATTAGGGGTCAAGCACCGAAGGTGCTGAGACACCTATTGTAATTGTTAGTATTATTATTATTATTATTCTGCTTCTTCTTCTTCTTCTTAGCCATAGGCGTCTATGGCAGCCCTATGAACCGTACATAGGAAAATGATGAAATTTGGCACAGTTGTAGTGGTTGTCTTAAAAAGTCATGTGACCAAAAATGGAGTCTCTAGTACTAACTCTATAGCGCCACCAGCAGTTCAAAAATTCAATGTTCAAAGGGTTATAACTTCTGATCCGCTTGATCTATGAAAATTCTACTTAGTACACGTGATTGCTCTCCTCATGCTTGTTGATTTTAATACCTTACAGTAAAACTCCACCCATTACAGTAGCGGCCATTTTGAAATGTACAGTATTCCATTTTTTCGCTACTCCTCCTTCAAATGTTGTTCAATTCTTATGAGATTTGGCACAGATGATCTTTGGAGTAAGCCGCATAGAAATGACTGAACAGAATTTTGATATTTATCTTTGTTCAAAAGTAATAAATGCGCAAACTTAACGAGGTTGACGCAAAAATGGTTCTGAAGCTGTAGCTCAGTCATTCTTTGATCAATTGAAATGAAATTTGGTACACTTCATGTGGACCATGAACTTGGGGTCCATGCCAAATTTGGTGACAGCGCCACCTATGGGTCATGAGATAATAAAATAGGCTATTTTTGCCCATAACTTCTGAACTGTTTGTCAGAAAATTATGATCTTGATGTCTATGGATTGCTTACCTCATGCCGCATCTGTCGATGTGTATTATGCCGGGTTTGACCGAACCGCCTGTCCGCCATTTTGAAATTTCACATAATTTGTTATATTTTTTGAACTATTGGACATATCCGCGCAAAAATTAGTAAGGAGCTTCGACATGATGTCCTGAAGGTACCTGGGAAGTCAGAGTACAGCGCCACCTAGGGGTTATAAACTATAACAGTTCTCATGGAACTGCTTATAACTTCTGAATACTTTGTCTGATATTAATTTCTTTGTGAAATTGTATTCACTGGTTTATGCCGATTGCAACGATGCCTCGTTTGTCATTTTCCAACATTCTGTTCATGTGTTATTGTAAAGCATATGGTAGATTATTTTTTCGCTACTCCTTTTACAAATGTTGTTTATTTTATGCCAGGTACTGCTCGTATAATGTTTGGAGCAATCCGCACAGAAATGACCGAACAGATTTTTGATATTCTGTTCTCTTTCTTAGAAATACCACTCCAAAGTTGACCGTGCCTGTGACGTTGTCTATTTGTCATAGTAAATTAATGTGACTGTATATTACATTGTATAGCATTACTATACAGAATGATGTTCTTGTCTTCAATCTCATTTGAGCTTTTTGATTCCCATATACATTGTATTTCTGATAGTTCTGCTCTGCACTGTCAGTTCTGCATCTGTGTTGATTGGCACACGTCAATCCTTGAAGCACCTAAGCTGTTTTTTGCTGCCCTTTGAGCTGTGTTAGCTGAGTTGCGCATCTGGTTAACCACATGCCATGAGATTCTGAGGTCATGGGTTCAAACCCCATGTGCAGTGATATTTTGTCTTAACTTTTTTCTCACTTAAGTTTTGTGATTTTCATACAATACATTGTATTTCAGTTATTTGTGCTCTCTGTTGTTATTTCTGCACGTTTGGTAATTGCTGGATATCAATGTTTACAGCTCTAAATCTCTATTCTATAGCTTGGACACACCAACTCAGTGGTTTAATCGTTTACTCAGTGGCGCATGCGGTTAGTGCGTTGCTTTGGGAACCTGAGGTCATGGGTTCGAATCCCAGCTCTTACTTTGACTTATTGAGATTTCCTTTTGTGTTCCCTTTAACACGTTCTTCTCGACCTGTCTGGTTTTCCACACGTGTTATATTTTTGCCATCTTTACTGTTGTTGCTCCGCACTGCAGTGGTTCTGCTCTGCATTTGCTTTGCTTCGGGTTCGGGCTCTGTATTGCGCGCTTTCTGCGCTTTGCGCATTTGCTGCGTCGTGTGGTTTTTGCTGTGCTTTGGGTGCTCATTGCGCTGAAGGTGCTTGACCCCGCAATTGCTGCTTGCAGCTATATTTGTATTTGTTTTCTCTACTATGGAAGTCAATGGGTACCAGCAGCCATGTGCTTACCATCGTTTATCCAAATATCTTCAGAAAAAAATCATACAGGTCTAAAACAACATGAGGGTGAGTAAATGATTCATTTTGGGTGAAATATCCCTTTAGGGCCATCAATGAAAATGTAAAGTTTGTTTCACTTCAGAATACTTTATATTATCTAGTTTTAATAGCAGGTGTAAACTGATGGTTTCTGTACCTGACTCTCTTTGTCTGGATGTTTCTCCACCCACATTCTGGGCATGTGGATCTTAGAAAGACTGAAGGTCACCTGGAGCCCATCAGATCCAAGAGTTTGTCCTGGCAAAGTACTGATCACAGCCTTACAGTCTGTCCTCTGAGTGGAGAAGTTAAAGATAAATGTTAATATCCCTTCTTATTTTATGCATTTTAATGCTTATTTACAAAACAGTTAAGTATTTAGTGATAAATAACCTTGATTTTGATGAGGTGTGAAGACTCTAAGTTGATGATCTCATAAGGCATTTCAATGGACATACACAGAGAGAACTCCCTAAAGAAAAAGATGCAAGAAGTTTTTTTTAAATAATATTTAGTAGGTGCAATTCAATCTTAGTGAATTTAGATTCGTACCCCTCTGACTGAAGCTCTGTCACAGAGATCTTCTCAACAGTTCCCTGAAATACAACACAACTTTATTTCTCTACAGAACAGAATGAAACATCCTAACAGTATTGCACACAGTGTTTGAATTAAAGTTCAGTCGTGACAAAAGGCCGACTGTGTCATACCTGAGTTTTCTGATTGAGAGCGGCGCTCTGCTGCCACGGTGCTACACTGCCGGGCAGAGAGAAGATGATGGAGCCTCCTCTCACAACCAGCTCAGTGATGAAGGTCACCTTGATCAAAACTGTGGCTCCTGGAGGAAGGTTCCCAACGCTGATAGTAAATACATCCTGTCTCACATAAACATACAGACTTAAACATACAGATGCTGAATAATCACTGTGGTTTGTCTGTCTGCTGTAATAAATACATCTATAAAGAAACAATAATATAAAAAACTCACAGGTGCATCCTGGTCCATTAGATACGCTCCATGGCCCTTCTCTATTGCTTGTCTGTATTCTTTACGAGCCTGTTCTTTTTCCTTCACCTGCAGGAGGAAGAAAGAAAATAAATGAGAAACCAAACATAAAGGTTGAAATTGAAAGCAGAGCTGCTCAGCTGCGTTTGACAAATTGTGAATGATAACCACCTTTCCAATGACATGCTTTCCATTGATAAAGGCCTCAAATCCACACACCGCTGCTGTTTCCTCCAGTGGAAAGACGTATTTTGCTTCAATGGGAACTTCACTTTGGTTTGTGTAAGTCTGAAAAATGATGACCTGGTGAAGAGAAGAGAAAGTAGACTTGAAATTATAATGCAATGCTCTTTAACAGGGATTCTCAAACTTTTTGGGGCCAGGGACCACTTATAGGGGAGAAACATTTCCAAGAACTCCATTTAACAGTTTTAAGGCATACTGTACCTGCAGACTTTCCACAATGTACTCTCATGTGCTATTAAACAATTATCGATATTGTAAATTTTTCAAATCTAAATACTTTAGGTTTAAGGTAATACCTGTTTCATAGCTTCATTAAATTAACAGTAACATTAACAGTTTTTCTTTTAAGTGAACTTCCATTGACCATATTAGGACCCCTACTTTTGAGTTTGCACTTGAATAATCTTCCAGATGTTTGTCCTGAAGCATTTATTCAAATGTACGCAGATGATACTGTAATTTATGTACACAATAAAACAAATTATCTGCTGTTATGATCAAAATCTCAGACTGATAAATCAGTGATCTTAATCGCTAAATGATCAAAAAACAGCTTGAATATACTTTAAGATTAGAAAGATGGAAGAGGCTTTACCAGAGATATTAGTAATTGGTGACAAATGGTTAACTACTTGTAAATTAGTAATTTATACAGAGTCAACTTTCAGTAGAAGCAGCAAAAATATTCTTGCACTCGTTGATCTTCTCTCACTTTTCTTACTGCATCACTTTATGGCCACAAGCAGGAAAATCTGCTTTTAGACCTTTACATAGTTTATATAAACGTGCTATAAAAGTGTTTGATAAGAAAGCTGTTAGACATCATCATTGTCTTATAATTCAAAAGCATCATTTATTTACTTTTACCAATTTTTTCATAATTGCAGTTTAATTTACAAAATTGTAAATGATCTTTGCACCTCCACCATTAAAGACGTTTGTTTTGTTGCGTACTGAAAATATAAGACAGACGAGAGCCTCGTTGAGAGGTCGAATTTTAGAGAAACTTAGTTTGGTCGATCAGCTTTTTCTGTAACAGCTGTTAATAATTGGAATAATTTACCAACTGATATTAGACAGTGTACTACTTTTGTGCACATTTAAAAGGATGGTTAAAAGCATGTCCGATTTGTGATCATTAACCATATAATGTAGTTAACTTTTTTATGTTTTTGTATTTCTTTGTACGCTATTGTGTTTAAATTGTATTTTGTTTTTATTGATCATTTGGTGTACTCCTGCCCAGGAACAGCTGATGAAATTTAGCTCTGTAGCAAATTCTGGTGCAGTACTTTGTTATTGTCTATTGTCCCTGTCAAATAAAGAACTAAATCAAATAAACAACTCAGCTGTTTATGACAATTTGTTGTGATATGTCACAATCATCAGATGTTCCCTATATGCTCTTTTTAATAATACAGCACGCTTTTATAATTCATATAATTCAAATTATTTCTTGGACCCTGGCTATGGACTGCAGACCACCAGGGGTCACCAGACCCCACTTTAAGAATTCCTGCTTTGTTATGTATTGTGCCCTAACCAAACGTGATGCCCACTGGAGTTACTGACCTGACAAAGCAAGTCCATTAATTTGCACCTTACATGGACAGCCTTCAGAGGAAGTGTCTTGCCACTGCTGTCCAGGAGACCTGCGGTCATCTCCTCTAGAGGATTCTTAGTGCACTCCAGACCTTCACTGTCATCAATGAGCACTGGACAAACACATTGACACAAAATCACTAATAAAGTTGTAGATGCATTCAGCTTGACAGAGCATAAAAAGAACACGGCATCAAACTCTTTCAAACGGACATGTTTTGATCAGTGGAAGTCACTCACAGATTCTTTCGGTGGGCTGTGTGAGCTCCTCAGAAGTGTTGATCTGAGGATGAAACTCTGTCAGCTGGTCCTCCTCTAAAGTGTACTGCACTACATACTTGAGTTTGATCTGATCTGTGTTATATACAACATACTCATCATCCTGTAAAACATACACAAATGAATGTAAAGATTTGTATCACATACACACAAGAAAATTATTCAAGTACATGCACAAGGAAAAGGACCTGAAACTCTGAGGTAGTTTTTGGAGTTCGGCGGACTCCATGTACACTGTGATAGCCCTCGGGGGCGCAGGTCAAAGTGGTGTCTCTTTTCAGCAGGTTCTTGCACTGGCCCAGAGCCACGTCACACACCAACAGCAGTCGAGAGCCATCGGCTACGCTGGGCTTGGAGTATTTCACACTAGTCCTGTGATACAGATACAGTATAAAAAATGACATACGGCTAAATAAATGATGACAACATTTTCTAAATCGATCACTGACGTCAGAGAATCACTGAAGTAGATGCCTCCTCCAAGATTCCCGATATCTGTCCTCTCAATTCCGTGTTGTTCCACTCCGACCCTGGGCAGCAGCAAACCTCTGGATAAAAAAACATACATACAGTGTTGGTTTTAACATATTGTTATAAAGTGTAAAGCTGTGTAAAATGGATGATCTACTTAGTTTCATGCCTCATAACAACATTACTGTTGCCCATGTTGTATTATGAATTGACCTTATCCATTTTTTGTTTACTGCACTGCATCCACATTGTTTGTCTCCTTTCACACTAATTTGATTTCAGACAACAGCAAATCATGATTTTCAGCTTAATAAGAGACTTCTTTCAGAAAATATTACATTCTTATGGCTTGTGTTGTCTTGTGATCCATGACATAAAAATTATTAAAATAATAAAAAATACCCATTTAAAAGATTTTAGATTTTATAAAGAGATTATATATTTACAAATATATATATATATATATATATATATATATATATATATATATATATATATATTAAAGAATGTGTTCTTACCGTGAAAGTATTCCAACAAAACTGTTGGTGCCAGTCGAGTGGAGGAGGGGCTTAATGTTGCCTAACTCCTCCTTAAACATCTGAAGCTCCACCCCCCTGCTCACACGTAAAATCTTCTGAATCTGAATAGGCCTGTTGTAGATGCAAAATGAAGCAAATCATTTAAAGACAAACTCTAAAATAATAAATATTAAACCGTGTTAGAATGTCAGACCATAAACATTGAATATGATGTGACTATACTTTTCTTGAAGCATTTGAGAGATAACAGTGAACTCAGGGTTTTCTGATGGGACCACATCAATGCTGCACCTCAGGGCACGATACTTTCCCAAAGATGAGGGCAAGGGGCTTCTCATAGTGGCCTCACTCACATTCAAAATATCTCTGATCAGCTGGAGAAATCAAAACAGATAAACGTTTAAGGACCTCATATATTCCTTGACATTACAAACATTAGCAGCATTATTGAATCACTGGCAGGAATCTAAGCTAAAGGACTGCTTAATTTGGCAATGTCAACAATGTGTTACCTGACAAAGGTCTAGTTTCTGAGACACAAGTTTGTGTTTGGAAGGAGGGTCGGCTATTTGAAGGGGTAAAACAGTGTTGACCTCCTCTAGCAGGGTCTTGACTTTCTCCTCATCTTGAGTCTTTTGTGCCTGCAGCAGCAATCCCTCCACCCTGCTCACCTGCAACATCACAGAGCTATTAAATACAACAATCAAGATATGAAATATATCAGTGTTCATGTGGTTATCTAAGCTCACTCTTACATCATTAAGGCTGATGCTGGAAACAGGGGCCGTGAGGATTTTACTAAGGGAACCAAGAGCTTCGGTCCAAACCAGCTCCACGAAGACGCCCACTTCCTGTGATAGTGTGCTGCAGTTCAGCTTCTCCTCCAAAAGGAGCTGCCAATCAAAAGGGTGGATGTTAATTTTGCACCTATTTTTATGAAAACAGGGGACAATGTAAACATGGCAAAAATGTGTGTATCAAATATGATACACACATACACACATGCAATCTGCATTATGCCAACCACAATGCCAAATTAAACTAAACAAGGGTTAATATGTCATATATAACATATATTTAGGAGTCCATCAGTCACTAACTGTCTGCCTAATATGAATGTGGGTAAATGATGACAGGATTTTCATTTTTAGGTGTAATATCCCTTTAACCACTGCTTCAGTTTTGGTGAAATCTTCAGTAAATGTTTTTTAGAAACATAAAGTGGTTTCTGTCCATCAAACCTGTTTTAAGCTGTAGGATGCCAAGCGCTCAGCCTCAGGTGGAAGTGTAAAAATCTGTGTGAATCCTTTATCTTTCTCTTCTTTCATCAGCATCACATACGCTTCCAGAGCATCTTCAGAGGTGCTGCAGTACACAAGCTTGTCCCATATCACTTTCTTCTAGAGAGAGAGACTAAATCAGCATCACCACAAAACACTATCAATGTTTCCGACTGTACTTCCTATGGTTGCAATACAGACACCATAAAACAGGGGTAATTATAAAGTTGGCAAAATCGATCAATCTTTCACTATGATGGAAATGATCAAACCTCTGATTCATGCAAGATTGAACATAAGACGCGATACTGTTGACCAGCTCTTCCTTTGGCACTCTGTAGCTCCAAAACTGATAAAGTCTTCGAGTTATTCTGCAATACACAATTAAAAATGTGCAGATGTGACAAAAAACAAACATTAAAACAAATTCAGTAGCGACGGGGCTATGGTGCTCCTAGTAAAAAAGTTAGTCTGGATCTGCAATGACTAGACTTTAAAATATGGGGGGGGTACTTTTAATATGGTCACCCTAGGACATGTGTAAATCCGGGCCTTATTTATGATCGTATATGGCTAAAGCAGTTAAGAGTCTCTGGAAATATCTGTTCATCTGTATGTTGCATTAACTTACCTTCTTAAACAAAGAATACTTGGCAACTTGAAAATGTGAAGGAAATTCAGGCAGATCCTGATCACCTTTGTAAATTCTGCAGTAGGAAAATGTAAAGGTATGGCAGTCAGCTAGTATAAAGTGGATAATAATGAATTTGAACGCAGTAAAGCACAGGTGACTTTCTTTTCAATACAGGTCAAACATCTACAGTATAGTATAAGAGTTTACCTAAACTTCCCGGGATGGGGTCCGCCCTTCTCAAAAATCTCAGTCCGTGTTTGACCCATGACGCTCCCTTTTACTGGTATCTGAGTCAACACTTTTCCCTCTTAGGGTGGAAAAGAACCTTATTTAAACAGCAGTTCTCAAATGCACTTAAAACACAATACAAACACAAGTTTGAATACATCAGAATATACAATACTATGGAGAAGTCTCAGGTCACCACCAGCTTTGTTGTTTAACAAAATGTTTTCCATATTTATTTTTTCTTCTCTCTATCAAGATACAGGAAAACAGAAAATATAGGAAATATGCACACAAAATGTAAACAAAGGCACAATTTTCTGAACAAATTGGCTTCTTCAGACAAAAGTTAGTATTTAGTGTGACCTCCTTTGAACTCTTTTAAGGAGACATAAAGGTTTCATTTGATTTTGATTTACGAGAGCCTGCAGGTTTTTGCTTTTGCTCAAGTGTAAAAGGAGGTCACAATCAACACGTTTAAAACAATAACTATTTGAATGTATTGTATTTTCTGGTTGTATAATAATAAATAGACTGAGAAAACAACAAATCTAAGATTGTGACATAAGACTTTTGCACACTACTGTCCATACAGTATACTCATGCAGAACAATAAGTGTTTAATACCTGGATTACGTAGGGAGCTGTGTTGAGAACTGGGGTCTGTCAACTGTGGGGTTAAAACATGCTCTGCAAAAGGCAGGAGATGACCTTTATCCAGACAACTCCATACATACTGCATCCCAACCACAGGGATCTGAAGCTTGTGAATGCTCTTCTGTCTGTTACTGCTCAGATCATCCACACTGCTGGTCACCACAAAAGAGCACTGAACAAATGATATAAAGTACAGATCAATTAAACTCAATACCCTGTAATACAAATTCTAATGGTTTCTATTATAAATACAGATAAAGCCATATATGTCTTATTTCAGTTGGATTTAATATTGTTTTATTGGTTCTCATCTTTAAAATAACCCAACAGATTACCAGTACAGATCATTATAGTTTCCATTAAAACCAATACACTTCTCTTCTTATTATATTTTTTATTTCAACAGGGTTTAGAAAATTTTGTAAACTTCATCACAACTCTGCAAACAATCATTAGCTTTGTCTTAAATAGTAAACCTCTTAATTTTGACACTTTGTTAATAGATGTCTGAACAAAGAAGTGTCTGTTAAACAGAAGACAGACCTGTTTGTTGACTACATAACTGATGTTTCCTCCATTATCCAGAAGAGCTGACCTCAGCTTCTTCTTCTCTTTAAAAGGTAAAGTCCTCACATCTAACAGCACGTTACAGTTGTCAAACACCGCCATAATGACCGCCGATATTAAGCTGCAGAGATAAACAAAAAAGTGATAAATATTAAAGAGATGATGACACCGATAAAAGTAGTTTGTGTTTCAATCCTTTCGCCCATGTCTTGACCATTAAAGATTAATATACTGACATGGTTTACAAAACATCAACAATGTCCAATACAGTGTGACATATTGAAATATATCTTAAAAGCGCACACATGAGCTTATACATGGCCAGCTGTTTAATTTAGGTTAATCTCTTCCTAGACGATGAGATACATGACAGCATCGGTATAAACATTTTTATTGTCATCAGATTAATAAACCGAATGAGTACTTACCGTGAGTAAATTTAGAGTCGGGTGATAAATTTAGTTTGAACACTATACATATAATCCAACCTGACTGCGTAAAGTGCAGTAAATGTCAGTACTGTACTTCCTGACATACGGTAAGGACACGCCCTCATCATGCTGTACAAACATAAGACGAGCGCCATCATGTGGTCGAAAACAGCCATTACAAAAATACCAAAATGATCTTGCCTTAGTGATCCTGCAGTTAGTTGTAAGAACAAATTTGTATAATTTAATAGGCATTTCAAAGCAAGATCATTGTCTCACAGTTAGTGCACAACATTATGACATTACATAATCTTTACCATTTTCACATATAGCCGACTAGTCCTTCTGAAAGAGACAGCTCATTAATCCAAAGGAGTAAAGGTTTAAATTGACAGTAGCACAGTGGACTATCAAAAGATATCTAGGCAAACAAGTCACATATCATTATTTATAGTTACAGATCTACACAGAAATGCAAACAGTTCAAACAGAAGTCTTTGTGCCTTTTTACTATTTTATGTCAAATAAAGATTATTCTTCAATTTACACTTACAAGTTCATACGGTTTAAAGTAAATTATAATTAAACTTCTGTCTGCTTGTGCTTCTGGCATTAATTTGTATATTTATATAAGCTATATATTTACACTGTTAAAAATTATGCTTTATTTTGACTCAAAATCAAATAAATAAATAAAGTACACAAGATTTCACAATTGATTTTACAGTCCTTAAGTGACTTTTCATTGTTTTCCTGAGTTTGAAAAGCCCCAGTTATCACTCATTTCTATTGTATGGAAAGGAAAATAAATCACAACATTTTGTGTTACACTAAAAAAGTCATAAGCAATTAAAACAACATTAAAGTAAGTTCAAAATTCAAGTTTCATTGTTTGAGTAAATTATTCTTTAATATATTGTTTGAGACTACAGAATTATGAAATGTTATTGACATTGTTATAAAGTTTTGAGGTCAGAAATTGAAACAAGAAATGTAAACGAAAAGTTCTGTCCAGTTACTAAATAACCGATAAACTAGACTATTAGACTAATCCAGAATAGGCCTTAGTTATATTAGGACATTAAAGTAGTTTTTACAAACAAACCTTACAAAAAACAATACTGGTGTGCGTCTTGAGACAAGACAGTGGTATGATATATATTAAGATAGGTCAGTGCAAGATGTTTTTAAATGAAGGCAGCTCAAACATGCATTTTATTCTGGGAGAAGGATAAGAGCTGTCTAATAAACTGCACCTATAGACCAGTTCAAATGATGTAAACAACACTGGTCCAGAAACACTTCCTGTTACAGTTTGTGACAGTTATTTTTTATTTCACATATATTATTATCTTTAAGATGTTTGTTTAACTTCAGTTAATTCAGGTTTATATGTTCTGTTGGTTTATTTTATCCCAACGTTTATCTAGTGTTAAAAAACGGAAACAGGAAGTTCTTCTGGACCAGTGTTGTTTACATCTTTTGAAATGGTCTATATCTCTGAAGCAGAACATAAGCCAATTAAATGATGTATTTTTAGAACTGTCAAAAACCAAATTAACTGCATGATTTGTAAATTAATTCAAATTAATAATGTGTATTTGGTTTAATACAATGTGTTTGCGTGGTTTATGGTAAATAACACATTATTTTCCACATACCGTACATTTTTGTAGCTCCAGATTTCCCTTGCTTCATGAAACGCACTGATTTTGTACAAAACACATCGATATGAAAAGCTCTGTGTCCCTGATTGGCCAGCTAATCTGTACGTTATAATTGGCCTGAATACCTCTGATGTCAGCTGAAAATGTGACGTTCCTTACCATGTTTGAAAGATTTGGTCACTGTGCAATGCTAACAGGAGTTAAAGGCAGGGTGCATGATTTTTGAAAAACAGTTTAGAAAAGGGAGTCGGGCCGAGTACCAAAACACACTTGTAGCCAATCAGCATTAAGGGGCGTGTCTACTAACCAACATCATTGCCTGGGTTGTGTATGTGTGGGCGGTTCAATCAAAAGAAGCTCCAGATTCTATTGGGGTAGGGCGTGTGTGTTTAGGTGATTTCAAATATCAACACTGGCTTTCAGAGATCATGCAGCCCGCCTTTAACGAATTTACTGCACTATTCCTTACAAAGTTTAGGTCTAGTTAATCACACTAGACCAACCAAAAGGCTGTAAAAGAAAATGAAAACAACGTTCATATTACTGAACAAATCAAATGAACACAAGCAGGGGGCCCCATACTGAGCGGGGCCCCTGGGCTCAAGCCCAATCAATCCCAATGGCCATGCACAGGCCTGTCCAGAACAGGTATGAGTGGAGAGTATGGAAGTGGGGAATCATAGCCCAGTAACTGGCGTGTGGATGATTCCCAATCCCAGCCGAACTCCAGTCTGCTGCACACACATGGATATTGTTTATCTGCCCAGCAAGCCCAGTCCACTGCTTTCTTCACAGCCTCCCAGTGCATTGGCCTGCATGTAGGAAACTTTATGAATCTAATAAAGAGAAACTATGGCACATGATAATGTGTGTGTGCTGTATGCTCTTACCTGGGACCCTCAGAGTCTTTCAGAGAGAAGAGAGACTGAAGCAGCTTCCCCTCGGCTGACTTCTTTACTCGAATCAGCTGCAGCACCAACAGAGTGGCCACCAATCTCAAAATATCTGCATGAGCCTTTGCACCTGACAGACAAAACATCTGGGTTATCAACTACTATTTTACTTTCACTAGTTAAAGCGCTCTCATCCAGGATTAGGCCAAAAACATGAAGCAACATGGCATATTTTTAACTATTTGGTGTTGCACAAAGTAGCCACACACACAGTGAAATTTAATCTGACTTTAATTCTACTACTATGTTATTGTATGTTAAACATGAAATATCTTCTAAGATCTATTTCATTGGCTGTCACTTTGTCATTACTCACAGAAAATTTATATTCAATGTGGATGGAATGAAAACTGATTATCACTTATATCTAATTTAAATTACAAGAGAATGTAATGGATATCTTAACGTTTTTGAACTTTTTTTTACATGAGACAGAGCCTGGAAAATGTGCCCCTCATAAATTGTAAGATACTGACATAACTGTAAAGCATCACAACAATCATATATGCCACTGTGTTACCCCTTCTATTTTAAACAGTTTCACCAGTTTGGTATCAAAAATCTTACCCAGTGAACAAATGCCTTTCTCTTTAAGGAAGACATTAGCAAAAAAGTCTATGTCCAGGCTGAGGAAGCTACTGAGCCTCCCAGTGCATTCCCAGTATCCATCCTATGTCCAAACAGAATGGGTAAATTTAAATTAAAACACATTGATTTTCTGTGTAGTATGTAGTGCATTACATATGTACAGTACCTCATGCTGAAGCTGAAATAGCTCATCCCAGGCCACTATGTCACGTCTGTATGTTTCTCGGCTGGCTGACCTTGGTTTTCTATATGATCTTATATGTTTCCTTTCGCTAAAAAAAGCTTAATAAGAAATAAGACATATGATTAACAGGTTTTTTAAATACAGTCCCTCCCAAAGAGATCCTCGTCAATGCAAGTCAACTTACCAGGTGCAGAAGACACACTATTTCGCATGTTGCACTCAAATAAATCCATATCTGATGAACGTCTTCTTTCTCCAAGGTCATCACAACCCCTACGAGGTTTATCAGACCTTCTTCTAGGCTCAACTTCAGGGGCACCAGGAGGAGAATTAACATCTCTTTGCCTTGTCCTCCACCTCCTCCTCTCAGTCACAGGTGGAGAGGGAGGTCTTTCTCTCAAGCGGAAATTTGTGTCTATTAATCGTAGACAACTAAATTCCTCTTGTAATTTTGTGTAATCAGCATCAAAGAATCCTTCTGATTGTGAGAACATTTCAGCTTCAACATCAGTCATTTGCAAAGCCTGCAAATTTAAATTTGACATCTGTTCATTGTGAGAGTGAGACTCTGAGCTACAACGTTTGGAAACATATTTGAGAGGAGATTCATAACTTTTAATGCAGCTATCCCACTCAAAATCCTCTATCAACATATCAAAAACTCCGCCAACAGCACTGTCCAAATCCAAGGCCATGCATCCGAAGTCTACCTGGAAAACAAAACAAAATGTTTTGCATGGTGGTAAACTTATAGTTTTTACATTGAATTGCTATATTTACATTATAAAACAATCAGACTTTTACTTATACCTTTTTATCCTCAGTCCAGCCTATATAAGGCAGAATATCCACATCCTCTTCTGCGATTAGTTTAGGAATATCTGTGAATCCAGTGTCAAGCTGATTCCGGTCCTATAAAGAGAAAATTAGGTTATAAACGTAATTCTTATTTTCAAGTATCTCACATTAGCAGTGGTTGAACAATACTGTCAATGCTAATGAACTGGTTATTATTTGGTATCAGCATCAGTAATCAGTTATCAGTAAAAATCTGACAATAATGGTGGGAGCTGAGGATTTGTGTAGTGTGAACTAGAAGTGGACATGAGATCTCTGCTTTTGTTGTGCATGCACACATTAGTGTACAATTTCTTATATCTTACAATAATGATTTATTCCTATATAGCTCAATACTCTGAAGTCACCTGTGTACTGTATGTATAATTAATTTAATTTAGCCTTTCTGTGAGAAAATACGATTCCGTGTGCAAATGTTTACCACAATAGTATGTGAACCTTTTTAAACTTATATTATGTTATAGTGATCATTAATTTTAAAATACATTTAATTTAAGTACAACTGCATTCATATGCATATCTGTCACTCTGCTCTCCATTTATTGGTATTGGTCGTTGTAAAACCCAAATCAGTCCACTAAACATGAGCACCTAATTTAACATTCATGAGAATGGAAATATGAGCTTAAATATATATATCTGCATTAATTGTTGCATTAAAAAGTGAATGTGTAATTTTTTATGTGTTTTAGCATCAATGATCTAAGCACAAAATCTTGAGGTCAGTAGTAATTTTACCCTCTCTTCAATGGCCACAAAGCTGGTGAACTGAGACAAGACGGAGAACTCTTTACTGAGTTCAGTGATGTAAGACTTCAGCTCTGCTTTCTTTCCCTGATAAACAGATAAAAACATCAAGTCAACTTCATCTGACAAACGCATGTATGCATCTCATAGTCTGATGATTTTACATGAACATATTAAAGAAATATTGTACCTCATGTTCTGCCTCACTGTTTCCGAGTATGCCATCTTCATAATCTCTGATGATCGCTCTGGCTGTTAACTTGTGAAGGAACTACACACGCAAACACATAGACACAAATTTAAAATCAAAATCGACGATATTTATGTTTATGTAAAATATTTAAGATGCTGGCACTCACAGTTCCTTTTGTCTTTTGAAGTTCTGTGGTTGACACCATTGTTTTTATCTCCTGTCCACTCAGATCACCAAACAGCATGGCCTGAACAAGTCAACATCATACCATTCAAAACAATAAATGCATAACAACTCAAGCTGAGAAAATAATATATATCAAGATATTTCATCTTTTGATGCTTTTTGATAGGTAACTTGATATTTATATTTTAAATTAAAAATAGCTTAAGAAGCTGACACTGTAGACAAAATTCTTAAAATGGTTTAAGCAAAACTAAATTAAAGTAATTTTCAATACATTTGTCAGTAAATGTACACAGGAGACATGTTTAAATATATTTTATTATTATTTATTTTATTAACTAATGCAAACATGGAAAGTATTAAAATGCTAACAGTGCATTTAAATTATTGCCATAATCACACTGCTAGTTAATTTCATATCACCAACAAGATCATAGTATTTATAATATTGTTGTTCAATATATCATCTATTCCTAACAAAAACTACAGCATGAACCAATTCACCTGCACAGCATCAGATCATCAGTCCTACCTGAGTACAGTGGGGCACAAAGCCGTACACGAGTGTATGACAGTCACTGAAGAGAGCGTGAAGCTGTGAGGGGGCCTGAACAGGAGGGGGCGCTGTGGGATTAAATTGCTGCCATTTCACAGCCACTGATCTGCAGCCGGGAGACTCCAACCGCTGAACCTGAGCACGCACCTGAAATCACCAATTCATTTATTTACACACAATCATCAGAGGAGCTTTGAGACCCTGGTCTACTGTAACGCTCTCACTTATTAAATAAAAACTGATAGATGGTTAGTTAGTTATGATTGACCTTCTCTGTCCATGTGTGTTTCATCTTTGTGTCAAAAAATTCATACGTCCCACCACCTGCTTGAGCCAAAGCTCTGAGCATATGACGATTAGCTGTCAGGCTACACAAAGACAAACATGAGTCTCACTGTAGATTCAAAAGTGTAATACATTTTAATTGAGAGACATTATAAAGTAAGGAGAAAAGCAACATTAACATTTCCTCTATTGAATTAACCTAAAAACCTCTTTAAAGACAGACCTGAGGCCGCAGGTGAAGACTCGCGTGTGGCAGGAGTTTTCTCGGACCAGCTGAAGAGTCAGCGCCTGGTTCTGTACGTGTCCATCAGAGATCAGCAGGATGTTTCTCATGCCATGTGATGGAGGTATCAGGCTCAGGCTACGGAGAGGCCTCCACAACTCAGTGCTGCCACCCGTTTCATTACACGACTGTTGATAAAGACGTCATTAATGCAATGATACACAGAGAAACTGAGATTTGTGACCCTGTTTGTTAAATCTAGACTAAAGTTTGAATATAATTACACATCAAACTTTGATCTCAGTCATTGTTTTTACATTGATTCAATCTTTGAAATGTTTTAATTTTTTTATTTGGTAATTGTTGTCTTGGTAAAATGATTTGGTAATAACTTGGTTATGCGCTCCAATGTGCATTCAAGTTAAGTGATTGTCTCCTAATAGAAAATGTACTGTATAAAACATTTCGCTTTATTTGCCTTCTTCCCAAGCCAGCTGTACAGAAACACCAAACTTTAACCATTTTAACTGCTACTCACCATAATGAATTTTCTGGCTGATTCAAAGGTTTCATCTAAGAGCACTGGTGCAGGAAACGCTTCCTTGTAATCTACAACAACACCCACATTAGAAATTACACTTAGAGGCTTTTTACACCTGGTTTTAAGATGCATTTTGGTCAATCGGATCACAAGTGGATTATACTATACAGGTGTAAAGCGCTTTCAGCTTGTCCAATCTTTGACCACATTCAAAGATGTAAACTCTCATGTGCAGCCACAAAAGGCCATCTATTCTCCGCCTTTTGATCTAATGTGTCATGTAATGAGCACAATGTTTTTATATCAGTCCTGACGTGAACCCACAGTGTTTAGCGCGGTCTTTAGGCTGTCACTTGAAAAAGCAATAGTGGCTGCTCTCTGCCTCTTTCATTTTTGCTTTATTTTGCAAGCATGTGAAAGTTGCACAAGCTTATTACATCAATTGATCTCAAATATCAGCGAAAGCCCTTACATAAACATAACATTGTGCAGCAGGTTTACTAACAACACAAGGAGCGGTACTCTGACATAATATTAGTGTGTGTCAACTTAAACCCATAATTACTCCTGCTTGTGTTTTAACAATCCGCCTATAGACCATCCCCTCGAAGTAATCATGACAGAAGTGGACAAAAGATTGACACCAGTTGTAAAGGGGAATGTGTCTCTCTCGATCACTTGGGATCCAATTAACCAAAACGCAGTAAAACCAGTTGTAAACAGAGCCTTAGATTAACACTGAAGTATTGAAATGAAGATCCACCATGTTGTTCCTCACCAGAACCTCTTTACTATGATGAACAAATTACAGACAAATAGGGAAGTTAATCTAAAAAATAACAATATAAATCTCAACAGCAGGTTCATGAGCACTTACCAGTGCCAAAAGAGATGATGTTGATCTTTAGTGAGCGGTCTAAAGAGTTAAGGACTTGAAGAGCAATCCTGCGAGCGTTTAGTATGGCGTCTCCCCGCATTGACTCTGAGGTGTCCAACAGGATGATGACATCACTCACACTGGATGGACCTTCAGAGTTGGACTTAAAGTCTGTATAAAACACCAACATGCATGCCTGGAGAGATCATTGTGAAATGAAAGCAAGCTTCGATCCAAATTCTTCTTCATCATTTACTTGAAATGATGAAGAAGATATTGTGATAAGTGATTTCCCGCATTGAATTTCATTGTATTTGTTTTCTCTACTATGTAAGTCAGTAATTACTGGCAGCTGTGTGTTTACCATTGTTTATCAAAATATCTTCTTTTGTGTTCATCAGAAAAAAATCATACAGGTCTAGAACAACATCAGGGTGACTAAATGATTCAATTTTGGATGAACTATCCCTTTAAGGCCATCAATGAAAATTAAATGTTTGTTTCACTTCAGAATACTTCATATTATCTACTGCAAATCAATTTTAATAGCAGGTGTAAACTGATGGTTTCTGTACCTGACTCTCTTTGTCTGGATGTTTCTCCACCCACATTCTGGGCATGTGGATCTTAGAAAGACTGAAGGTCACCTGGAGCCCATCAGATCCAAGAGTTTGTCCTGGCAAAGTACTGATCACAGCCTTACAGTCTGTCCTCTGAGTGGAGAAGATAAAGATAAATGTTAATATCTCTTCTTATTTAATGCATTTTAATTCTTATTTACAGAAACAGATAAGCATTTAGTGATAAATAACCTTGATTTTGATGAGGTGTGAAGACTCTAAGTTGATGATCTCATAAGGCATTTCAATGGACATACACAGAGAGAACTCCCTAAAGAAAGAGATTGAGTCATTTAAGAATGAGTGAAGAATTACACCATGAGTTTGTGTTTGCATTGTACCCTGGCCTGATTTGCATGATTTCTTTAGTTTGAAATGCAAACAGATGCTATTAGTAGGTTCGATTTATTCTTAGTGAATTTAGATTCGTACCCCTTTGACTGAAGCTCTGTCACAGAGATCTTCTCAACAGTTCCCTGAAATACAACACAACTTTATTTCTCTACAGAACAGACTGAAACATCCTAACAGTATTGCACACAGTGCTTGAATTAAAGTTCAGTCGTGACAAAAGGCCGACTGTGTCATACCTGAGTTTTCTGATTGAGAGCGGCGCTCTGCTGCCACGGTGCTACACTGCCGGGCAGAGAGAAGATGATGGAGCCTCCTCTCACAACCAGCTCAGTGATGAAGGTCACCTTGATCAAAACTGTGGCTCCTGGAGGCAGGTTCCCAACGCTGATAGTAAATACATCCTGTCTCACATAAACACACAGACTTAAACATACAGATGCTGCATGATCACTTTGGTTTGTCTGCTCTGCTGTAATAAATACATCTATAAAGAAACAATAATATAGAAAACTCACAGGTGCATCCTGGTCCATTAGATACGCTCCATGGCCCCTCTCTATTGCTTGTCTGTATTCTTTACGAGCCTGTTCTTTTTCCTTTACCTGCCAGAAAAAGAAAGAAAATGGATGTTATAAGTCAAACATAAAGGTTTAAATTAAAAGCAGAGCTGTTCAGCTGCATTTGACAAATGTAAATGATAACCACCTTTCCAATGACATGCTTTCCATTGATAAAGGCCTCAAATCCACACACCGCTGCCGTTTCCTCCAGTGGAAAGACATATTTCGCTTCAATGGGAACTTCACTCTGGTTTGTGTAAGTCTGAAAAATTATGACCTGGTGAAGAGAAAAGAAAGTACAATTGAAATTATAATGCAATGCTCTGTGACAGGAATTCAAAACTTTTTGGGGCCAGGGACCACTTATAGGGGAGAAACATTTCCAAGGACCCTCTTTAAAAGTTATAAGTCCTACTGTACCTGCAGGCTTTCCACAATGTACTCTTATGTGCTATTAAACTATTTGTATTGTTAATTTTTCAAACCTAAACACTTTAGGTTTTAAGTAATACCTGTTTTATAGCTTTCATAAAATGAACAGTAGCAAGACTGGCAAAGAAAATTTACATTTAGTTATTTAGCAGACGCTTTTGTCCAAAGCGACTCACAAATGAGGTAAACAATAGAAGCAATTATAGTAACACAAGAACAGCAATACATCAAGTCCAACACAGTATACATAGCCAAGGGTTGGTTAGTAATTTCTTTTTTTAAGAAATGTAAAGATAAAGAGAAAGGAAGAATATAGAAAGATAGTAAGTCCTATATTAGGAAGTGAGGTAATTGCAAAAGAGATGGGTTTTTAGCCGAGTCTTAAAGATAGCTACAGAGTCAGCAGATCGTGTCACGACCGGCAGATCATTCCACAATTGTGTAACAGCTCCTGAGAAGGTATGCGCTAATGTTTTTTACCCTTTTGGCACCACAAGCCGTCGCTCGGTGGCAGAGCGCAGGGATCGAGAGGGTACATAAGGCTGTATAAGTAAGTGAAGGTAAGGGGGTGCTGACACAGTGGTGGTTTTAAAGGCCAGGAGCAGAGCTTTAAATTTGATGCAAGCTGCTATAGGAAGCCAGTGTAACTTGACAAAGAGAGGAGTGACGTGCACCCTCTTTGGCTCATTGAAGACCACTCATGCTGCTGCATTTTGAATCATTTGTAGGGATTTGGTTGTGCAGGCTGGAAGTCCAGCCAGTAGCGCATTGCAGAAGTCCAGCCTGGAAAGGAAAAGGGCTTGGACTAGGACCTGCGTAGCGTGCTCATTTAGAAAGGTCTAATTTTCCTAATATTGTAGAGGATTAATCTACAAGAGTGAGCGCTGCTGGCAACATGCTCCGTGAAGCTAAGCTGATCATCAATGACCACTCCCAGGTTTTTGGTCGTCCTGGAAGGCGTGATGGTTGAGGAACCTAGCTGAACGGAAAGGTTGTGCTGAATCTTTGGTTCAGATGATATGACAGGCAGTTCTGTCTTCGCAAAGTTAAGCTGGAGATGGTGATCCTTCATCCAGAGTGAGATGTCCCTCAGGCATGCCGAGATGCGGGCAGAAACCGTGGGATCATCAGGGTGGAACGACAAGTGGAGTTGAGTGTTGTCCGCATAGCAGTGGTAGGACAAGCCATGTTTTCGAATGACAGAGCCCAGGTATGTCATGTATATCGAAAAGAGCAGCGGTCCAAGCACAGAGCCTTGAGGCACCCCATTATCGAGACATTGGGGTTCAGAGACGTCACCTCTCCAGGATACCCGAAATGACCTACCTGAGAGGTATGACTTGAACCAAATTATTTCTTGGACCCCTGGCTATGGACTGCAGACCACCAGACCCCACTTTGAAAACTCCTGCTTTGTACTGTATTGCGCTCTAACCAAACGTGATGCCCACTGGAGTTACTGACCTGACAAAGTAAGTCCATTAATTTGCACCTCACATGGACAGCCTTCAGAGGAAGTGTCTTGCCACTGCTGTCCAGGAGACCTGCGGTCATCTCCTCTAGAGGATTCTTAGTGGACTCCAGACCTTCACTCTCATCAATGGGCACTGGACAAACACATTGACACAAAAAGTTGCAGATGCATTTAGCTTGACAGAACATCAAACGTGGCATGATCTGTAATTCCACGGCATCAAACTCTAATACTCTTAAAAGATGGACATGTCTTGATCACTGGAAGTCACTCACAGATTCTTTCGGTGGGCTGTGCGAGCTCCTCAGAAGTGTTGATTTGAGGATGAAACTCTGTCAGCTGGTCCTCCTCTAAAGTGTACTGCACAACATACTTGAGTTTGATCTGATCTGTGTTATATACAACATACTCATCATCCTGTAAAACATACACAAATTAATGTAAAGGTTTGTATCACATAGACACAAGCAGATTATTCAAGTACATGGACTACGAAAAGCACCTGAAACTCTGAGGTAGTTTTTGGAGTTCGGCGGACTCCATGTACACTGTGATAGCCCTTGGGGGCGCAGGTCAAAGTGGGGTCTCTTTTCAGCAGGTTCTTGCACTGGCCCAGAGCCACGTCACACACCAACAGCAGTCGAGAGCCATCGGCTACGCTGGGCTTGGAGTATTTCACACTAGTCCTGTGATACAGAATACAGTATGAAAAATGACATACGGCTAAATAAATGATGACAACATTTTCTAAATCGATCACTGACGTCAGAGAATCACTGAAGTAGATGCCTCCTCCAAGATTCCCGATATCTGTCCTCTCAATTCCATGTTGTTCCACTCCGACCCTGGGCAGCAGCAAACCTCTGATAGAAATAAACATGCATATTTTGTCATACATGTGTCAGTTTTAACATATAGTTATAAAGTGTTTAATACAGCTCAGCATGTTTATATATGTGATGAAGAACACATGCTCAAAACTTATTATTACAAACTAATAGGTAATAATAACAAAAAAAGTAAACAAAGTGGGTGGTAGGGAAGCTGTGTAAAATGGATGATCTACTTAGTCTCATGCCTCATAACAACATTACTGTTGCCCATGTTGTATTATGAAGGGACCTTATTCATTTTTTGTTTACTGCACTACATCCACATTGTTTGCATCCTTTCACAGTGACTAATTTGATTTCAGACATCAGCAAATCATGATTTTTAGCCTAATAAGAGACTTCTTTCAGAAAATATTACATTCTTATAGCTTGTGTTGTCTTGTGATTCATGACAATGAGGACAAAATTACTAAAAAAATAACCATTTAAAAAAACAGAGATTATATATTTACAAATATACATTTTAAAGAATGTGCTCTAACCGTGAAAGTATTCCAACAAAACTGTTGGTGCCAGTCGAGTGGAGGAGGGGCTTTATGTTGCCAAGCTCCTCCCTAAACATCTGAAGCTCCACCCCTCTGCTTACACGTAAAATCTTCTGAATCTGAATAGGCCTGTTGTAGATAAAAATTAAGCAAATCATTTAAAGACAAACTCTAAAATAATAAATATTAAACCGTGTTAAAATGTCAGACCATAAACATTGAATATGATGTGACTTTACTTGTCTTGAAGCATTTGAGAGATAACAGTGAACTCAGGGTTTTCTGATGGGACCACATCAATGCTGCACCTCAGGGCACGATACTTTCCCAAAGAGGAGGGCAAGGGGCTTCTCATAGTGGCCTCACTCACATTCAAAATATCTCTGATCAGCTGGAGAAATCAGAACAGATAAACGTTTAAGGACCTCATATATTCCTTGACATTACAAACATTAGCAGCATTATTGAGCTAAAGGACTGCTTAATTTGGCAATGTCAACAATGTGTTACCTGACAAAGGTCTAGTTTCTGAGACACAAGCTTGTGTGTGGAAGGAGGGTCGGCTATTTGAAGGGGTAAAAGAGTGTTGACCTCCTCCAGCAGGGTCTTGACTTTCTCCTCATCTTGAGTCTTTTGTGCCTGCAGCAGCAATCCCTCCACCCTGCTCACCTGCAACATCACAGAGATATTAAATACAACAATCAAGATAATAAAAAAATATATCAGTGTTCATGTGGTTATCTAAGCTCATTCTTACATCATTAAGGCTGATCCTGGAAACAGGGACCGTGAGAATTTTACTAAGGGAACCAAGAGCCTCGGTCCAAACCAGCTCCACAAAGACGCCCACTTCCTGTGATAGTGTGCTGCAGTTCAGCTTCTCCTCCAAAAGAAGCTGACAATCAAAAGGACGGATGTTAATTTATTATGAAAACAGATGACAATCTAAACATGGCAAACATGACCGATAGTGTAAACACATAATCATGATAAACAATATTTCAGCTATAAACATTACTGACCTCTAGGTCCTGTCATTTTATTTTATGAGATGCGTTTAGATCATATTTAATATTAAGTTAAAAAGGACCCTAAAATTATAATTTTTTGTCATTTACACCCTCTTAAATAATATTGTTACATCAATATGGATATTTACTGTATTGAAGCAATGTATAAGTACTTAATATTTTGTGACTAATTTTATAGTGAAATCATGTTGAATATGTGTGCATCAAACATGATACAGCACAGGAGGTATTTAAGTCAAGTTATCTGTAAATTCCCAAATTAGGGGTCAAGCACCGAAGGTGCTGAGACACCTATTGTAATTGTTAGTATTATTATTATTATTATTCTGCTTCTTCTTCTTCTTCTTAGCCATAGGCGTCTATGGCAGCCCTATGAACCGTACATAGGAAAATGATGAAATTTGGCACAGTTGTAGTGGTGGTCTTAAAAAGTCATGTGACCAAAAATGGGGTCTCTAGTACTAACTCTATAGCGCCACCAGCAGTTCAAAAATTCAATGTTCAAAGGGTTATAACTTCTGATCCGCTTGATCTATGAAAATTCTACTTAGTACACGTGATTGCTCTCCTCATGCTTGTTGATTTTAATACCTTACAGTAAAACTCCACCCATTACAGTAGCGGCCATTTTGAAATGTACAGTATTCCATTTTTTCGCTACTCCTCCTTCAAATGTTGTTCAATTCTTATGAGATTTGGCACAGATGATCTTTGGAGTAAGCCGCATAGAAATGACTGAACAGAATTTTGATATTTATCTTTGTTCAAAAGTAATAAATGCGCAAACTTAACAAGGTTGACGCAAAAATGGTTCTGAAGCTGTAGCTCAGTCATTCTTTGATCAATTGAAATGAAATTTGGTACACTAAATGTGGACCATGAACTTGGGGTCCATGCCAAATTTGGTGACAGCGCCACCTATGGGTCATGAGATAATAAAATAGGCTATTTTTGCCCATAACTTCTGAACTGTTTGTCAGAAAATTATGATCTTGATGTCTATGGATTGCTTACCTCATGCCGCATCTGTCGATGTGTATTATGCCGGGTTTGACCGAACCGCCTGTCCGCCATTTTGAAATTTCACATAATTTGTTATATTTTTTGAACTATTGGACATATCCGCGCAAAAATTAGTAAGGAGCTTCGACATGATGTCCTGAAGGTACCTGGGAAGTCAAATACAGCGCCACCTAGGGGTTATAAACTATAACAGTTCTCATGGAACTGCTTGTAACTTCTGAATACTTTGTCTGATATTAATTTCTTTGTGAAATTGTATTCACTGGTTTATGCCGATTGCAACGATGCCTCGTTTGTCATTTTCCAACATTCTGTTCATGTGTTATTGTAAAGCATATGGTAGATTATTTTTTCGCTACTCCTTTTACAAATGTTGTTTATTTTATGCCAGGTACTGCTCGTATAATGTTTGGAGCAATCCGCACAGAAATGACCGAACAGATTTTTGATATTCTGTTCTCTTTCTTAGAAATACCACTCCAAAGTTGACCGTGCCTGTGACGTTGTCTATTTGTCATAGTAAATTAATGTGACTGTATATTACATTGTATAGCATTACTATACAGAATGATGTTCTTGTCTTCAATCTCATTTGAGCTTTTTGATTCCCATATACATTGTATTTCTGATAGTTCTGCTCTGCACTGTCAGTTCTGCATCTGTGTTGATTGGCACACGTCAATCCTTGAAGCACCTAAGCTGTTTTTTGCTGCCCTTTGAGCTGTGTTAGCTGAGTTGCGCATCTGGTTAACCACATGCCATGAGATTCTGGGGTCATGGGTTCAAACCCCATGTGCAGTGATATTTTGTCTTAACTTTTTTCTCACTTAAGTTTTGTGATTTTCATACAATACATTGTATTTCAGTTATTTGTGCTCTCTGTTGTTATTTCTGCACGTTTGGTAATTGCTGGATATCAATGTTTACAGCTCTAAATCTCTATTCTATAGCTTGGACACACCAACTCAGTGGTTTAATCGTTTACTCAGTGGCGCATGCGGTTAGTGCGTTGCTTTGGGAACCTGAGGTCATGGGTTCGAATCCCAGCTCTTACTTTCACTTATTGAGATTTCCTTTTGTGTTCCCTTTAACACGTTCTTCTCGACCTGTCTGGTTTTCCACACGTGTTATATTTTTGCCATCTTTACTGTTGTTGCTCCGCACTGCAGTGGTTCTGCTCTGCATTTGCTTTGCTTCGGGTTCGGGCTCTGTATTGCGCGCTTTCTGCGCTTTGCGCATTTGCTGCGTCGTGCCGTTTTTGCTGTGCTTTGGGTGCTCATTGCGCTGAAGGTGCTTGACCCCGTATCGCTGCTTGCAGCTATATTTAACATTGTAATTTATTTCATGATACAATCTGCATTATGCCAAACCCAATGCCAAATTAAACTAAGGGTTAATATGTCATCGTACCATATATTTAGAGTGTAAGTTGAATATTTTTATGTGTATATCATTATATGTATTTCTATGTCTTTTTATATACTATATACTAATACCTCGCTAAACGTTTGAATTAAATAACCGTTTGTCACGGTAATTAAATTTGTCTAATGGTTAATTGTCTAATAAATTGTACCGACTATGATGATTAATTGACAGTTTAGGGCTTTGACGATTATGACGATTAATTGTCTGTTTTATTACATTGACATTTAATTCTCATAATTTTTTTGTTTGTTCATGAAATTATTTTTACACGTTGTGATTATTTAAATTAAATATTTTGCCAAGTTTATCTAAATAGAGGCCAATAATAAGGTCAGAGACTAAGGTCATATTAGTACGGGACCACATGTCTGCAGTGGCTGTAAGAAAATAAATTCCTTACAAATCCTTAAGAATAGCATCCTTCACTTCATTAAATTTGGAATAACTGTTTTGTAAATGTATGTTTTATCTGGCAGTTCATACTGATTATCAAAGTTTTTTTTCCACTGTGTTGAATGGCTATGGCTTTGCAATGTACTGCCAGTTAAAGAGTGCCATTATACACTTGCTGCAGCTCCCTCTTGTGTTTTTTAAAGAGATGTGCAATCATTGTGGTGACCTGAAATCATTACAATAAGGTCAAACAATCCAGAGGAGATGATTATTTAATTGTTGTGACAGCCCTAGTTTGAATATTGCAATGAAAGCAATTCTTGTGTTACTGTCTGTAAATTTAGACTGAAAAAAGTTTGGTGTGAACATTTTATTAGCATAATTATGGATGGAAATTCAAATGACTTATGAATGAGGTAGATGAAGATGAGGATGATGATAACGAGGAATGGACATCTAATGAAGTGATTACTGAGGACAGCTCATTTAATAGTAATGAGAAAATGTTGTATATGCCATGAAAATATTAGTTTTTATTTCTGAAATAAACATTTTTGTTTTTAGAAAAATCAATAAAGACCGAAAACAACAAATGTTATGAATTTTGGGATGATTTTGTCAAAAGGTCCAATAAACACAATAAGAAAAAAAAATTCACTGAGTCCATCAGTAACTGTCTGCCTAACATGAATGCGGGTAAATGATGACAGGATTTTCATTTTTAGGTGTAATATCCCTTTAACCACTGCTTCAGTTTTGGTGAAATCTTCAGTAAATGTTTTTTTAGAAACATAAAGAGGTTTCTGTCCATCAAACCTGTTTTAAGCTGTAGGATGCCAAGTGCTCAGCCTCAGGGGGAAGTGCAAACATCTGTGTGAATCCTTTATCTTTCTCTTCTTTCATCAGCATCACATACGCTTCCAGAGCATCTTCAGAGGTGCTGCAGTACACAAGCTTGTCCCATACCACTTTCTTCTATAGAAAGAGAGAGAAAATCAGCATCACCACAAAACACTATCAATGTTTCCAACTGTACTTCCTATTGTTGCAATACAGACACCGTACAACAGGGGTAATTATAAATGATCAAACCTCTGATTCATGCAAGATTGAACACAAGATGCGATACTGTTGGCCAGCTCTTCCTTTGGCACTCTGCAGCTCCAAAACTGATAAAGTCTTCGAGTTATTCTGCAATACACAATTAAAAATGTGCAGATGTGACAACAAACACACGTTAAAACAAATACAATAGTGAAAGGGCTACGGTGCTCCTAGTAAAAAAGTTAGGCTGAAGCCCTGCAATGACTAGACCTTTAAAATATGTGTGTGTGTGTGTGTGTGTGTGTGTGTGTGTGTGTGTGTGTGTGTGGAGGGTACTTTTAATGTGGTCACCCTAGGACAGGAGTGGGGAACCCTGGGTCCTGGGGGGCCACTTTCCTGCAGAGTTCCAACCCTAATCAAACACACCTGATTTCATTTCCAAGTAATCCTAAAGACTTTAATTAGATTTTTCAGGTGTGTTTAATTAAGGTTAGAACTAAACTCCGCAAGACAGTGGCCCTCCAGGACCAGGGTTCCCCACCCCTGCCCTAGGACAATGCATTGTGTTAATTCAGGCCTTATTCGTGATCTTACAGTTAAAGCAGTTAAGGGTCTTTGGAAATATCTGTTCATCTGCATGTTGCATAAACTTACCTTCTTAAAAAAGGAATATTTGGCCACTTGAAAATGTGAAGGAAATTCAGGCAGATCCTGATCACCTTTGTAAATTCTGCAGTAGGAAAATTTAAAGGTATGGCAGTCAGCTAGTATAAAGTATAATAATGGATTTAAAGTAGTAAAGCACAGGTGACATTTTTTCTTTGTCTATACAAACAAACATCTACAGTATAGTATAAGAGTTTACCTAAACTTCCCGGGACAAGGTCCGCCCTTCCCAAGAATCTCCGTCCGAGTTTGACTTATGAAGCTCCCTTTTACTGGTATCTGAGTCAACACTTTATGGGTGGAAAACAACATTATTTCAACAGCAGTTCTCAAATGCACTTAAAACACAATACAAATAGTATGTCAAATACATCAGATTATATAATACTGTGGAGAAGTCTCAGGTCACCACCAGCTTTGTTGTTTAACAAAATGTTTTCCATATTTATTTTTTCCTCTCTCTATCAAGATACAAGAAAACAGAAAATATAGAGATATGCACACAAAATGTAAATAAAGACACAATTTTCTAAACAAATTGGCTTCTTCAGACAAAAGTTTGTATATAGTGTGACCTCCCTTGAACTATTTTATGGAGACTTAAGTCCTGCAGTCATTAGATTAGACATAAAGGTTTCATTTAATTTTGGTTTACAAGAACCTGCAGGTTTCTGCTTTTGCTCAAGTGTACGGGAAGGTCACACTCAACAAGTTTAAAACAATAACTATTTGAATGTATTGTATTTTCTGATTGTATAATAATATATAGACTGAGAAAACAACAAATCTAAGATTGTGACATAAGACTTTTGCACACTACTGTCCATACAGTATACTCATGCAGAACAATAAGTGTTTAATACCTGGATTACGTAGGGAGCTGTGTTCAGAACTGGGGTGTGTCAGTTGTGGGGTCAAAACATGCTCTGCAAAAGGCAGGAGATGACCTTTATCCAGACAACTCCATACATACTGCATCCCAACCACAGGGATCTGAAGCTTGTGAATGCTCTTCTGTCTGTTACTGCTCAGATCATCCACACTGCTGGTCACCACAAAAGAGCACTGAACAAATGATATAAAGTACAGATCAATTAAACTCAATACCCTATAATACAAATTCTAATGGTTTCTATTATAAATACAGATAAAGTCCTATATGTCTTATTTCAGTTGGATTTAGTTTTTTTTATTAGTTCTCATCTGCCAATAACCCAACAGATTACCAGCACAGATCATTATAGTTTCCATTAAAGCCAATAAAATTCCCTTTCCATTATATATATATTTTTAACAAGGTTTAGAAAATTTTAAAACTTCATCTGAATCACAACTCTGCAATGAATCATTAGCTTTGTCTTAAATAGTAAAGACGGTTTCAGCAGTAACAACACAAACAAGCCGCTTTCATGGCCATCACGTAACTTCCGGTAAACTCTGTTAAGAATAAATAACAACAAAGTCCTTTTAAAGTAGTTTATTTATATAACGAGCAAAACACAACAACACGTAGATTATAGGATTCCAAAACATTTGTTATTTTCGACGAGGTATTTGTTTAAGAATTCAGTTTCAGCAACTAGTCAGACCATTAAACAAAAAGAAACCGGAAGTAAAGTTCGGACCAGACGCTTATCGCGTCACCACACGTGCGCCTGATGAAACGGTCTTATAGATGTAAAAACAAAGAAGTTTCTGTTAAACAGAAGACAGACCTGTTTGTTGACCACATAAGTGATGTTTCCTCCATTATCCAGAAGAGCTGACCTCAGCTTCTTCTTCTCTTTAAAAGGCAAAGTCTTCACATCTAACAGCACGTTACAGTTGTCAAACACCGCCATAATGACCCCCGATATTAAACTGCAGAGATAAACAAAAACTCGGAATGATGAAGTGCTACAGTAACTCTTTTATTGCCATGACATTAATAGTAATAGAGTACTTACCGTGAGTAAAGTTAGAATCGGGAGATAAAGTTTGAAAACTGTACATATAATCCAACCACACTGTGCAAATTTAAGTGCAGAAAATGTCAGTACTGTACTTCCTGACATACGGTAAAGACGCCCCCATGCTGTACAAACAAAAGACGAGCGCCATCATGTGGTCGAAAAAAGCCATTACAAAAACACCAAAATTATTTTAAGTGATCCTGCAATTAGTTGTAAGAACTCATTTGTATCATTAAATAGGCATTTTAAAGCAGAATCATTGTCTGACAGTTAGTGCACAGCATTATGACATTACATAATCTTTCCCATTTTCACATAGAGCCTACTTGTCCTTCTGAAAGAGACATCTCAATAATCCAAAAGAGTAGGTTTATATTGACTGTAGCACAGTGAACTATTAAAAGGTTTCTAGGCAAACATTTTACACATCATTATTTATAGTTACAGATATACATAGAAATTCAAACAGTTCAAACAGAAGTTCTTCAAACCATTTTACTATTTTGTGCAAAATGAAGATTATTCTTCAATTTACACTTACTAAGTTCATAAGTTTTACAGTAAATTATGATTAAACTTCTGTCTGCTTGTGCTTCTGGCATTTATTTTTATATTTATATAAGCTATATATTTACATTGTTACAAATTATACTTTATTTTGACTCAAAATCAAATAAATAAATAAAGTACACAAGATTTAACAATTGATTTTATCAATTGACTGTTATAAAGTTTAGAGGTCAGAAAGTGAAACAACAAATGTAAATGAAAAGTTCTGTCCAGTTACTAAATAACAGATAAACCCAAACGCCTGTCCAGAACAGGTATGAGTGGAGAGTATGGAAGTGCTGAATCATAGCCCAGTAACTGGCGTGTGGATGATTCCCAATCCCAGCCGAACTCCAGTCTGCTGCACACACATGGATATTGTTTATCTGCCCAGCAAGCCCAGTCCACTGCTTTCTTCACAGCCTCCCAGTGCATTGGCCTGCATGAAGGAAACTTTATGAATCTAATCAAGAGAAACTATGGCACATGATAATGTGTGTGTGCTGTGTGCTCTTACCTGGGACCCTCAGAGTCTTTCAGAGAGAAGAGAGACTGAAGCAGCTTCCCCTCGGCTGACTTCTTTACTCGAATCAGCTGCAGTACCAACAGAGTGGCCACCAATCTCAAAATATCTACATGAGCCTTTGCACCTGACAGACAAAACATCTGGGTTATCAACTACTATTTCACTTACAACCAGAAAGTAGATACACAGTAGGGGCTCATACTGTACCCATAGAAGTTAATCTATTTTCTTTTACATGACACAGATCCTGAAAAATTTGCCGCTGATAAGCTGTGAGATGCTGATACAGTAACACTATTAGAAGCATCACAACAATCATAGATGTCTATCTGTCAACACTGTGTTATCTTTATTATTTTAAAACTTTTCACCAGTTTGACAACAAAAATCTTACCCAGTGAACAAATGCCTTTCTCTTTAAGGAAGACATTAGCAAAAAAGTCTACGTCCAGGCTGAGGAAGCTACTGAGCCTCCCGGTGCATTCCCAGTATCCATCCTATGTCGATCCAGAATGGGTACATTTTGTATTAATTTAAAAAACATATCGATTTTCTGTGTAGTATGTAGTGCATTACATATGTACAGTACCTCATGCTGAAGCTGAAATAGCTCATCCCATGCCACTATGTCACGTCTGTATGTTTCTTGCCTGCCTAATCTCAATCTTATTTGTTTTCTTTCTCTAAATAAAACTTAAGAAATGAGACATCTGATTAACAGTTTAAAATACAGTCTCTCTCAATAAGATCCTCATCAATGTAAGTCAACTTACCAGGTGCAGAAGACACACTATTTTGAACGTTGCACTCAAATAAAACAATATCTGATGAAGGTCTGATTCGAGGGCCTGATAAACCGAAGTGCTGCACAGAGAGAGCTGCGCTTCCTTGGGAATCAAAACCTCTTAAAGGTTTACCAGGTAATGAAAGTGAGGGCGGGGGCCTGGCATGCATGATACAACGTGAAGACCTAGCAAAACCTCCAGATCTCATGGCACCAAAGATAGGAGGCGGAGGAGGGGGCCCAGAAGGGCTATCCCACAAATCCAAGGCCATGCTTTCAAAGGAGTCTACCTGGAAAACAAAACAAAATGCTTGGCATGGTGGTAAATGTGGTATATTTAGTGTTTTTACATTTAATTGTTATTAAAACAAGCTGATTTTTACTTATACCTCTTTATCCTCAGTCCAGCCTATATAAGGCAGAATATCCACATCCTCTTCTGCAATTAGTTTAGGAATATCTGTGAATCCAGTGTCAAGCTGATTCTGGTCCTACACAGAGAAAATTAGGTTATAAACATAATTCTTATTTTTAGGTATCTCACATTAGCAGTGGTTGAACAATACTGGCAATACTAATGAACTGGTTATTATTTGGTATCAGCATCAGTAATCAGTTATCAGTAAAAATCTGACAATAATGGTGGAAGCTGAGGATTTGTGTAGTGTGAACTAGAAGCAGACAGAAGATCTCTGCTATTGTTGTGTATACTATAGTATAATTTTTTATTCCTATATAGCTGAATACTCTGAAGTTTTCTTAGATATTGTGTACATATTATGTAATAGTGGTCATTCATTTTAAAATGTATTTAATTTCAGTAATGTTGCTTGGTATTGGTCATTGTAAAACCCAAAGTCTGTTCACTAAACATGAGCAATAATAGCATTAATTTTACCCTCTCTTCAATTGCCACAAAGCTGGTAAACTGAGACAAGACGGAGAACTCTTTACTGAGTTCAGTGATGTAAGACTTCAGCTCTGCTTTCTTTCCCTGATAAACAGATAAAAACATCAAGTCAACTTCATCTGACAAACGCATGTATGCATCTCATAGTCTGATGATTTTACATGAACATATTAAAGAAATATTGTACCTCATGTTCTGCCTCACTGTTTCCGAGTATGCCATCTTCATAATCTCTGATGATCGCTCTGGCTGTTAACTTGTGGAGGAACTACACACGCAAACACATAGACACAAACTCAAAATAAAATTTGACAGTCGATGATATTAATGATTTTGTGAAATATTTAAGATGTTGGCACTCACAGTTCCTTTTGTCTTTTGAAGTTCAGTGGTCGACACCATTGTTTTTATCTCCTGTCCACTCAGATCACCAAACAACATGGCCTGAAGAAGTCAACATCATACCATTCAAAACAATAAATGCATAACAACTCAAGCTGAGAAAATAATACATATCAAGATATTTCATCTTTTGATGCTATTTGATATGTAACTTGATATTTATATTTAAAATTCATACAGACAAATAAAAGTGCATTTAAATTATCGCCATAATCACACTGCTTAATTTCATACCACCAACAAGATCATAGTATTTATAATATTGTTGTTCAATATATCATCTATTCCTAACAAAAACTACAGCATGAACCAATTCAGCTGCACAGCATCAGATCATCAGTCCTACCTGAGTACAGTGTGGCACAAAGCCGTACACGAGTGTATGACAGTCACTGAAGAGAGCGTGAAGCTGTGAGGGGGCCTGAACAGGAGGGGGCGCTGTGGGATTAAATTGCTGCCATTTCACAGCCACTGATCTGCAGCCGGGAGACTCCACCCGCTGAACCTGAGCACGCACCTGAAATCACCAATTCATTTATTTACACACAATCATCAGAGGAGCTGTGAGACCCTGGTCTACTGTAACGCTTTCACTTCTTAAAAAAAAAGAAAACTGATAGATGACTAGTGTATGATTTACCTTCTCTGTCCATGTGTGTTTCATCTTTGTGTCGAAAAATTCATACGTCCCACCGCCTGCTTGAGCCAAAGCTCTGAGCATATGACGATTAGCTGTCAGGCTACACAAAAACAAACATGAGTCACACTGTAGATTCAAAAGTGTAATACATTTTAATTGAGAGATATTATAAAGTAAGGAGAAAAGCAACATTAACATTTCCTCTATTGAATTAACCTAAAAACCTCTTTAAAGACAGACCTGAGGCCGCAGGTGAAGACTCGCGTGTGGCAGGAGTTTTCTCTGACCAGCTGAAGAGTCAACGCCTGGTTCTGTACGTGTCCATCAGAGATCAGCAGGATGTTTCTCATGCCATGTGATGGAGGTATCAGGCTCAGGCTACGGAGAGGCCTCCACAACTCAGTGCTGCCACCCGTTTCATTACACGACTGTTGATAAAGACGTCATTAATGCAATGATACACAGAGAAACTGAGATTTGTGACCCTGTTTGTGAAATCTACGATAAAGTTTGAATTCAATCATTGATTTTACATTGATTTCTGAATTACATTGATTTTGAATCTTTGGTCTTATCCAGTCAACACTAAAGACATCAAGGTTATATTTTTACAGGATGATTTTATGTAAACACAGTAAATCATTTAGCAGGGTTATTGTCACGGAGTGCAGAACCGAAAGTGGCAAAGAATAGACGATGGTCCGTGAAACACCCCGTCACTTCCTGTAACTCTGGGCAACCATATTTGGGGCTTTATTGCGTGCACGTGCGCAAATGAACGTGGGGGTTGGCTGCAATAACTGTGCACATCGACAAAGTCGTTGTGGGATGTACTAAAGGGAACGAAGGAGAATGTTTCAACTGCCTTCTGTGTGTTGGGCATCTGAAGGAAGAAGGAAAGCATCGTGTGTCAACAAATCAGTGAGTATGCGTAGTTCGCTGTCTTATGAGTACCTCTGCTATTAACCTTGTGTGCCAGTACGTTCTTGGGTAGTGTGCACAGTTTGTTGTGGCCCCACTGGTGGAAAGGAGCGGTGGGCAAGCCGAAAGTCACGAAAGGAGATAAGCAGTGTGGATTACTGTCGCGGGGTAGACGTCCATCTAGCCATCCTTTGCGTCAGCCCTTCTGTCTATTCGTTCAGGATCAACCCCTAGCCCAACGTGGTAGTGCTACCCTAATTTCACAGTGAGTGAGTGGAGTGCCGTGGGTGAGTCTCTTTGTATGATGTGTATACACTTGAAAGGATTGTAGTGTGGTGCCGTGTAAATGTTGTCAGCACTCGCCCCCTAGGCCGAAGAGGAGAGCCCTGGATGAAAGAGAGTGAGCTGGTGTCGGTGGACGACTGATACTTTCATACATACCTGGACGGCGTCTTGTAATTCTTTCCTCTGCCTGATTGCGACAAGAAATCTGTAAGGAGAGAAGATTGGTTGTGAGTATCGTGTGAAGTACTGAAGGAGTAGGACTTTAGATTGGCTGTTGTGTGGAAAGGTGGATGTGCTGAATTGTGTATGATCATACGCTGTTGAGATCTCTTGATTGAGATGCCCCTGTCTAGATCTCTGGTCCTGCTGTGGAAGAGAGGTGAGGGAGCGATAGGCAAACTCCTACAGTACACCCCTGGTGTGGTGCTTTAATTCTGACTACCCACTGCTGAGATCGTGCTAGGCCCCACGTGTAATAGCCCTGTCCTGTACTTCCACCTGCTCTCCTGCATCGAGTCCAGTGGTGATGTATTTTCCTTACCTGCTCACTGAAGTATCCTATTATTAAAGAAGCTCTGTGTGTGTGTTTTGCTGCCAGCCTGTAGTTTCGAGCCAAGGGCTCTGCGTCGACGTGGGACTGTCACGACGTATTGGAAGTACCCCTTCCAAGTGTGTTCGTCAGAAATCCGTCCTAGTGAGGAGGATCAGAAGTTTGTGTGTGTACTTACGTTCTCTCTCGTCTTTGAAGGCCCACGGAGCTAAAGCTGTACCCCCTCCGGGCTGGTGAGTCACGTCTGTCTAAAGTTACAGTTACTTCTCCTGTGTACTGGCCTGCACGTCCAAAGCCACAAGCCCAGAGTAATTGCCCTATACCCTTACCTGTACGTCCAAAGCCACGAGCCTAGTGTAATCGCCCAATACACTTACCTGTACGTTCAAAGCCACGAGCCCAGAGCAATTGCCCTATACACTTACCTGTACGTCTAAAGCCACGAGCCCAGTGTAATCGCCAAATACACTTACCTGTACGTCCAAAGCCACGAGCCTAGTGTAATCGCCAAATACACTTACCTGTACGTCCAAAGCCACGAGCCTAGTGTAATCGCCAAATACACTTACCTGTACGTTCAAAGCCACGAGCCCAGAGCAATTGCCCTATACACTTACCTGTACGTCTAAAGCCACGAGCCCAGTGTAATCGCCAAATACACTTACCTGTACGTCCAAAGCCACGAGCCTAGTGTAATCGCCAAATACACTTACCTGTACGTCCAAAGCCACGAGCCTAGTGTAATCGCCCAATACACTTACCTGTACGTTCAAAGCCACGAGCCCAGAGCAATTGCCCTATACACTTACCTGTACGTCTAAAGCCACGAGCCCAGAGTAATTGCCCTATACACTTACCTGTACGCCCAAAGCCAAGAGCCCAGTGTACTCACCTTGCCTAACTGCTGTACGCCCAAAACCAAGAGCCCAGTGTACTCACCTTACCTAACTGCTGTACACCCAAAGCCGAGAGCCCAGTGTACTTACCTCGCCCATTCACTGCATTGTCCAAAGCTAAGAGCCCAGTGTACTTACCTTGCCTACCTACTGTACGCCCAAAGCCAAGGGCCCAGTGTACTTACCTTGTCGATTCACTGTATTGCCCAAAGTCAATAGTCCAGTGTACTTACCTCCTATATTTACCTGCTCGTCCAAGTCAAGAGTCCAGTGTATCGACCCTATATACTTGCTTGCACGGTCGGAGCCAAGAGCCAACGTACCTACCCTGCATAACTCACATGGACGTTTGGAGGCTGAAGCCTAACCTATTGTACTCCCTTATAGTACCTGAATACTCACCTGTGTACCTTCTAGGCGTCCCTAGCCTGACCTCCGAGATACCTGTAGACTATCTGGACGCCTCAGCTGGACGGCTGCGTGCTACCTATCTGTTGGGATTGCCAAATTCAGGTACTTGCCCCCTCCCCTACTTACCCGTGTTCCCTCCTTTCTGCCCAGGAACAGGAAGTGGAGAAACTCAGCTGAAACGGCTGGAGACATAAGGAACTGGATTAGGAATATACACCCTTAAGCCACGGACGGACGCATTGAAGAAGAGGACAGAGTGACTTACCTCCTCATCCCCGTGAGAGTCCTAGGCGACTCTGTGCCCACGCTCTCCCTGGCTTGGAGAGCTACAGTTTTAGTGCCCCTTTTCCCCCGCCCCTTTCATATTTTAAATAATTTAATAAAGTTTGTTTTAAATTGCACTTACTCTCTCATGTGTCTGGTCATTGGGGTATCTTTGGGATCTCCTCGAGGTGGAAATTAGGGAGGGGCGAGACTCACGACATTGGTGGTCCGCTCCGACCTGTGACATTATCACAGACTGGGTCACATTTTAGTGATGAAACAAAGAGGTCAAGCTCTGGCTGGCATGGTTTGCTCCCTACTGGTCGATGTTGTAACTACACAATTGTGGGGTCAAAGGCCACAAACAGGCATGAATACATATTCATAAATAAAATACTGCGTATGTTCTAGGGCTGTCCTCGACTAAGGATTTACATATTCGAATCAGAATTGTCGAATCTTTTCATAGTCGACCGATAGTCGAATCATCTATATTTGTGTGCATGGGTTGGGAGGGGGTCAGACCAGGTACAAATTGATAACTTTTATTTTCTTTCACAAGCAGCACACATAAACAACTTACTGATAAAGTGACCAAAACTGTCTTTCAAGTGATGAACGAAGACAAAACTGACGATGCATTTATATATTTTTAAGGTAAAATGTATAAGGCAACATTTGTTTAATTATTCCTCATAACATTTTAAAGCCACGATCTACAGAACATCACACAAAAAAAATTGATAACTAAACCTAAAAATATAACAAAGGTGATCCTGCCTTGGAAACCTCGGCTAATTCAGTGTTTTTATTTAATTTGGAGATTAAGCGCGTCAAAGCAGTCATAACCAAAAAAAACGACAAATGAGAAATGACAAATAATTTGTGATTGTTAATGCAAATTATAAAAACTAAGCTTTATATACAATTCATAAAAACACTGAAATTAATGATTTTATAGACACTACGCGTTATTATTTAGCAGAGAAATACCTGCTTGCTTTCACTTTGATCATCTCCATTCACTTTAGATACAGAAACAACTGATGATATTATTTATTTCAGGAATCTCTTTTCTATCATTTGAAAGTGAACACCGATCATATTATTAAATCACAAAAAAAGACAGTCGTGTCAGGCAGAAATATAGGTTCGGTGCAGATATTTTCCGTTTCATCACCGAAATTTAAAGAAACGACTTTTGACAAAATAACCAGTCTGTTCTTAATACATTTTAAAAACGTATACCCGTCGAAAACATCCGTTTTTTAATGTTTAGTTTGATGAACTTCTAAATATGAGACGAAGAGCAGCACGTTCGGCTAAATTGCATGCGCAATCATGGCCAGCACGCAATAGTGCAAAATCTATAGACGGTTTCATCGGACGCACGTGACACGTCTGGATCCGAACTTTACTTCCGGTTTCGTTTTTTTTAATGGTCTGACTAGTTGCTAAACTGATCTCTTGAACAAATTCCTCGTCGAAAATAACACATGTTTTGGTATCCTAGGTAATCTGTGTGTTGTTGTTTTTTTGCTTGTTATATAAATAAACTACGTTTAAAGAACTTTGTTGTTATTTATTATTAGCGGAGTTTACCGGAAGTTACGTGCGGACCGCGTCAGCGGCTTGTTTATGTTGTTTCTGCTGAAACCGTCTATACAACGAAAAGCAATCCAAAATGTACAGACTTAAATTAGATCAGAATTTACGTTTATAATAAATACATTTTTTTTATAAAATAAGGTCAGAAGTAACAAAGTGCAGAACAAATGTGCAAAATGCCTCAAGTGCACGAAAACAAAACACAAGCCAAATAGATACATCAGATAACCCAGAGTGATTTATAAATAAAATAAAATAAAGAAATTATTAAAAGAACGAAAGTATAACCAGAATTGCCAGCTTTTTCTTTTAAATAGAAACAAAGAGGCAATTGTTTATTAACATAGGAACCTCTTATGGACGTGCGGTCACAGGGGTTGCTGGATTTATTAACGCATTTTAAAAATATTTATTGAAAGCTGATACTTCACATATTATTTGCAAAATTATAATAATATGCTGTATATTAATATATTGAGAGAAAGCTGTTATATGTGAAATCAGATTTGTGCACAGTGCACCCATATACGGCCAAAATTAAAGGATCCTCATTTCATAACACATCTGCGACGATTCGACTGTGAGATTGGTAGTCGAATCAGGCTTCTCCTATCGATGCATCGAATCTTCGACTATTCGGGGTCACCCCTATGTTCTGATGCAAACAACACATAAATTGTACATACTTTAGCACATAATAATATAGAGATGTTTTGCCAGCGAGCAATTTTTGCCAAGTCTGCTTCCCTCACTGGTGTGTCTAAAATCCACACCAGCATTTTTTTTTTATTTGGCAATTATTGCCTTGATAAAATGATTTGGTAATAATCATGCACAGTTAAGTCCCCTAATAGAAAATGTACTGTATAAAACATTTCTCTCTATGCCTCCTTTCCAAGCCAGCTGTACAGAAACACCAATCTTTAACCATTTTAACTGCTACTCACCATAATGAATTTTCTGGCTGATTCAAAGGTTTCATCTAAGAGCACTGGTGCAGGAAACGCTTCCTTGTAATCTACAACAATAACCACATTAGAAATTCCACGTTTTTACATCTGGATGCATTTTGGTCAACCGGATCACATGTGGATGGCTAAATACTGTACAGTAGTAAAAAGCTTTGAGCTCATCCAATCTTTCGCCCACATTCAGGGGTAGTTGAAAACGCATTTGACCGGATTGCTTTTGTGGTTTAGACACTCATGTGGTTTGAGCAGACACAAAAGACCATCTACAATGTTTTTACATCAGTCCTGATGTGAACCGACAGTGTTTAGTGCGGTCTTTAGGTTGTCACCCCCCATTCAGACAGCCAGCGACCAGCAGTAGGAGAGCGACGCGATCTCATTCATTTCAATGGAAACCGGGCGACTTCCGGCCGGTACGGGCGAAAGTTACTGTTGGCGACCGTAGTAGCGTGTCCAGCAACACGAGAAAGTTAAGAAAAGTTTAACTTTACGCAAATGTCGAGCGAATTTCGGGAGCGACTACCAATGAGAACGAAGCAGTGGAGTTCACGTCATCCTTCTCTCGTCAGTTATTGGCGTGGATGGTACTCATTTGTGTATGACAAGCAGATTTAGAAACGCCTCATTGAAAGAGACGAGCGACACACAGCAATAACATCGCTGTCTGTCTGAATGCGGCATCATTGAAAAAAGCAATAGTGGCTGCTTATTTAATCATTACTCTGAAATATAAGAGAATGCCATTACGTATGCATGTACAAAACGTTTTGCAGCATGTTTACCATCAGCAAAACCAGCGGTAACCTGACATAATATTAGTGCGTGTCAACTAAACCCCGTAATTTTTCCTGCTTGTGTTTTAACAACTCGCCTATAGACCATCCCCTCGAAGTAATCATGACTAAAGCGGTTAAAGGTGGACAAGTGATCGAAACCAGGTGTAAAGGGGAATGTGTCTTGACCACTTGTGATCCAATTAACCAAAACGCAGTAATACCAGTTATAAACAGAGCCTTAGATTCACATTGCAGTGTAAATATATATTAAAATGAGATCCACCATGTTGTTCCTCACCAGAACCTCTTTACTATAAGAAACAAATTACAGACAAATAGGGAAGTTAACCTAAAAAATAGCTAAACAAATCTCAACAGCAGGTTCATGAGCACTAACCAGTGCCAAAAAAGATGATGTTGATCTTTAGTGAGCGGTCTAAAGAGTTAAGGACTTGAAGAGCAATCCTGCGAGCGTTTAGCATGGCGTCTCCCCGCATTGACTCTGAGGTGTCCAACAGGATGATGACATCACTCACACTGGATGGACCTTCAGAGTTGGACTTAAAGTCTGGATAAAATACCAACATGCAGGCCTGGAGAGATCATTGTGAAATAAAAACAAGGTTCAATCCAAAGCCCAAATGAACACAAAAGAAGACATTTTGATAAATGATGATGAGCACACCGCTGTAGGCATCCATTGACTTCCATAGTACGAAAAACAAATTCAATGAAAGTATTGTGATAAATGATGATGAAGATATTTTGATAATTGATGGTACCCAAATTGCATTCCATTGTATTTGTTTTCTCTACTATGGAAGTCAATGGTTACCAGCAGCCATGTGCTTACCATCATTTAACAAAATATCTTCTTTTGTGTTTATTACAAAAAATCATACAGGTCTAGAACAACATGAAGGTAAGTAAATGATAATTTCTGGGTGAAAATTAAAGGGCCATCAATGAAAGTTTGCAGTTTGTCACTTCAGATTATCTACTATATTAAATTTAAATAGCAGGTGTAAACTGATGGTTTCTGTACCTGACTCTCTTTGTCTGGATGTTTCTCCACCCACATTCTGGGCAGGTGGATCTTAGAAAGGCTGAAGGTCACCTGGAGCCCATCAGATCCAAGAGTTTGTCCTGGCAAAGTACTGATCACAGCCTTACAGTCTGTCCTCTTAGTGGGGAAGATAAAGATGAATGTTAATATCCCTTCTTATTTAATGCATTTTAATGCTTATTTACAGAAACAGTTAAGCATTTAGTGATAAATAACCTTGATTTTGATGAGGTGTGAAGACTCTAAGTTGATGATCTCATAAGGCATTTCAATGGACATACACAGAGAGAACTCCCTTAAGAAAGAGATTGACGAAGTCATTTAAGAATATTGAGAATATAGATTAAAAATATTTAATAAAAAAATTGCCCCAGCATAGCACATGGTACTTTAGTAATGCAGTACAGTCCCAGTAACATAAGCAAAGTCATGCTAGTCTTCTGCATCCTTTACAACCAAACACTGGCTATCAGTGAAGAATTACACCATGAGTTTGTGTTTGCATTGTACCCTGGCCTGATTTGCATGATTTCTTTAGTTTGAAATGCAAACAGATGCTATTAGTAGGTACGATTTGTTCATTAGTGAATTTAGATTTGTACCCCTTTGACTGAAGCTCTGTCACAGAGATCTTCTCAACAGTTCCCTGAAATACAACACAACTTTATTTCTCTACAGAACAGAATGAAACATCCTAACAGTATTGCACACAGTGTTTGAATTAAAGTTCAGTCATGACAAAAAGACTGTGTCATACCTGAGTTTTCTGATTGAGAGCGGCACTCTGCTGCCACGGTGCTACACTGCCGGGCAGAGAGAAGATGATGGAGCCTCCTCTCACAACCAGCTCAGTGATGAAGGTCACCTTGATCAAAACTGTGGCTCCTGGAGGAAGGTTCCCAACGCTGATAGTAAATACATCCTGTCTCACATAAACATACAGACTTGAAGAAACCATATGAGGACAACTGTCTGATACTCTATTAAACACTAATGTGCTCTCTGTGGAGTCTTAAACATACAGTAGCTACATGATGACTTTGGTCTGTCTGCTGTAATAAATACATCTATGAAGAAACAGAAATCTGAAAAACTTACAGGTTCATCCTGGTCCATTAGATACGCTCCATAACCCTTCCCTACTGCTTCTCTGTATTCCTTACGAGCCTGTTCTTTTTCCTTTACCTGCCAGAGGAAGAAAGTGGATAATGGATGAGAAACCAAACATAAAAGTTTAAATTAAAAGCATAGCTGCTCATTTACATTTGACAAATTGTGAATGATAACCACCTTTCCAATGACATGCTTTCCATTGATAAAGGCCTCAAATCCACACACCGCTGCCGTTTCCTCCAGTGGAAAGACGTATTTTGCTTCAATGGGAACTTCACTCTGGTTTACGTAAGTCTGAAAAATGATGACCTGGTGAAGAGAAGAGAAATCAGACTTAAATTCAACGCTCTGTAACAGGGGTTCTCAAACTTTAAGATCTACATCATTAGATGGTCCCTGTGTAAATATCCTAACTATGGATTGCAGACCACCTGGGGTCACCAGACATCCTTTAGGAAACTCCTGCATTGTAATGTATTGCGCCCTAACCAAATGTGATGCCAACTGAAGTTACTAACCTCACAAAACAAGTCTATCAATTTGCACCGCACATGGACAGCCTTCAGAGGAAGTGTCTTGCCACTGCTGTCCAGGAGACCTGCGGTCATCTCCTCTAGAGGATTCTTAGTGGACTCCAGACCTTCACTGTCATCAATGGGCACTGGACAAACACATTGACACAAAATCACTAATAATGTTGTGGATGCATTTAGCTTGACAGAACATCAAATGTGACATGATCTGTAACTACACGGCATCAAGCTCTAATACTCTTAAAAGATGGACATGTCTTGATCAGTGGAAGTCACTCACAGATTATTTCGGTGGGCTGTGAGAGCTCCTCAGAAGTGTCGATTTGAGGATGAAACTCTGTCAGCTGGTCCTCCTCTAAAGTGTACTGCACTACATACTTGAGTTTGATCTGATCTGTGTTATATACAACATACTCATCATCCTGTAAAACATACACAAATGAATGTAAAGGTTTGTATCAAATACACACAAGCAGATTATTCAAGTACATGGACAACGAAAAGCACCTGAAACTCTGAGGTAGTTTTTGGAGTTTGGCGGACTCCATGTACACTGTGATAGCCCTCGGGGGTGCAGGTCAAAGTGGGGTCTCTTTTCAGCAGGTTCTTGCACTGGCCCAGAGCCACGTCACACACCAACAGCAGTCGAGAGCCATCGGCTACGCTGGGCTTGGAGTATTTCACACTAGTCCTGTGATACAGAATACAGTATGAAAAATTACATACGGCTAAATAAATGATGACAACATTTACTAAATCGATCACTGACGTCAGAGAATCACTGAAGTAGATGCCTCCTCCAAGATTCCCGATATCTGTCCTCTCAATTCCGTGTTGTTCCACTCCGACCCTGGGCAGCAGCAAACCTCTGATAGAAATAAACATACATAGTGTCTATTGCTATGAAGTGCTCAATACAGCTCAGCATGTTTATGTATGTGATGAAGAACACATGCTCAAAACTTATTATTACAAACTAATTGGTAATAATAGCAAATAAAGGTAATGTGGGTGGTAGGGGAAGCTGTGTAAAATGGATGATCTACTTAGTCTCATGCCTCATAACAACATTACTGTTGCCCATGTTGTATTAAGAGGGGACCTTATCCATTTTTTGTTTTCTGCACTATATCCACATTGTTTGTCTCCTTTCACAGTGACTAATTTGATTTCAGACAACAGCAAATCATGATTTTCAGCTTAATAAGAGACTTCTTATAGAAAATATTACATTCTTATGACTTGTGTTGTCTTGTGATCCATGACATAAAAATTATTAAAATAATAAAAAATAACCATTCAAAAAAAATCTGAGATTATATATTTACAAATATATCGTTTTTAAAGAGTGTGTTCTTACCGTGAAAGGATTCCAACAAAACTGCTGGTACCAGTCGAGTGGAGGAGGGGCTTAATGTTGCCTAACTCCTCCCTAAACATCTGAAGCTCCACCCTTCTGCTCACGCGTAAAATCTGCTGAATCTGAATAGGTCTGTTGTAGATGCAAAATGAACCAAATAATTTAAAGACAAACTCTAAAATGTAAAGATCAACTGAATATCAAAACATTGAATATGATGTGACTTTACTTTTCTTGAAGCATTTGAGAGATAACAGTGAACTCAGGGTTTTCTGATGGGACCACATCAATGCTGCACCTCAGGGCACGATACTTTCCCAAAGAGGAGGGCAAGGGGCTTCTCATAGTGGCCTCACTCACATTCAAAATATCTCTGATCAGCTGGAGAAATCAAAACAGATAAACGTTCAAGGACCTCATATATGCCTTGACATTACAAACATTAGCAGCATTATTGAATCACTAGCATGAATCTAAGCTAAAGGACTGCTTAATTTGGCAATGTCAACAATGTGTTACCTGACAAAGGTCTAGTTTCTGAGACACAAGTTTGTGTTTGGAAGGAGGGTCGGCTATTTGAAGGGGTAAAAGAGTGTTGACCTCCTCCAGCAGGGTCTTGACTTTCTCCTCATCTTGAGTCTTTTGTGCCTGCAGCAGCAATCCCTCCACCCTGCTCACCTGCAACATCACAGAGATTTTAAATACAACAATCAAGATATGAAATATATCACTGTTCATGTGGTTATCTAAGCTCACTCTTACATCATTAAGGCTGATGCTGGAAACAGGGCCCGTGAGGATTTTACTAAGGGAACCAAGAGCTTCGGTCCAAACCAGCTCCACAAAGACGCCCACTTCCTGTGATAGTGTGCTGCAGTTCAGCTTCTCCTCCAAAAGAAGCTGACAATCAAAAGGGCGGATGTTAATTTTGCACCCATTTATTATGAAAACAGATGACAATCTAAACATGGCAAACATGACAGAGTAAATATTGTATACACATAATCATGATAAACAATATTTCAGCTATAAACATTACTGACCTCTAGGTCCTGTCATTTTATGTGACTTCAAATTATAATTCTGTTAGTATTTACACCCTCTGTAATATAATTACAACCTGTATTATTAATCTCTTCTGTGGATCTCAGAAGAAGCATTGGGCCTTTCACACCATGGAAACCTTTTCATAATACACAAACTATTTGTGGGACTGCACATTTTTTTGTAGTGTTCAGACCACAGGAATTTTAGTACTGGTACTGCCTTTTCTAGGTCTAAATTATCTCCTAATGCGGAGTAGGGTCTAACCAGCACAATGCAAACTATTTGTGACGTAAAATGTGTTTATTGGCCAAAAGCATGTCATATAAAATACAAGCACTAACATTCTTTTAAAAAGCCTTGTATTATTTAAGAATGAGTCCATCAGTAACTGTCTGTCATTTACCATTTACCATAAATCATGACAGGATTTTCAATTTTAGGTGTAATATCCCTTTAACTACTGCTTCAGTTTCGGTGACATGTTCAGTAAATGTTATTATTTTTAGAAACATAAAGAGGTTTCTGTCCATCAAACCTGTTTTAAGCTGTCAGATGCCAAGCGCTCAGCCTCAGGGGGAAGTGTAAAAATCTGTGTGAATCCTTTATCTTTCTCTTCTTTCATCAGCATCACATACGCTTCCAGAGCATCTTCAGAGGTGCTGCAGTACACAAGCTTGTCCCATACCACTTTCTTCTAGAGAGAGAGACTAAATCAGCATCACCACAAAACACTATCAATGTTTCCAACTGTACTTCCTATGGTTGCAATATAGACACCATACAACAGGGGTAATTATAAAGTTGGCAAAATCTATCAATCGTTCACTATGATGGAAATGATCAAACCTCTGATTCATGCAAGATTGAACATAAGACGCGATACTGTTGACCAGCTCTTCCTTTGGCACTCTGTAGCTCCAAAACTGATAAAGTATTCGAGTTATTCTGCAATACACAATTAGAAAAGTGCAGATGTGAAAACAAACTTTAAAACAAATACAATAGTGATGGTTTCAATTATTCCTGGCATGCCGCGTGAGTTTTTATTACATGTGGAAGCGGGAAGAGCGCACTGCTCGCAAGCAGGTACCATCAGGATATGTGTTAAAAACTAGTTGGTATAGCATTTGTAATCTGTGTTAATAGCTGGTGGCAGTAAGTGCACTATTAAGGGTGTAAACTTTAATGAAAGAAAAGTGGATTTTTATATGTAGTCTATATGCTGTCAATTAAATTGGAATCTGTGAAAATCAGTGATCGTACGCTAAAGCAGTTAAGGGTCTTTGGAAATATCTGTTCATCTGCATGTTGCATTAACTTACCTTCTTAAAAAAAGAATACTTGGCCACTTGAAAATGTGAAGGAAATTCAGGCAGATCCTGATCACCTTTGTAAATTCTGCAGTAGGAAAATGTAAAGGTATGGCAGTCAGCTAGTATAAAGTCTAATAATGGATTTAAAGTAGTAAAGCACAGGTGACATTTTGTCTTTGTCTATACAGGACAAACATCTACAGTATAGTATAAAAGAGTTTACCTAAACTTCCCGGGACGGGGTCCGCCCTTCTCAAGAATATTAGTCCCTTTTACTGGTATCTGAGTCAACACTTTTACATCTTTAGGGTAGGAAACAACATTATTTCATCATCAGTTCTTAAATGCACTTAAAAACACAATACTGTACAAATACTATGTTAAATACATCAGATGATATAAGTCTCAGGTCACCACCAGCTTTGTTGTTTTTATCCATATTTATTTGTACCTTTTTACAGAAATGCACACAAAATGTAAAAAACCCAATTTTCAGAATAAACTGGCTTCTTCAGACAAAAGTTGGTTTAAGTGTGATCTCCCTTGAACTCTTTTGGGGAGACTGAAGTCCTGTAGTCATTAGATTAGACATAAGGGTTTAATTTCATTTTGGTTTACAAGAGCCTGCAGGTTCCTGCTATTGCTGAAGTGTAAAAGGAGGTCATACTAAACTTGACATAAAAAACTGTATTCTGATTTTTAATACTGCATAGAGATGTATTGTATTTTCTATATATGGTCACTATACCATTGCAAAAACAACAAATCTAATGTTGTGGCATATAACTTTTGCAAAGTACTACTATCCATACAGTACTGTATACTCAAATGTATACACATGTAGCACAAAACACACCCACTGTTAGCAAATGTAACTAATCTGGCTGTCGCACATACAATAAAGCCCATCCCTGTTCTTGCCATTACATGAGGCAACCTCAGTTACAATAAGACACCTACAGTAACTATATTACAGGTATGTTATTTTTTAGGGATACACCGATACCGATACTGGTATCGGGTATCAGCCTCGATACCACATTTTCTTAAGTACTCGTACTCGTTAAAAGTCCCCCGATACCTGGAATCGATACCACGGTCTAAGAAATGTCTACGTTTAAGCGGCGTGTAAGGGGTTAATGCCTCTTGTGTTGTCCAAAGAGGCAGTTTAAAAACAAACTGGAAAAAAGTCCTTTGTTTTTTTTGTTAAATTATATGACTAAAGCTGTTACCTGTAAATTTAAATCATGTTTTTTATTAAGTACTCGGTATCGGCATCGGGAAGTACTGAAATGCAAGTACTCGTACTCGTATTCCAAAAAAGTGGTATCGGTGCATCCCTATTATTTTTAAAGAAAGTCATTTAATCATGTAAGCATTTATTATAGCCATTCCTCATCCACACATTTACTATTTACCGGTTTCAGAAGTAGTTATTTATCTTTTCACACCACAACAAATCATGACTATCATGCGTGTGTTTAAAGTTGTATGTTTCTTTTTGCTCACATGCAGTATAAAAAGCAATACTTCATAAGTGTTTAATACCTGGATTACGTAGGAAGCTGTGTTGAGAACTGGGGTGTGTCAGTTGTGGGGTCAAAACATGCTCTGCAAAAGGCAGGAGATGACCTTTATCCAGACAACTCCATACATACTGCATCCCAACCACAGGGATCTGAAGCTTGTGAATGCTCTTCTGTCTGTTACTGCTCAGATCATCCACACTGCTGGTCACCACAAAAGAGCACTGAACAAATGATATAAAGTACAGATCAATTAAACTCAATACCCTATAATACAAATTCTAATGGTTTCTATTAATTACAGATAAAGTCCTATACGTGTATGTATTTAGCTTTACTTTATAATACTGTATGTATTATAGAGTAAAGCTAAAATCCTATACGTAGTATATTTCAGGTCTTATTCCAGTTGGATTTAATATTTTTTATTGGTTCTAATCTGTCAAATAACAGATTACCAGTACAGAAGATTATAGTTTCCATTACAACCAATACAATTCCCATTATAATTAACCATTAAATCATGTAAAGTCGTTGGTGTCCCCAGAGTGCATATGTGAAGTTTAGCTCAAAATACCATATTGATAATTTATTATAGCATGTTAAAATTACCACTTTGTAGGTCAGAGCAAAAATGTGCCGTTTTTGGGTGTGTCCTTAAACATGCAAATGAGCTGATAAAATGCAAACACTGATCACAATGATGATTGTGGTTTGTTGAAATTGAAACTCAATTGTGCTGTCAATTTCTTCTCTCTCTCTCTCTCTTAAATCACTTTAACAAACACAGCCCTACCCCAATAGAATCAGGACCTTCTTTTGATAGACCCGCCCCACACATACGCAACCAAGGCAAAGATTTTAGGTGTGTTCGAGATCATCGGGCGCTGCGCAGACCGATCGGCGAGGTTTGCCGCTTGCAGTCGAGGTAGGAACTGAAGACGGAGCCGTCAAGCCGGACACCTGCTGCTTGCCGTAGTGACGTGTGGGCCGTGTTTCCTTGATTGTAATCGCAAATGAAGTGAATGAGATGCTGAATTTTATAAAAACAAACATTTTAATAAAAAGTTGCAACCAGAAACATTTTATATCGAATATTTTAATTGCTGATTATACTGTATACCTGAAAATAACGGGAAACAAGCCTATATTATTAAAATACCAATAGAGTTTGTTATTTTCATTTTAATTTTTTTACACGACACAATATAACATATTTAAGCATATTAAAGTGTTTTTTCCTGTTTTAAAACATGAATTTATAATGTTTATTAGTGGAACTAAAGATTGGATTAAACTTGAAACGCACGTGATCGTTGTCATCAGTGAGGCGACCAATCACGTAAAGCTGTTACGTCATCACAACTCCGGGCAGCCGCTCTGGAGAAGCTGCACCGGCTGAGCTAGCCGGCTACTCTCGAAACGTTCTCGCGGTACTTAAAAACCATATGACACATTCACGTGCCTGCAGCGCCAGCTGAAGTCGGACAAACTTACTAACCGGAATGCACTGCTTCAAGTCAGCCGCCGATCGGTCTGCGCAGCGCCGCATGAAGTCGAACACACCTAAGATGTTGTTTAGTAGACACGTCCCTTACTGCTGATTGGCTACAAGTGTATTTTGGTACTGGCCCAACTCCCTTATTCAAAGTGTTTTTGAAAAATCGCGCACCCCGTCTTTAAGGGGCAGTTTTATTGTATACCTAAATGCCAAATCTGAATGACCTATTCTTATTCTTTGTCACGTTTTCTAGGTTGATAGAAGCACTCGAGACCCAATTATAGCACTTAAATATGGAAAAAGTATTTTAACTATGACCCCTTTAATAGATGTCAGAACAAAGAAGTGTCTGTTAAACAGAAGATCAGACCTGTTTGTTAATCACATAACTGATGTTTCCTCCATTATCCAGAAGAGCTGACCTCAGCTTCTTCTTCTCTTTAAAAGGCAAAGTCCTCACATCTAACAGCACGTTACAGTTGTCAAACACCGCCATAATGACCCCCAATATTAAACTGCAGAGATAAACAAAGGCTCGCAATGAAGCACGCATAAGCATAAACGTCGCGACGTTGCTTACTCAGTAAAAAAAATTAAAACACTGACAAAGTAAATTGTCATAAGATTAATAAACCGATTTTACCGTGAGTAAAGTTTTGAGTCGGATGATAGATTGTAAAGTATACATATAATCCAACCTGACTGTGTGTAGTCCAGTAAATGTCAGTACTGTAGGCTACTACCTGGCTGACATGGGGTGAGGACACGTCCCAACATGCTATACAAACACAAGGCGGGCGCCATCATGTGGTGAAAAACAGCAATGACAAAAATGACAAACATCATAGTCATATAATTTGTATAATTTATGGTTATTAAAAATCATTGTCACACGGTCACAAAATAGTAAATTAACAATATGACATTTTCTTTTCCAAAAATCTAATTTTCACCCAGTTGTATATTTTTTCTTCTTCTGAAAGAGACAGCTTAATAATCCAATGTCTAAAAGAGAGAGGTTTTTATTGACTGCACAAACAGGGCCAGGCAAACATTTCACATATCATCAACAGTAACAGATATTCACAGGATTGCAACAGATGGAGAACAATTTGAAAAACTTATATTTCAGTTATTAAATAAAAAGGGAGAATATTTTATTATTCTGTTCTTTCAGTGGCTAAACCAAAGTCTTTGAGGATTTTTAAATATACATTTTGCTACTTCAAACTACACAAAGTTCATCGCTCTTTAACATGTAACATTGCTTTTATTCAAGAGTTAAATGCCTCATCAGTCACATGACCTACACATATGGGGTCAGAAGACCCCCAGGGGCCCCCAGAAGGTGAGACTTGTTGCACCTGACGTCACTTTCGGCGAACGTGACTGCGGTTACGCCCACTGAGTGGCAAAAAAGTCTGAGCGACAGCATTAGCATAGCGTGAAAAACACGGCCAAAATGGGAAAAGTAGTTCTGTAATCGATTGTGCCAAACAGATTCAACAAAAATGTGCAGCGTTCTTTTTCCAGACTGCAAAAAAACACTCAAAGGAGAACTAAATCAGTAACAGTAGCCATATGTCAGGTATTTAAATTTTTTTGGGATAAAAAAATCCTATTAAAATACACAAATGAATACTCTTATTCTGCAAAAAAAAAAAAAAACCTTAAGGGCACTCCTTGAAGAGGAAGAGCACATGTGTCATCTCCATGCAAGTAACTTTTATACTTGGACAGCTGAATTACAAATTTACTAACACATTGACACATGACAATGCTTAGTGTCAAGCCCTGGAAATGACACATAGGTTTGGATGTCTAGGATTTTTTCCTTAATTAAATGTGATTTTTTAGGAAATACAGAAAACAAGTAGTATGATAGTAAGCTTGCAGTTTCTGTCATCCACCACCAGAGGCCCTCCTTTACCTAAGTATTAAAACTGGTTTACTTACAGTACTGCCCACATGATCTTCTGTGTCATTTCAAATATTACAATTTTAAGGAGCGGTTTCCCGGACAGGGCTTATTATATTCTCAAACTAAAATGCATTTTTTAGCTGCCTTAATTTAAAAACACCTTGCCCTGACATATTTTAACATATATCAGTGCCATTATTTTGTCTCAAGATGCACACCAGTATGTTAAAACTACTTTGGTGTCCTAATATAACTAAGGCCATATCCGTGAAATTGCCGTTATAAGTTTCAGTTTTTTTATCAGCAATGCCTGGTCATCCTGTTAATAATCTATGATTCTTGTAATCTTGTCTGGCTCAGTTTTTGGTTGTTTAGTGGCTAAAGCTCAAGGCCATGAGTGATAGCCCTACAAAGAAATGAGTAGTCATCTATCCCCCTAGTGCCTTTAACCCCAGCTTTTAAGAGAGGTGTCCCTGTAATGAGTGTACTGCAAGTTGTGAATAAATAATTTTTAAAGGCGGAGTGCACGATTTCTCAAAAACGCTGGAAAAGGGAGTCAGGACGACTACCAAAACACTTAGCTAATCAGCAGTAATGGGCGTGTCTACTAAACAACATCGTTGCCTGGGTTGTGTGTGGGGTGGGTCAATTAAAAGAAGGTCCAGATTCTATTGGGGTAGGGGCGTGTTTGTGTAGGTGATTTTCTAATGTCAACATTGGCTTTCAGAGATCATGGACCCTGCATTTAAATGTACACATTTGTCCATTTGAGCATGTTTTGCTTGCTGCAAAATGGCAATGCAGCAGTAAAACATAAAGGGGTGCTTTCCCGGACAGGGGTTAAGTCTAGTCCCAGACTTTGAATGGTCTGAACTAAAAACAGCTTGACACTGCTTAAAATACATCAGTGCCACTGTTTTATTTGTCACAAGATGCACAGCAGTTTTTTTTTTGTAAGGTATGTTTGTAAAAACAACTTAAATGTTTTGATTTATCTAAGGCGTAGTCCGGGATTAATCTAAACCGTGTCCGGGAAACTGGCCCAAACAGCTGGCTTTAGCTTTGCACCCAGGCTGATATTGACAGATAAACCAAGATCTCTTTAACAGAAATAATATTGAAAGGCCTCTGTAGTGAGACAACCCTGCTGGAAAAAAACAGCACACCAGCAAGACCAGCATATGTTGTGTTTTGGTGCTGGTTTGCTAGCACCAACATAATTCCCATGCTGGTTTTTTCAGCAGGGGAAAGCTTTTTTCATGGATCCTTAATGGTATAGTGTCAGAAAAAATAATCCCAGCTGTAAATGGGGCAGTAACCTTTTAAGAAGTACATTTTTGCGCCTAAAGAGGTCATATTAGATCGTTGGTAGCTTACATAAGTCGTACGGATTGGTACCAAATGTATACATATCTGTTCTTAAATGTAACAAATTAAGAACATTTTAATGGTCCTGCCTCAGTGACAGCCTGTGACGATTTGTAACAGCTTTTTTTACAATATAGGGGCCAACATTTATTTTAGAAATGTCAAAAGACATGTTTGGACAAATCACTTTTGGAGCTTGCCAACTCCAAAAATAAATTTCCATCCTCAATAGTACTACAAAAATAGCATTTGCTTTATTGGAATACGAGCAAAAACACAGTTGTGAATAAGGCTACTACTAAACATAATACAATGTTGTCTTTGTTTGGATACATTACTGTGACTGAAGGATCTATATTGTCGTTAACTGTTTTGTACCCCTAAGATTTAACTGGTACAAAATTGTACACAATAGTTCCTTAGGGTATAATATTGTAACCCAAAAGGTATAACATTTTAATTGTATCCACTTTATTTTTGAACGCTGAAGAAAGTGATATGATGTATTTACCTTTTTATGTAAGACATGTATTTCTAAACGTAGGTTTGGGAGGAGCCTAAACATTTAGGCCTGTCAATCATCATTATGGGCATATATAAGCCAGCCTTCAGGCTTTCGGGTCCAGCTGCAATTTTTCCGGCATCACTCCTCATCCCCATCTCCTCCTTCACCGCTCTCTGTCTTCCTCTGTTTCTGCTGCAGGGGTAGAACTTGGGGCTCGAGCCCCGGCCTCAGGTTCGCTCTCTCTGAAGGTTCAGAGCTCCCTTCGAGGACAGCAAGCCATGGCAAGTTTGTTTACCATTAATCATTGAGACCTGAATGCACAGCCGAACTAGTGAATTCCATTTCAATAGCTGGCCAGTAGAGAACAGTGTCTTGGGAGAACACCAAAACATGATTAAAGGGACAATAAGTAGGATTTACCCCCATCTAGTGGTGAAATTGTATTTTGCATTCAAACGAATAGTGCTCTCTAGCACCTCGCTTTTCCAAATGTGTGTTGCAACTACGGTAGCCGTCAGGCCCGGATTGGCCATAGGGAGATCCGGGAGGATTCCCGGTGGGCCGGTCTGTTTTTTTTGGCCACGAGGGCCGGTGTTGTCATGCCACCGGGATGACGCGTATTTGCGGGTGAGAGATGTCCCCGCCGCTTTATGCACAAGTTGATTGTGTCCCGAGTCCCGACCACTTATTGGAAGAATTCTTGCATTAGGGTTCATTGACATCTAAAACGCATGGGAAACGCAGGACGTGCCGCTGTCTTCTGGTTTTCAAAGCGCTTACTTGAACACGAGTTTTGTTTCAGACGCGTCTATATTGAGTGCGCTTGCCGGCCACGCGTCTATATTTTAAATAAACTTGAGCGCGTCTTTTAACAAACGGGCTGGTCTCTAAAAGGAAAAGAATTTACAAAACGTATTTTTTTATCCAAGTCATAGATGAACTCTCTATGAATAGTCATTATTCATCGTTTATTGCAAGGAACAAAAATCTATTTGATGCAAAACTCATTAGTTTATTTGAAAAAAGTCGTTTCAAAAGTATATCCATTATGTTTTCTTTTTTTTTTAACACAATGTACCTTAGCCTACGTTATTTAGCAATAGACATGATCTAAGTACTAAAAAAATAAGATACAGATTTTTTCCATTTGTTTCCAAAGCATACTTGATAAAAAATTGTTTATTGTATATCAGGGGTTTCCAAACGTTATCAACCCAACAGTTAATCTCAAGACTCACCATTTTTTAGAAATAGAAATATAGAGGAAAACACAAACACATTTGTTTCCTTTAGTTTTTGAATAAGTTTACTTTAGTAATATTATGGTCTTATGGTAGGGATGCATGATTATGGCAAAAAATATAATTGTTTACTGCATTTGCACGGAATATGAAATTATTTGAAAAATACAGTGAATTGCAAGGCTGCAGAGAACAGTGCACTACTGCAGACTTATACTACTGAGGGTTTAAAGATATTATTTTAATAGTCAGTCGTGAACTAAAATGGGCCGGTCTAAGGCATGAAACTCCAGGGCTGAAAATGAGTCCCACTCCGGCCCTGGTAGGCGTTATGTATTCACTGATCTCCTTGTCCGTTTCAGCTGGTTCATGTGTTCTGAATGAAAATGTGGAACTTACCATTTCTGCAATGGTAGGCTAGTGCTTTTTGTCCCTCTCTGGTATTATAGTTTATCAGTATGGCAGAACGACATGGAGGCATCCTTGGACTTACCCGTTCAATGTAAGGAAAGAGAAGAAATTCTAAGCTTACAAAGATTTATGGTAAGTTTTGGAAAATATTTACTACACCTGCCATGTATAAACCAGTAGGAGCATGACATGAAGAAGTGGCATGATATATCATATACAGATATATTCAAAACATTTGTGTTGTTGCTCGGGGGGTGACAAGTCTTCAGTACACAACTAACCACAGGAGCATACCAGTATCTGTACAGTGGGAAAGTCAGTCGAGTGTTTGTAGGCTACATGAAATAGACCAAGAATTTTCAGGCATATGTTTAAAATGTCACAACTGTCCCCCGCCTCTCCTGATTTTATCAAGTGGTTGATGTCCTCAGGGCAACATTATGTTGACCCTGGGACAACATTTCAATCAACCAATCAGATTTCAGGAATAAGTTTACAGTTTGTTTTAAGTTTAAGCTTACAACCAGGATTAGCTGTTCCTAGACCATTGTTATTCACTTATCATGTCCCTCTGATTTTAGGGTTTGGTTATGGTTATGGTTAGGGTTCGGTTTAGGTTGTATTTAGAAAAATGTTGTCCTTGGGTCAACACAATATGATGCCCTGAGGACATCAACCAATTGGCAAAATCAGTTTGAGCAACTGTCCCCCTGGTGTGAGTTTTTACGGCAATTTTTAATTGACTTGTCTGAGTTTCTATGGCGGCCAGCGCATTACGCTTATTACACCATTAGCAGCAGTATCTTTCTCATTCAACACAACATAAAGTGAGTTATTAGTTAGTTTCTTAATAAACAAGCAAGGTAAAGTGATATGACTTGTTAAACACGTCCAAAACAACTTCACACAGAACTCTCTTCACACTTCACATAGCTCGATCTATCCATGCATCGCATGAGCTGAACAAAATAAAGGATATCTTTCCCATGCAGGCATTATTTCTCAGTGATACTGATGTTCTGCTTTGATTGTTCTTAAAAACATCCCTGACATTAGATTCTCTTAAACTTTCACAAGTGCCAAACCCTACAAAGTTCATGTTCGACAGGTGCTACCCACGCACACTGTGACAAATAATAATAAAAAAAACCCACAAAAGACAAGCATGAAGTAAAGAAGGCCTGTTTTTAGGCTTTTGATGAAGTAAAAACTCATTATGGTTTTACAAGAACAAGCAGTGATCAAATGTTGTCTGTGTGTGTGATCTTTGTATCTTCAAGCCCACACCACTCAATTTGTAACTTGCCAGCAAAACCGCAGCAAGAAAAATTCTGCCCATTTCTACGACCAGTAAATGATCCTTTCTGCCAATGAAGTTTTCTCAATTATGGGCCTACTCCTGGTTTCACAGTATTCCCTCAGAGCTCTTTTCTACTTCACCTCCCACATCTCTAAACACATCTTCAGTGACATTTTGACAAGTTATTCTCCTCTCACGGTTTAAATTGCACTTTATAGGGTCGAAATGGACATTCAATCATCCGTAGAGTGTGTACGTATTTGTATTGTGAGAAAGCCCCTGATGCATTTTCACCTGGCTAATGTCTTTATCCTCCTAATGGCCTTTCCGATGACTCGAATACGATTTAAGATCCCCGTGTTTCACATTTGTGGAGAGTAAAAGAGACATGAGGGGAGACACAAAAGGTGAAGGAGAGATAAAACTTTTATTTACTGACAAAACATATGCAAAAGCAAGGTCTCATGAGAGTTATCAGATGTTGTTTTAGATGTTTTTTACGTGTTAAATATGTCCTTATCAAACGGATTGTTATCCTAAGTGTAGGCTACATTATATCAGGCCTATGAGGACACTTGTATAGGCCTTTAGGGTGCTATAGAAACACCAGCTCTATTCTGTGTAGTGTAAATTCAATAGTACGCAGATCAATACAATGCTACAATACAATAAAAAGCTGAAAGAAAGAAACAGCTGCCTGCATTTGTGTGTTTGTTGATTCGACCCATACCTCAATCTCTAGTTTATAAGAATTGTTTTCATTTTAACAAGCATAGATTCAGGTTTCATGTGTGGGTGAGCAGTGCTAAATTCAGTCCGAAGATATTACTGCATATTTGATTATTCAAGATTAGCCGATCTCTCTGATGTAATGTTGGTAAAGTGCCAGGTGTCCCCTCTGCACCCCATGTACTTTAAAAACCTCATTAGCATCACCTTAAAGAAGAGAGAACGGTTGGCCTGTTGGCCAGCGCAGCTGTTTACACATCACAGTGTAAATTTAGAAAGAGCAAATTAGCTTTTTACTGGCAGTTGTATGAGGACGAATATAACAGTCTTTTTATTTGTACAATGAATGAAAACATAGCCATTGTGAGCCATTTAAATGAGATATATTTGGTTTTATGGTTTTTCCTCCATGGTTATTTTGTTGTTGTAAAATAATGGTTATTTTCTTGGTAAGAGGGAATGAAATGGGTATGTGCTGGGTAATGGTGTTTTTTTTTGTCTCTGTCGTTCACCACGGGGCAACTTCTTTATTTAATCCATTTTTGTTGGAGATAGAAGGGGTTGAGATAAATAAAATTGAAACTGACATTGGCATAAATAAATAAAACTCATCTGGATCTTTGTTGAGCACGAGGAATAGGCTAAAGGATGAGAAAGTCTTTGTGGGCCTAAAAACACACTTTTGTCATTGAATATGCACCTGTAAATGGATATCTCTCATGCATATTAAAGCTGCGTTGTGTCAATTAGTTATCCAATTAGGCATCAAAATATACAACTCACCTCAAAGACATTTTTTCTATCTCAGATTGTAAGTCAGGTAATCTATGCAGATCCTGTTCTGCGTTTGAGAACATTGTGCTCTGTGAGAACAAAGTAACAGGCAGATGTACCAATCAACACTTCATCATCAAAGAGAATTGAAAACTGTTTTCACTTCAGCCTGTCGTGAATCACATTTTATTATTATAGCAGGTAAAGGCCAGAAATGGATGTGATACAGGCATGATAAATGTACAAAAGCTGTCACTGGGACAGTGTCTTTAAAAAGGAAGTAATTTGTACCATTTAGGTACAAATATGTACCTTTGAGTTACCAATAAATACCTTTGAGATACTAATATGGCCCCTATAGGCACAAAGGTCGACCTTTAAAAAGGGTACCGCCCCAGAGACAGCTGTATCTTTATCTGAAAGTGCTAACAAACACATTAAAAAGTGTTTAGCACTCAATAGCCTCTTTCACTCAGTAATTCCATGAATTTAGCAGTAAATACAAAAATGTGCTGCAGTGACATTCCGTCTTTTTACCAGTAAGACATCATTCACACATCAGTATCAAAATATCATTACATTCGTTGAGAAAGCGAAAGTTACCTGTGGCGTGCGGCGAGCTCAGTGATGTATTTGTAAACAATCCACGTCGTTCATGTCCACGGTCCGTATTTTGTTGTTTTCACGTCTGTGGTAAACGCTAACGGTCGCGAAGTCGCTCGTGACCAAACAACCTTGCATTAGGCGACGTCAAACCGAAAAAAGGCGTCTTAAACAACAGTACTGTATGTTTGCACATTAGGCTTAACGGGAGGTGTGCTAAGGATGTCTGCTGATCGGCAAGTAGATAGTTAGCTGTTTTAAAACATTTTGGTGAAGAAATGTGAATGTAAACTTCAAGTGTGCTCGACTTTTAATCAGCGTGTGTGTGTGGAAACGTCATGATTGGCCCAAAGCTGTGAGCGCGGTCTGACGTCGTCCGTTCTAAATGCCGGTAATCTATATTTTTGTGTTCACAAAAAGCTTACCAGTGAATTACTGGTAATCTTACAACCTCTCTTTCAGCACTGATTTAGGCAATGAAAGGTTCTGTTCACACATGACCTGTTACCTGTAATTTATCAGCAAATTACCAGTAAAGGCTGTATGTGTGAAAGGGACTAATAAGAGAAATTGTGGTTGTTATGATTAATGATGATGATCTGTTTAAAGCATTTATAATTAAGCACTTTAAAAGTTATTAAAATGTTCCTTCATAAATTTAAATATTTTATTAAACGGCTCGTTGCAATGCTGTTGCGACATTTGCAGGTTTGTTATTCCCAGATAACACTCGCTCAAAACTAATAACACACCTAACCCGGATTCTGTAAATCATTGGGTACAGTTTAAAGGGCAACTATTTCATTTCATTGCTAAAAACGACGTTATTTTGTGTATTTTTTATAATACAATGTGTTTGCGTGGTTTATGCTTATTTCCACATGCCGTACATTTTTGTAGCCCCAGATTTCACTCTCTTCCTAAAACGCATGGATTTGAAAAGCTCTGTGTCCTGATTGGCCAGCTAATCTGTACGTTGTGATTGGCCCGAATACCTCTGATGTCTGCCAAAAATGTGATGCTCCTTACCATGTTTGAAAGATTTGGTTGCTTACAGGAGTTAACTGACTCGCTGATAATGTTGCTCTTGTCTTCATCACCAAACCCAAGAAGTAAACTGTTGCCTAAAATCCGTGTGTTTGTTGAAGTCCAATTAAAGAGATTCATATTTACCTTTTGCATATTGTTAACATGTACTAATACACACTTACACACCAAAGGAAATTTAAAACCGTGTATCGGACAATAGGTGCCCTTTAATATTACACAAACATTTTATATAAATGTCTTTTAATTACATATATAACATTATATTTACAAATGATTAAACCAAATGCCGTGTTTTGACATTTGACAACGTGTTATCTTAAAACCAAGAAGAGTAAAGAGTTTTATGTTCCTTACCTTACTTATGAGGTAAAAAGCCATGAAATAAGCATGATAATGTACAGGGAGCCTGTTGTTATGGCAAAATAAGTCCCTTCACTGTGACACAAGATCCTGATCACACTGTGGGGGCTTATTTTTGCAATAAAACCCCACTCACATTATTCCTTACATAAACAATGCCTTATGATTTTTGGCATGCAAGGTTTTATGTTTGTTTGCTTGTATTTTATTTTAAACTAAGCATCTTTATTTTTCGATACAGTAGTATTTTACAGATGATTGTTAAGTTGTTTGTAATATTATGAGTTAGAATAACTTTATTATGGATATAGAGGCATTGAGTTTGAGACTAATAGTGTTTTTATAATGTCAGAACCATAGCAAATCTATACCGTAAAGACAATTCTGGTTAAATATTTTTGTCTTCTCAGACAATAAGCTAACAAGCTGCCAGCAGAAGATTTAACAAAAACAAACATTTCACATATTGATGTTCAATAAATGTCTACAAAGATGAAACTGCATCCCAGTTAGCAAAGTTTATATTGAAACAATCAATTTAGCCTTTTCTTTTATCCCTGTATCTTTAATAGTCAGTGTCCAAACCCTGTCACATAAACAATAGTGCTACTGTATTGTACAGATGATCTGTGATTTGCCTGCTTGAGTGTATTGCTTACACAAAAAGCTAATGTAGACTAACTTATATGCAGTATAATTTTTTTCTGTTCTTTCTGCACTAACAAAAAAATGATTGTTTTAACAAAACACATACACTATGGCACATTCTTGCTCCATTTTGGCATTTTGAGCTAAAGGCACATCATTATTTAAGCCATACAGCTATTAACTGAACTTCAGATGTTACACTTTGTCAGACAGCAAAAAAGTTTTATGCATTATGAACACTGTCATTAAAAATGGTCTCTCGCTGTCACTATAGGGCGGTAAAAAAAATACACCTTTGCATATGAAGAGGTCAGTACCTTTGAGGTGCATATTGGTACTAAAGAGTGCATGTACCTCAAAGATACCAAGGTACCAATTGATACATATCTGTGCCTTAATGGTACATGTTAAGACCTTTTTAACAGGTTCTGCCCCAGTAACAGCTCTTGTGTATGCCAACCTCTGTTGTTTGACTGATCTAATCTCTAAATGTGTGAAACCCCATTAAAAACTTTTGTTCGGTTTACTTAACTTGGCCAGCATGCAGCCAAACCTTTCCCATTTTCTCAAAACTGTAAAAGAATTGATAGATCCTAATCACAACATACAACAATGACTTTTGTTATTTCTGCGTCTTTTAATCTTTTAATTGCTTGTTTAACTGTTGACATCACAGAGATTTTGCATGTTTTACTTTGATAAATAATGAATGTTTTTGTTCCTCCACAAGCACAGTCATTTCCAAGTAATCGGCAGTCTGAAATTGCTAATAATGCCTTTACAGTATCTTTAAGTGTCAAGCTAATGCAAACTCCATGAGGCCTGTGAATGAAATAGTACATGCTTGTCGATAATGTCGTGTGAGGTTATACGTTGCAGCAATTGCCTGTGGTGATAGGATTGGAAAGCAGAGACACGAGATTGAAGAGGACAGAGTATGTGATTATGTAGTGCATTAGGTTTGGGCTTTGTGCATTAGGCTATATAAAAAACTCAGTGGCAGGAATACTCAAGGGCCTGTGGATGCTGGAGGTAAGGATTTAATGAAGATAAGGTAAATGCTCATTTATGGAGGGTTTTCCTTTGTACCGATGGTCCTTTATTGCTAGTATTGAATGAGTTACAATGGGGTTTACTGGATGGTTGAACTCACTGGTTGGACTGTCTTTTATGTATCTAAATCCTTTAGACTACTTAGACATATCTACAGCCCATCTTATTTTAAACTAGGTTTTATCATTTTAAAATCATTGCTAGTCTATGATCATTATGCAACACTAGAAAGTGTAATGAGCTGTCTTCAATATGAATTAATGGAACATTGTGAACAGGGCTGAAAATCTTGCGTCATAGGTTGAATATTTATGGCAACAAAAACATGTTTATAAAGCTAGACGTGAATTGTGGCATGGGTTTTGGATGTGGTTACAACCTACGTCCTTCCTTATTCACATATTAACAAGAAGCAGAGGGGTACACTATAAAAAATGTGGGGTTGTTTCAACCCATGCCTGGGCAAAATACTGACCCAACCGTTGGTTAAACTTAAAGGAATTGTTCACCCAAAACTAAAAAATGTCCCCATATTTTACTCACCATCAAGCCATATGAATTTTTCTTTCATTACACTCTAAAATAAAAATGATTTTGGTTATTTCAAAAAGGTATGAAAAAATGGTTGTACCCAAAATGCTGGATTGTATTAACCCCTTTATTGGGTCAAATTGATTTAACCCACACCTGGGCTCATTCATTTTTGACCCAATGCTGGACGACCATTTTTTTAGAGTGTATATAAAATAAAATCCTGATTTTTCAGCTTTATAATGGATATATTTGTTAATGTCCCATTTGTTAAAGCTCCAAAAAGCACATCCATCCACCAAACCCTAATCCATTTAAAATGTCTTCTAAAGTGAAGCGTTTGTAAGGAAGCATAAGACTTTTTAAGACAATTCTCAATTATATAACAGATATTTCCTAGCTTGATTTACCAAGTGTGGTTCCAAGAGTGCAGATGTTTCACTCTGTGTTAGTGAAGGTTACTGTGTTTGCATGGAGTTGGGGAGTGGGAGGTGAAATTTGCCTGGAGCGAGAGGCAGGTTTTTTGAATAAGCATCTATGTTTCCCTCACTTGAGGATCCCTCGGAGTAAAGTTTCTCTTACTGTCTCTGAGGTAAAGCTATGCCTCCTACTTTATTACGAGCCTGTAGGGTTTGTATTTATCTTTGTTCTCAATATTCATCAATAGTGATAAAGGGGCGGTTTTCCCAGAGAGAGTTTAGGGAAATCCAGGACTGGGCCTGAAGCCTGGGATACACTGCAGGATTTTTGCAAACCTCATTACCTTATCACACTGTGCGACATGATGATGACACCTATTGAATCGTAGGCTGTGAGGGCTATAACACACGTAAGCGCAATGTCAACAGTATGCGCTAGTGGTAAACAAGGTTGTAGCAGCAAACACACTGTGTGTTGGTCATGCTGAATATCTGACACTGTCAGAAAAGTATTGTAGGCTTTATTTGACCGCAAGACCGGGAAAACGTCCGTCTTTGAACATCTCTGACTTTACAACATATGACCACCAATTACAATCACAGAAATCACCTCGGTTGTTTCACGATGGCAATCTTTCATCTGGGACAGCCAAAAATCATGCAGTGTATCCTGAGCTTTAGTTATATTAGGACAAATAAGTCCTGTAGGTTTTACACACAAACCTTACAAAAAGGACTACAGGTCTGCATCTTGAGTAAAAACAACTTTGTGTTTTTACTTTTGGCGCTTTTCCGTTGCATAGTACCCCACGGTTTGGTTTGGGTCAGGTCGGGTGAAGCTCACCTCACCTCACTTTGGCTTGGTTAGCTTTACCATCGAGTTTAGTAACACTTTGGAGTGGGAGGGATTATAGACGTGTCGTTATATTTGCGCTGCCTACTGCTGTGACATCATGACAAGTGAGAGCTTCGTTGTACATTCCCGTACATTCATTTTTTTCTCAGTCCACCACAAATTTAAAATTGACCACCAAAAATAGATGTTTGCACATTGCGTTTTAACACTATCTCTGTCTCACGTGACAGTTTCTGTTCAAACACCCGTGGCATCAGTCGAGCCTTATTTAAGTTGCATTTAAGCATAAATTTGGACGTGCGCGTTGCAAATGTGCCGCCACAAACTGCAAGTCTGGAAAAACTGGTATGGTGCTCCTGATTCTAAACCTGTGGATGTTTTCATTGCTAAAAGGGAGTTTGGGAGCAGAGCACAGTTGACAACATGTTTGCTTGAGACAGCGCAAGCTAGCATGAAGGTAAAGCTAATCTTTTACATTATAGCGATGACGCTGGTAGTGACGATTCTCTAAAGCCCGGAATACACCGCACGATTTTTGCCCTCCTATAAGATCATTACCTTATCACACTGTGCGACGTGTATCGTTTAAACTCGGGTACGAGAGACATGTAGACTATACGACAATGACACGGAAGCTTCGGCGGCCGCATGCGCTCGTGGTAAACAAATATCGGCGCGCAGGTCGTAGCAGCAAACACACTGTGCGGTGATCATGCCAAATTTCTGACACTGTCAGAAAACTATCGTAGGCTATCTTTGGACGCAAGACCGGGAAAACGACAATCTTTGAACCACTCTCATTGTATGACATAGGACCACCGATGAAGAGCCACGATCACAGAAATCGCGACGATTGTTTCACGATGGCAATCTTTCGTCTGGGACAACCAATAATCGTGCAGTGTATCCCGGGCTTAAGACCAATCTGATCTACAGTGTTTTCGGGTCATGTTTTTGTATCAGCTCGGGTCGCTTGGAACTCCGACCGAGGCGGTACTTTAAAAGTTTTGGGTACTACGTACCTCACCCAGTGGAAAAGCTGACCCAAATCAAACTGTGGGGTACTATGCAATGGAAAAGCGCCATTTGACATGTGAATTTGCTCTGAGTACACTGCCAGAAAAAGTCAAAATATATACCCCCAGCTGTTCTAAAAGGTCCTTATTTGTATGATGTATCCATTTGGTACCAATACCGTATGTACCTCTGAGGTACTAATGCATAGTCTTTAGGTGCAAAGCTTTATTTTTTGAAATGGTGCCGAAAGAGAAGGCTGATAATATACAGGGAAAGTGACCTGCAGGGAGAGCTCATCTGGCTCAGATGAGACAATGGCACATACACGTGAATGTGAAATCAAAGCTCATTTTCTCTCATCTTTTTTCTAGACTCTGATCTCTGTTTTTCAGGTTTTTCCTCACCTACTGCCTCCTCATTCCTCTCTCTCTCTGTCATTTCACCAATCTATTTCCTATCTATTACTCATTCTCTCTTCATTCTATAGTCTTTATTCTTATTTGCTTTGTTCTCTCCAACCAGAATTGTATGCAGATAATATGCATATAGGACCCAATTTGGAACAAATATGTGGTAAACAGTGGCTTTCTTTAAATCTAAACAATGAAAGCACCAAAATTAAGAGCAAAGAGGTAATATATGCAAAAGTCTTTGTGAAATCTGTTCAATTGCATAATGTTCTGCTGTCTCTCCACAGTGTATTTACAGACTATAAAAAGATCTCTTTCTCTCTTTCACACCTGCATCTCCACATTAACACAGGCTATTATCACTCATCTTTTCTCTCTGTGTCTTTCCGCACATTTTCCTCATTCAATCTTAAAAAATCTCACTTTTCCCAGCTACGGTTCGAAAGTGTTTTCTTTTACCTCCCCTTCACTCAACAAGCTCTTCACAAAAATGTGCATATGGAAGAACGAAGACGAGAATCAGATTTCTTAAATCTTTTACAAAGACAGTCTAACATCCCCTGAGACACAGCTTGGTAAAGTAAAAAATCACACAAAACTAAAACTTTCTATATATAGAGCAGCAATGAAAAGTAGTCTGTATGTTTCAGCGAGTGATTGTGTGTCATGCCCTTGTTCTATCTGATCAAGTGTTAGTCAAAACATGTGTACCTGTTTGGTAATACAAAACTCTCAGTTACACTATACATTACATGTAACTCAGTCCTTAAATAGGGAAAACATGGAAGTGTTTGGTGGCTTCTAAATTCATACCTGTTTGGATGCTAAGGAATGAATGGGTCTAGGCTAAATGCTAACACATTCACGATGTGCTGTACAAAGATTAAGTGTACGGATTGAAAAAAGATAGGTATGTATTAATAAATTGATGTAAGAACATGATAAAATTTTGAAAAACGTGTTTTTCCTCCAAAAGTTTATTCCTCCAAAACTGTAAACACCATAACATTACAAATGTTCTGTTTCTTTAAGCATTTTGACCAGTCTAAAGTACACACTCACAGATCATCATTTCAAGTGAGAAAATGGGTGAGTACTAAGAAATTAATCTATTCTTTTCCCTTAGTTGGACCCAGATCCATTCAGGTTGGTTAGTAAACATAATGGGCCCTATTTTAACGATCTGAAACGCAAGTGCGAAGCGCAACGCGCAAGTGAGTTTGTGGGCGGATCTTGGGCGCTGTTGCTATTTTCCCGGCGGGAGAAATAACTCTTGCGCCGGGCGCAAATCAATAAGGGGTTGGTCTGAAGTAGGTTCATTATTCATAGGTGTGGTTTGGGCGTAACGTCAAATAAACCAATCAGAACGCTATCCAACATTCCCTTTAAACGCAAGGGCGCAAGTTCCATGGCGGGTTGCTATTATTATGACGCATTTACCGGGCGTACGCCAGGAGGTTTACAGGTTTACAGTTGAGGAGACCTACGTCAAAGACAGACAAGTTGTTTTGTATGGGGATAGGAGAAACCCGCCCAAATCAGCGTAGGTTAAACAGGCGTGAGAGGAAATAGCCACAATTGTCTCATCAGCTGGCATCCCCTTCGTTGCGCCAGCATAAATCGGGCACGCCGTGTAACGGGAGGTGGATCTGCCTCTACACAGACGCCAGCAGAGGACATCACTGCGTCCACCCTCACCGCTGAAAGGGTTTGGGGGCTTTGAAATCGGAAACGCAAGCAAGGTCCAACCCCAAAGTACTCTTACAAATCAAGTTCATATACATTAAGGTTTCTTATGAAAACATTTGAATTATTATTTACATAACATAAACGTAATATAGCCACACAACAAACTTATGAAAATATTTTAATCGTTATTTGCATGAGAATAAATAAAAACTATCACCACAATGCTCACCACTATGATTCCCCTTATCTCGTGTATTAATATTTTTAAGTGTAACAATTTATGATTTGCAAAAATAACTGTTGCATCTGTGTAGATTAGATAAGCAAAGTGTATGCGCGTTGTGCACGCTATACATTATGGTCAAGCATGCGCCCTTAAAATAGCATAATGAACAACGCGCAACGCGCCACTGACTTTAAACTTTTTTTTTCTGGTCAGTGGCGCAATTGTTTTTTGAAACTGCAAAATAGCGTCAGGGATGGTTTGCGCCGGAACACGGCTCTTTTTTGCGCTGAACCGCCCAGGGAGCGCAAGTTCATTCCCTAGTTTGCCGACGTGCTTCTGTGGAGGGAAAAACCCGCTGTGCGCCGGCGCAAAATACGAATGATACATGCGTCACTGACAAAGTCAATTGCGCTGGGTGCAAGATAGGGCCCCATATGTTATACAGTTGACAGTTACTTGCCAAGCATAGCAATTTGCTTTCTCACTAACACAACCCCTGAACATAATCCCTAAAGATTATTAGTGTTTTGTAAAATTATGCTAATGAAAACGTACTGTATTCACTTTAATTTAGTTCGCACATGGATATTTTTAAAAAAAATACAGTACATTATGTAACATGCAGATCATCCTGCAAGAAAGATAAAAACCCAATGTTTTAAAGGGACACTCCAGTTTATTGAAAATATGCTCATTTTCCAGCTCCCCTAGAGTTAAACATTTGATTTTTACCGTTTTGGAATCCATTCAGCTGATCTCTAGGTCTGGCGGTCCCACATTTTGGAATAGTTTAGCATAATCCATTGAATCTGATTAGACCATTAGCATCGATCTCAAAAATAACCAAAGAGTTTTGATATTTTTCCTATTTAAAACTTGACTCTTCTGTAGTTACATCGTGTACTAAGACAGACGGAAAATTAAAAGTTGCAATTTTCTTGGCAGATATGGCTAGGAACTATACTCTCATTCTGGCGTAATAATCAAGGACTTTGCTGCCGTAACATGGCTCCAGGAGGCGCAATGATATTACGCAGTGCCAGAAAATAGTCCCCTGCTATTTAAAGTAACCAAGGGGACTATTTTCGGGCACTGCGTGACACATTGAGCGCGATGCTAATGGTCTAATCAGATCCATTGGATTGTGCTAAGCTATGCAAATAGTGGTTTAACCAGACCCTGAGATCGGCTGAATGGATTCAAAAACGGTAAAAATCAAATGTTTCACTCTATGGGAGCTGGAAAATGGGCATACTTTCAAAAATAGTGGAGTGTCCCTTTAAATAATCAATTTCTTAAGTAAACTTAGTGAAATTGCTGTACACAGACTGTCCTGCATATATTGTAGGTTACAGTTTGTTAAACTAATGTCTTGGCACTGGCAATTTCAGCCTATTTATTTCCACCCGGTTTTAACACTGCAGACCTGCCGGTGGAATTTACAGTACATAAACGCTGGCTACAGAGCTTTACTCCAACACAAGCACATTAATGTAATTGATGTAATAAATGTGGGTTCCTAACATCTTTAATCTTTGGTCACTCGTTTCTCCGATGGCAGTCATTGTAAATGGGTGGGAGTTGAATTAATGCAATTTTTGGCCAAGTGCAATATATTAAATTGCCGTCTGTAAACTAATAATTCTCATTTTGACTTGCAGTAGCAGTTTGTAATCTCAGTCATTCTGCCATCATTTTCTGCGAAGAGATTCATGGTGACAAGAGAATATGGTTGCGTTTTCCACTGGCAACGAAGCCTGAGTTGTTACAATATGTGTTTGAATATTTACCTGTAAAAAAATCTATAGGTTTTTATGACAATCTCAAACTTTAGCTTTTGTCCATCTTGACAGCTTCATAAGAGAAATATTGATGAATGTTTGTGAATGTAATCAAGATTTTTATGAATGTTTTTTAAAACAAAGTCCAAATACAAAATGCGTTTAATTTCTGTGCTGATCAAACAGTTTGGATTTCTCAGATGTGCTGTGAGACTATTATGATGTTCTTGTGAATCATAGTCTTCTTCTCTTTTTCATGTGTGTAGTCAGAATCAGCAGGGTTTTTAGTTCTGGTCCACTGACTATTCTGTGAGCAACATCTTAACAGAATCTGAATTCCAAAATAATTACACAGACATAAAGTGTATTAAAAGTATTTTAATCCATGCTCCATTTTATCCAACAATCCATAATATAAGACAGTACTGTCCAAGTTATATACAAAGAATATTACATGTGCAGTTCAAGAGTTGAGATGCAGAAGCCACCTCTGTTAAAAATGAGATTATATACTGTATTTTCATCAATACCTTCACATCAAATTTGCTTAATTCCATCCTCATACCATTTGGAAATACTGGTTTGTTGGCAAAATTCATTAAACCCCACTAAGATGTTTCAGCCAAGTCCTCTAAGTGCACAGAAGAGGAACTTCATGAATCACATTCAATATTATGTTCCTTATGAGTACTTGGAGATGAATACAACCCGAATGTTGGAGTGCATGGATCCCCTGGCCTAAAGTATGCACTGTAAAAAAAAAAGGTTGGATTTACTTAGCTGGTAGCACCTACATTTTTTACTTCAAGTAAAATGTAAGTTAGAAAAAGCTTTTTTAGGTGTTACCAATTGAAGTAATTTTTTAAAAGCTTTTCACCTTCATTTTTTTAAATTAGAAAATATAAGTAAAAAAAAACTTTTGCTCATTTTTTGAGAATTGTTTTTTTGGGTGTTACCAATTGAAGTAATTGAAGTTAAAGTTTTTCACCTTATTTTTTATTTAAAGTGAGAAAATATAAGTTGAAAAATAATTTTTTTTGGTGTTACCAATTAAGGAAATCACTTGAAGTATGTTTTTAAAAGCCTGTTACCTTATTTTTTTATTTAAACTGAGAAAATAGTTGGAAAAAACTTAAATTTCTTGGGTGTTACCAATTGAAATAGCCTAATTTTTTTTTAAAGCTTTTCACTTTAATTTTTTTATTTAAAGTGTTGAAAATACAAGTTGAAGTATTTTTTTAAGTAGATTTACAGTAAACTTTCACTTTTTACAGTGAATTCCGACTTTCATAATTTTAAATTTTTCCATTAGTATTTTTAATGATTTTGCACATGTGTCCTATGTCTTGTCTACAAAAGTGTTTTTTTTAGAAGTGGGGGTTTTTGCACCCAAAAAAAAAAAACTTACACTTAGAGGGTTTTGCAGTGAAAGACAAACAAATTTGTTAAATTCCAATGAAATGACTAAAGTGACATTTGTGAACGTAAGGCATTTCAATATTTGACTAATAACCTTTTCATTGCCATTTAAGTGAAATTATTGAGCCTACACATAAGAGCCTGATAAAATATGTTCATTTACAAGAAACCATGTTGACGCTTTATTTTATTACAGTTTAATTTAAAAATGAAAAGTAAGGAATAATTGACGACGGGCTGTCGAATTATTTGAAAATAATTCACACCCAAGGTGGTAATGTGGCACGAGTGGACAAAGGACCGGAGTCAAATAATTCCTCTTATACCACAAACATTACATTTAAAAGGTTAGGTGTGCGGTTTACAGAAAAAGAATCAACACCCATGGAACATTTCTCAGCCAATCAGAATAAAGGATCAACAGGCCCATGGTATAATATTTATTAAACATCAACGAAAAAACGTGTTAAGTTAGCTTGAACCAAAGTTTAGCTAAATGTTTCATGTTTCTGCCGCAATAAAATGTTTAAGTGGCAATAAAAAGGTTATGTACAAATGTACTATGAATCTCATTAATAATGATTATTTTAATGTCTTTGCAAATTTGGTGGCAAAGTAGCTTATGTCAATCCATTTTACAATACATGCTTCATAGGGCACGCTTAAATTGCAACACTCAAATTCATGCAATATGTACAGTGCGTTTCTGCTCCATCTCTCTATCTAAAATATTTCTTATCCAGTGGCTAATACTTGAATGCTTAAAATGAGAGAAAACAGAATGAAATATTCACTCACAAAGTTTGAAAATAAACGTTTCTCTTTCCTACAGGCTTTCTGGGTTTTACAAAATAACCACAACATCACGTTTATTAGCAGATGGTTGACATTGTATGATGGATCACAGCACAAACCACCAATGCTTAACAACCCGAAGTCAAAACACTGGCACAATTTGCACGCTGTTTTCCCGGCAAACAACCATATCACTTTTGTCAGTTTTTTTTCTAACTTTCAAAGGTTTGTATATACAACGGTCTATGCCAATGGAGACGTTTGAGTTTTTCCAAGCAGTGTTGTTTCGGTTTCTTGTATCATTATTGTCATATTCATTGTGGAACTACTCAGATATGTCTTCAATAAATCATTTTGCGTCCTTGTCAGACAAATAACAGTGACAGCTACACAGAGAGCAAATGAATTAATGATGAAGAGACATATGATAGAAATACACAGGGATTTTCAAGCATATAATTTTATTCAGCACCCTGGGAGAGAGTTGCTTTGACAGCAGACACTTGGGCATAAATAGCTGGCATAAATATTGAGGCAATGCTAACAATTTTGAAGCTCTATGCAATACTTTGTCATGGGATTTGGGAGGGTTATTCATCAAATAAATTGTGAAGAAATTGATCAAATTTTGTTTTTCACTTGACTTTCTTCTGTCTGTGGAACACAAATGAAAAAAATATATAGCTCTGTTTCTTATAGATTAAGTGGAGGGTGACCCTGGCTGTCAAGCTAGATTTTAAAAAGATGATTTTAGACAATGCAGCATTATATATATATTTAAGTTAAATCTTGGACAACATTATGTCCAATCCTACCCAGACAGTTAATCTTTTATAAACAACACATTGCTTCAGCTACAGACAATATCTACAAATCCATCTAAAACCTCTTAAAACCCAAAACCCTTATCTAACAACAGCTTACAGTTCACCTGCACACTTCAGTTTTAAAACTGCAATCGGAGGACAGAAATGCCACAGCCAATGTGACATTTCCCCTTAATGCCCTTTGTGGCAGCTCATGAGGAAAGAAACCAGAGATGCCTGCTCTTATCACACTGCTAATGACATCATATGTGGACTAGCATGGTAAAATTTAGTTTTGTCCCTGACTTTTTATATTTGTCAACATGACATTTTCACCTGACAATGTTTCTTAATGTGTCCTTTCGCAGCAACACAAGGCATTATATTGTCACTGCTTATTTTCTCATCTAGAAAACAGCTTCCTGTGCCACTGTTCATTGTTAGCGCAGCAGTGACAGGTGTTAGCGACAGATTCACTGAGCTGATGGCTTCATTAAATCAATTAAACCCATTGCTATCCACATTCTCACAGCACCAATTAGTTTTTTCGTGTAAGTGTCTTTTTTAGTGTGTATCCCCCATTTGCAACAACACTGCTCCTCAGTGAAATGCTACAAATAAACAGGATCCCACAATTTTTAGACGGCATTGCTTTTACACAGTTGAGAGCTTGTATGAGCTCATATGGATCTGCTGAAATCTACGATTATTGCTAAATATACAGCTCTCATTACTGAAACATTTTGTACTGTATGCTTAACCAGTGTTCCCTCAACATTTTGTTCATGCTACAAAATATTTTTTATTAATAATTTTTTATTAAAAATAATAATATTTTTTCTTATAGCTAAAGTCATTTTTTTGCTATTTACTGTTTTAACATAAAATCATCGCATGTAATGTGAATAACATTCTGTGAAAATATAACCTTTATCTTTAATATTGACTGAGTAAGGTCATGTCAAATATAAATAATAATATAAAATTAAAGGGATAGTTCACCCAAAAATGTAACTTCTGTTATCATTTTCTCATACTCATACATGTTCTTCTAAGCGCAACATGATCTCAAAGAAATTTGTGTTATAATCACGCAAAATTTTATTTATTTATTTGTGTCCATGGCACGAAATTCAGCTTTTTTGTGCCTTGAGCACCAATGTCTTTTTCGTGACACTCACATGAATAACGTGACACTCGCACAAACGTCTTTCTTTTTCATGTCATTTTCTTTTTTTCTATTTTTAAATCATTGTCGCTTGGGGTTGGGGTTAGATTTGGAGTTTGGGTTAGGATGTATATGTATTGGTTTCTACATGTTTTTCTTCTACTTTTAAAACTATTCTCACCTGGAGTTGGGGTTAGAGTTGGAGTTTGGTATAGGATGTCTAAAAATGTAACAGAAAGTGCTTCTAACCCCAACCCCAAGCGACAATGGTCACATACCTCATATTGTGTAATATACTTATGCCGCAATAGTTAGCTTGTCTGGAACCGAGCTGACTTAAACCACTATACTGTATGACACTTGCATAACATGTGAACAGCCCCTATGCTAATAGGATTCTGTTTCTCTCTCCCTGTCTCGTCCTCGACCCTGAGGACAATGAGACAAACAGACCCAGTTCCTGCAACCGTGAAGGTCATCACACCGTTGATCTAATGACCGTCCTTCTATGAGATGCCCAGCAGTTGCCTGACCAGCGACCACCGGCGGAACCAGTTTAATTCACTGGGTCTTTATATATATATATATATATAGATAGGGTTTTTTTTCATCCCCTGGAGAGTCCGCCACCTTTGGCTTAACTTACCACTTTACTGTATATGTTACATTATTACTATGCTCGTTTTTCTATGCTTTTCATACATCTATTAATGTAAAGCTGCTTTGAACTATAACTATTGTGAAAAGCGCTATATAAATAAAATTGAATTGAATTGAATTGGTAAGAAAATAAGAAAAAACAATGAGAAAACAATACATAAAATGATATGAAAAAAAGTCGTGCAACAGACACAAAAAGCTGAATTTCGTGCCATGGACACATATAAATCAATACAATTTTGCATGACTATAACACAAGAGATCAGTCTGTCTTAACCTATATACATTTATTTTGATAAATGATAGTAAGCACACAGCTAATTGTAACCATTGACTTCCATATAGTAGATAAACAAATATTATGGAAGTATTGTGGTAAATGATGAAGAAGATATTTTGAAAAATGATGGTAAGCACACAGTTAATGGTAACCATTGAATTCCATCGTATTTGTTTTTAGAACAACACGAGTATGAAATGTTTACAGAATTTTTTATTTTTGGGTGAACTATTCATTGAAATTAAACTTTGATGCTCCTAATAAGACTTTAGCCTGGATTTAACAGACATGGTCACATTTTTTGCAAACATTTGTCTAAAAATGTGTTAAAGAGAACGTTTTGAATATAAGTAAATAAATAATACGTCATGCTTTACTGACTCCAGTTGAAAACTTTTATTTAGTTTAGTTACTTTTATGTGAAAATTTGGCTTTGCTGTACACCATTAACAAGGACACCAGAGCAATAAAACAAATATACTTAACATCAAAACAATATAAAAAGTACTATTAAAATCAACATTGCCCACCAGAACACACACACACACACACACACACACACACACACACACACACACACACACACACACACACACACACACACACACACACACACACACACACATTCTGGTTTCCATGTTTTGTGGGGACATTCCATAGACGTAATGCATTTTATACCGTACAAACCGTATATTCTATTTCACTTATCACTAACCCAAACCATTACTGAAAACTTTCTCCTACTTCACATTTTCAAGAAACATCATTTTGTTTGATTTATAAGCTTGTTTCCTCATGGGGCCTTCAAAACGTCCCCACAAGGTCACAAAAACACCTGTATTCCTATCATTGTGGACAATTGATCCCCACAACGTGATAATTACCAGGTACACGCACACACGCACACACACATTCACACCATTAACAACACAAACAAGCTTTATATTTAAATTAAGATTCAGAGCTTCTCTGTATATTTAAAGCACAGAAAGAAATGGATGTTGTTGTTTTCCAGTAAGAAATCAAAACATTATTTAAATAGATAAATGTGCTTGAGAAACAAAACTGCATACACGAAAACTAAATGCCACGGTTAAAAACAATTAATTTAGATAATGAATGTCATTTATTTTCTTTTATTTATTAATAGAAATTAAAACAAATAATAATCACATTTGTTTGCAGTGTAGTTACTTGGGTTATCTTAATTTCAGAGAATTGCTGTCATCCTGCTGAATATGGATGCAGTTGAAATGACCCGAGGTGGCTCTCATCAGACAGTAGCTGATGAGTGATGAGAGAGGACATCTGCTCCTCATGTTCATCCTCTCACATCTGGCTGACATTCAGACCAGCACAGCTTGCTGTCACACACCATCAAAGGCCTGTGGATGGGGACAGCATGTGACATGCATGAACAAACACAAGAAAGCGAGCCAATTGGTTTTTATTGTACATGCCTTTTTAGATTTTATTCAGCATATTTTCTAAGCGCATATTAAAATGTAATCTGAAATGATTTTATATACCAGCTCCTAGGGACGTGCGGGCCACCTTGAGATCAGCTAACCCGACACTATAATGCTGCATAATTTAATTTACTAATCTGTAAAATAACCTTATAATTTAACCTTATTCTGCCATCTCTGACAACACTTTAGTGCAAGACATTACAGTGTGTTATATAGCTCAGCATTGTTACAGATTTGTAATAATTCATAACACTTATATAGCGCGCTTTTCTGCAGCACTCAAAGCGCTTTACATATGAAAGGGGGATTCTCCTCAACCACCACCAACATGTTGCATCCACCTGGATGATGCGACGGCAGCCATATTGCGCCAGAACGCCCAACACACACCAGCTTATTAGTGGAGAGGAGACAGAGTGATATAGCCAATTAGTATAGGCTATATATTTGTACATTTATATTTAGTCATTTAGCAGACGCTTTTGTCCAAAGCAACTTACAAATTAGGTACACAATAGAAGCAATTATAGCAACACAAGAACAGAAATACATAAGTGCACTGGAAATAGGCTCATCAAGTTTAACACAGTATACATAGCCATGGGTTATTTTTTTGTAAGAATGTATAGATAAAAGGAAAAGAAAAGATAGTAAGTCTTATATTAGGAGGTGTGGTAAGGGCGAAATTGATGGGTTTTTAGCCAATTCTTGAAAACAACTACAGAGTCAGCAGATTGTGTCGCGACCGGCAGATCATAAGCTGTGATGCTAAGCAGATCATCAGTGACACCTCCCAGGTTTCTGGCTGTCCTGGATGGCGTGATGGTTGAGGAACCTAGCTGAAAGGAAAGGTTGTGCCGAATCTTTGGTTCAGATGATATGACAAGCAGTTCTGTCTTTGCCAGGTTAGGCTGGAAATGGTGATCCTTCCAGATGTCCCTCAGGCATGCTAAGATGTGGGAAGAAACCGTGGGGTCATCAGGGTGTAATGACAAGTGAAGTTGAGTGTCATCCGCATAGCAGTGGTAGAAAAATCCATGTTTTCGGATGACAGATATGTATATCGAAAAGAGCAGCGGTCCAAGCACGGAGCCTTGAGGCACCCTGGTATCGAAACGTTGGGTTTCGGAGACGTCACCTCTCCAGGATACCATTAATGACCTACCTGAAAGGTACGACTTGAACCATAGAAGCGCTGTGTCAGACACTCCCAAAGCCATGATTTGGAGGCTGCTCTTGCCTGCCTTAGGGCTTAGGATTTGTACATTTCTGAATGTGGCAGAATTGTGCAGCTTGTTTAAAAAAGCATCCACAATAATGCAAAAGTCTTCTCAGTGTGTTTTTAGTTCACCGCTATTTGAAGTCTAAAGAGTTCAGAGTCTCATATTTTGATATTTTGGTCAATAGAAATGCCTTAAGTCCCTTTATTAAGTCTATGGGATTTTGCCTGTGTTGTCATCAACCAGTGTTCATGTGGCTCATTTGGTAGAGCATTGTGTTAGCAAAGCGAAGGTCATAGGTTTGATCCATTGACTGTAAAAAAAGGTTTGATCCCAGGGTAAACACAAATTGGTAAATGAATGCTTGAATGCATTGTAAATTGCTAAAATGCATGTAAATGCCAGACATAATGTATAAATATTGCTTACCTTTATTTATAATAAAGTACCTTTATTTATAATTTCACTAGTGTTAAATAAAATCTAGCAGCTTTTATTGATAACATTTGTACAAATTTTTATTTAAAGTAAGTTGAAGGTTATTTTGTCAGGTACTGGATCAAAATGTGTATATATCACATAATAAAGACAAAGTCTGCACACTGTTCGTCTCCCTTTATTTATTCAAATTAAATATGTTTCGATTAAAAGATCTTCATCAGGCCTCTTTTCGTTTGTAGTTTGCACATTTTTATTAACTCATTCTTTGACATAACCTTACTCAGTCAATATAAAAAAATCAAGGTTATATTTTTACAGAATGCTCTTACAATATTTTATGTAGAAGACAGTAAATAAAAAATAAAGAAATGACTAGCTGCGTTTTCAATGGCGGTCAGGGTCATATGTAAGCAATAGTGTTGTTTTTCTAAGCAAAGTAATTATAAATCCTCTAATTTGCTGTCTGGAAATGCAGTCATGAGAATAGCTCTTAACATCATCCCCAAAGAATAATTTTACAGGTGATCACCATGCAATGTGTTTGAAAATGAGACTCTAATTTAGCCCTGACCTCTTTAATGGCAAGACAAACACTGCTTGCAGATGAAATTTTGGAAGGCAACTCGACTGGGCAGATAAGCAATGTTAGGTCTATTAAGTCATAATGAGTGTTGAGAGATATTAAAGATGACAACATTGGTGTAGTTCATTACATTCTTGCTGTGATGGCTGCTGGTGTCTCAGATGTGCTACTGAGATGATAAGATGCATGTTTTTACTAGGGATGCACCGAATCCAGGATTCGGATTCGGATTCGGCCGAATACTGGGCTTTTTGAGGGGGTTCGGGTTCGGCCGAATCTTAGATTTTTTTTTCACCGAACCGAACCCTAAGCTTGCGCACACATCAGGTGCTGACGTGGAGATAAGTGTTGTTTTTTTCCGGTGACCCTTAGAGGGGTTTCACATTTCGTGGACGCACCTGGAAAAACTAACGCATCGCACCGCATCGCTTTCATTGTGCTTTGCAGTCGGGCTATCAAAATGCATCCCCGCCCTGCCCGTCGGGCTATCTTGACTTATAGGGAGGAAAAAATATATTTAATTGCTTATTTATCCTCTCACAGATTTGGATGGGTAATTGTGGTGCATGAAATTCAGGCATTGGGTATTTAAATTGCGTTTGAGCGCACGCTCGAGTTTTACTTTCACTTTCGCGTTCGGGCGAAGCCGCAGTACAGGAAGCAATCCGTACTGATTTGTCATGGATTTTTGTGCAAATCCTCCAACTTCGTCCTGTCAGTCATTGCTATCCTCACGTAAGAAAATTAAATCTCTCGCAGCAAGCTTTAAAGTGATATAGATTGTACGGGCAGTGAAGAGAGTGACTCTGTGCAGAATCTTAAAGCGACAGTAGCCCCTGTTTTTCTGATCGAAAAAATGATCCAATCTCTAACTGGATGATCCAAACTGTGAGTTTTGTGACACACTGAACCACTTTTAAATGGTGAGTATATCTGGTGTGGGGATGAGCAGGAACAGTTGGTTTACATGGAAATCCAGTTTTTTTGTTTGTTAAAAAACCAACAGCATCAAAACAACAACAAGAATAGCAGATTAAACATTGTGGTTAGAGGTCCTATTGGCTTTGTATTGGCAAAATTTCAGGCTACCAAAAACTGAAGAGTGCCTGCCCGAAGGGCTACCAGGGATACCAGCAAATTTTGTGAGCCCTGTAATGGAATAAGGATGCGAGTAGGATTCGGTATTCGGTTTCGGATTCGGCCAAATCTTAAACAGTGGATTCGGTATTCGGCCGAACCCAAAAAATCTGGATTCGGTGCATCCCTAGTTTTTACCTAATAAGGTTCACAGGTAACACTTTACAATACGGTTGTTTTTGTTAACATTAGTAAATGCATTAGCTATAACATGAACTAACAATAAGCAACATAGTTTCTGAGCATTTCTCTTTGTTAATGTTAGTTAATGGAAATACAATTGATCAAGTTGATTCATTGTGTATTTACTGGTCGTCCACTTTTGATTTTAAAGTAATATTAGTAAATGCTAAAATGTACTAAGATTACATTTATTCATTTAGCTGACGCTTTTATCCAAAACAACTTACAATCGCTATATATGTCAGAGGTCACACACCTCTGGAGTAACTATGTCAGGATCTAGGGGTTAAGTGTCTTGCTCAGGGACACAATGATGTATCACAGTGGATTCGAACCCAGGTCTCTCACACCAAAAGCGAGTGTCTTATCCACTGCGCCACCACCACTGCATCAGATCAAGAAATGCTTGAAAAATATTGCTCGTAGTTTATAAGCTAATGAGCAATTCCAGCATTGTTTGAAATTTGCAGTCAAAACTTGAAATATGAATATACAGAGAATGCATTTATTACCAATATAATGAACAATCTGTTTTTAGTTTCCTAAACCCCTGATAGAGTCCAGATATCATACAAATATCAGTTTATTGTCAGGAATGGGAAGGACAGGACCCAACTGCAAACAGCTCTTAAAGGAATATTCCATTTTCTTAAAAGAAAAATCCAGATAATTTACTCACCACCATGCCATCCAAAATGTTGATGTCTTTCTTTGTTTAGTCGAGAATAAATTATGTTTTTTGAGGATAAAATTGCAGGATTTTTCTCATTTTAATGGACTTTAATAGACACCAACACTTAACACTTAACTCAACACGTTTTCAACGGAGTTTCAAAGGACTATAAACGATCCCAAACGAGGCATAAGGGTCTTATCTAGTAAAACGATTGTCATTTTTGACAATAAAAATAACAAATATACACTTTTAAAGCACAACTTCTCGTCAAGATCCGGTCCAGCGCGACCTAACGTAAATGTGTAGTGACGTAGGGAGGTCACGTGTTACATATATAAAACGCACATTTGCGGACCATTGTAAACAATAAACTGACACCAAGACATTAATTAGTAACAGTTGACATACAACAACGTAGAATCGGTCCTCTTTCAACACACTTCTAAACACTGGGGCGGAGTTTTGCGTTTGTCCTCTGTGACCTCTTGACGTATTGCGTGGGGTCACGCTGACGCATCACGACCGGATCTAGATGAGAAGTTGTGCTTTAAAAGTGTATATTTGTTATTTTTATTGTCAAAAATGACAATTGTTTTGCTAGATAAGACCCTTATGCCTCGTTTGGGATCGTTTATAGTCCTTTGAAACTCTGTTGAAAACAATTTGTTACGTGTTGAGTTAAGTGTTAATTGTTGGTGTCTATTAAAATCCATTAAAATGAGAAAAATCCTGCAATGTTTTCCTCAAAAAACATAATTTCTTCTCGACTGAACAAAGAAAGACATCAACATTTTGGATGACATGGTGGTGAGTAAATTATCTGGATTTTTCTTTTAAGAAAATGGAATATTCCTTTAACCAAAAAGACTTTTAATATGTAACAAAAACTCCCTCGAGGGGGTGAACAAGGCAAGAATTAAATAATAGCAGACAGGACAAAACCAAAGACTCCTGATGGTGATGCACAGGACACACAATGATCCAGCACAAGACATCAGACAAAACGGCATTAAATAGGGGAGAACTAGGGAACGAGGACACACAGGTGAAGGGTGTAAATAATGAATAATTAACAAGGAAACAAAGGGGCGGAGTCAAAACCTAAGACAGGTGAGCACGAGGTACACAAAACATAAACACAGGCCAAGTGACTCTCCACACAAAACAAGACAACAGTGAGGGCTGCCATGACCCTGTCACATGAAACACAAAAAAGACATTAAACATATAAAAGTCAAATACAAATTAGAAAAATATAAAAAAAACTACTATAGGCAGTGGACATTTATGAATTAAGAAGCGATCAGCTGACATTTCCGGCCCAATGAGCATTAAGCTGTTGCGTCAGCAAGTCTTTTCCGATCATGCTTTTCATCAACACAGTCGGAGGAGAGCAACTGTGCCAGACTGTGGAATTCGACGAGCCTGCCTCGCCATCGCAAAAGTTTTTGGCACACGTTAGCATGACATCAAAGCAAGTGCTTGCACAAATGAACGTCGTTATTTTGGGAGGACAGTCTCATGGGTAATTGTGAGCTCTGACAGGGAGCAGATTTTGGATTTCTCCTACACTCTTGCCTAGAGTTTTTGCTCAACAGGTAAATAATAAAGGTGCATTTGCTGTTCATTTTAAAAAATGAAAACTCTTGTCACTACAATATTGATAACCTGTTGTTAGCCTGTCATCTAAGAAAGATTATCCTCCAAAGCGCACATAAGACAGACAGGTCGAACTGCAAGACTAAATCCGTTTATAATGTAGTTGTGACACATTTGCTCATACAAATAGAAAACTAGAAATGGAAGCAAATGGAAAAAGTCAAGAATGTTTCACTGTTTTGTCATCAACCTCATTACAGAACGTTCCATTTCTGTGCGTTTCATTTTGTATAATGGACTTAGTCACAGACCAATGAGTGGGCTTAGTCACTCTGAAGACGTATCCTGGCTATTCTTTTGCTGTGGATTTGGTACAAATCCCTTTTAGTAATTACTACAAATGCTTCATCTCCCCTCCATAACTCTGCACATTTGTCAGTTTGTTATGCTCATCCTTTTTTGACAGATGTCAGACTGCTCGGTCAGCATAAAGGCCAAAATCACTGTGTCAGAAAACATTGTTCACTTGCAGCATACAAAGATTGATAAGGTGATTGATTATCACAATGCCGCAGCTAAACCATCACACAAAACTATACTATATACCAGGGGTGGGGAACCCTGGTCCTGGAGGGCCACTGTCCTACAGAGTTTAGTTCCAACCCTAATTAAACACACCTGAAAAATCTAATTCAAGTCTTCAGGATTACTTGGAAATGAAATTCAGGTGTGTTTTATTAGGGTTGGAACTAAACTCTGCAGGACAGTGGCCCTCCAGGACCCAGGGTTCCCCACTCCTGCTATATACAGTACTTTTTCAATCTGCCTGTATTCACGTCTGCCGATGTTTATTGCATTTTGACTGTGATCACCCAGGCTTCTGTCTAACATATTAAAGTGATAACATGAATGCAGTCTCTATTCTTTATGTTCTGTGTTTATCTCTTTGATAAAAAGAAAAGTGAAAGATGTGAAATATGCTTTTAAAATTCAGTGTAGGTGTATGCATGTCTTGTCTTGTCTTGGGTTGTTCCTCTGTGACATACAGTGCGTTTAAAATACGTACTTCTTAGTATGTACAAGTGCTGGTTTTAAAAAAACATGTACAAAAATAGTTGAACTGAAAGGTTTCACAACCTTGCATAATATTGAAGACATCAAAGCACTAAAAGCCAAATGGGAAAAATAAAAATGGAAAATTTCTTTCCTTCTCCCAGTTAACAACCATTGACTTCATTATAGGGATGCACCGAATCCAGGATTCGGATTCGGATTCGGCCGAATACTGGGCTTTTTGAGGGGGTTCGGGTTCGGCCGAATCTTAGATTTTTTTTTCACCGAACCGAACCCTAAGCTTGCGCACACATCAGGTGCTGACGTGGAGATAAGTGTTGTTTTTTTCCGGTGACCCTTAGAGGGGTTTCACATTTCGTGGACGCACCTGGAAAAACTAACGCATCGCACCGCATCGCTTTCATTGTGCTTTGCAGTCGGGCTATCAAAATGCATCCCCGCCCTGCCCGTCGGGCTATCTTGACTTATAGGGAGGAAAAAATATATTTAATTGCTTATTTATCCTCTCACAGATTTGGATGGGTAATTGTGGTGCATGAAATTCAGGCATTGGGTATTTAAATTGCGTTTGAGCGCACGCTCGAGTTTTACTTTCACTTTCGCGTTCGGGCGAAGCCGCAGTACAGGAAGCAATCCGTACTGATTTGTCATGGATTTTTGTGCAAATCCTCCAACTTCGTCCTGTCAGTCATTGCTATCCTCACGTAAGAAAATTAAATCTCTCGCAGCAAGCTTTAAAGTGATATAGATTGTACGGGCAGTGAAGAGAGTGACTCTGTGCAGAATCTTAAAGCGACAGTAGCCCCTGTTTTTCTGATCGAAAAAATGATCCAATCTCTAACTGGATGATCCAAACTGTGAGTTTTGTGACACACTGAACCACTTTTAAATGGTGAGTATATCTGGTGTGGGGATGAGCAGGAACAGTTGGTTTACATGGAAATCCAGTTTTTTTGTTTGTTAAAAAACCAACAGCATCAAAACAACAACAAGAATAGCAGATTAAACATTGTGGTTAGAGGTCCTATTGGCTTTGTATTGGCAAAATTTCAGGCTACCAAAAACTGAAGAGTGCCTGCCCGAAGGGCTACCAGGGATACCAGCAAATTTTGTGAGCCCTGTAATGGAATAAGGATGCGAGTAGGATTCGGTATTCGGTTTCGGATTCGGCCAAATCTTAAACAGTGGATTCGGTATTCGGCCGAACCCAAAAAATCTGGATTCGGTGCATCCCTACTTCATTATAAAGAAAAACATTATGCAGATTACATCTCATTTGCTGATGCTATGTGACATCACAGCAGTTTGCTGTTGTTAGCTCAAGACATCATTCATGTGAATACAGAAGAGCATTTGTACTGTCATCTGTGGAGGAGTTTATTGATTTTCTTTGTGACCCACTGTAGAGAAAAGAGGAAGATCAGTCTCTGTTCAGGTAAAAGATTACAGTTTGAACCACTGCCATATTGGAAACGAAAATCCTGGGGGACGTGTTAGAGTTGTTGGTTTACTTAACCATATTTTCTCCTCAAGGAAGCTTTGTTGTCAACTACGTGAAGATATCGGACACATTGTGTTCCACACAAGCAGAGTTTGTGGATGTTAAAATTGCACTTCTAATAGGAACATCTGTTTTTATAGCCAATTTATTTGTAAGTAGTTGTAGCGGGACGGCATTCGTCAAACTTTTATGACCCCCTCCCCCACCCGGTGACAGTTGCTATCTGACAGGTCGTTTTTATGACCCTTTGACAGGGGGCGGGACCATCAATCAAAATCTGGACAAGTTGTCAACTTTAGACAGAAAGTATTTAATGTTTTTATTGCCGGTCATTTAGAGTGATTGTTTTTCCTGAGTGTGTTTTATGTTAAGCGTATGGTGTCATGTTTAATGACGGCTCGTGTTTCGACATTTACTGTTTATTGACATTTGATGTCAGATCTCAACCATCCTCCCACCTTTGCTCGCCCCGTGCGCTTCTCAATACTGACTTTCACACCGCGGGTGTGTTGTTGAATCTAAAGTTTTGCAACAGCATAAGTTTATTTAAAGGCAATCACTAATCATATATATATATATATATATTAGATGTACCAGGCTACGCTTAAAGCCGATGTTTTCTATCGAGCTATAGTTTCTGATCAGACACAAAGTCTGAACTAAATAAAATTTTAAACGGTTCACGAAGTCCGGGAATCTTTTCATGACCTGGTCTACAGTTTCACGCGTATTAAAGATCCGGCGGTGTCTGACAAAGCGTCGGGTGATTGTTCATATCTGTCATTTAAAATAAAGTTAATAAATGTAATTCTGTCCACTATGGCAAAATAGGAATTTATTTTAGATTTAGACAAATCATGAACAATGCTACGATTAAAACATTTGTTTGTAACATCACAAGTTATTTAATGAAATATTCCGTATACGTGTATAGTTTAAGCAATGATCTGAGCCATAACCTTCGGAGCCGGCAATACTATAATCTTTAGACAAAAGTCTAAACTAAATACAATTTTAAACGATTCATGAGTTCCGTGAATCTTTTCATGACCTGCTCTATAGTTTCACGCGTATTAAAGATCCGGCGGTGCCTGACAAAGCGCAGGGTGAGTGTTCATATATGCCGTTTTAAATTAAAGTTAATAAATGTAATTCTGTCCACTATGGCAAAATAGGAGTTTTATTTTAGATTTAGAGGATTCTTTAATCATGTCTATGATTAAGACATGTGTATACGTGCACCGATGGTGACAGAGACCTTATATCTGACGTTAAGAAACTTTTAAAAGATTAAAGACGTGTTCATCCATCTTAGGAGGTTTTTATTTTTAATTAAATGATTCTTAAAACCATGTGTGAAAAGGTGTATATTATACAAAGAGTCTTACATTGTCTGCTCTGACAAAAATAAAATATTATTTTAGATTTTATGTCAATTGACTGCGTGTATGACAAATATAGTTTGATATATACGTTTGTATTGGCAAGAGACTTCTGTAAAGTCACGCAAGAATAAATATTTTAGTTGTAACTGGTTAACCTTAAATGTACTATTATCTATTTAACTATAAGCTATATTTTACTGAACAGCCTCAAAGTTTCTGATGCTGAACTTATGACCGTATGTGATAGATATTTCACAGCAGGGTCAGTTTGTAATCTAGGTAGAGTCTTTTAAAACTGTAATGGTAAAATGTAATATGGACACTCTGTCAAAAATAAAGCATTTGTTTGTAACAAATTATTTAATGAAATATTCAGCAGTGGTATAGCGATGAACAGTGCCAAAACCACCGGGGACACCAATAACACATTCTTTAGACTAAAGGCTATTTATTTTAAACTAAATAAAAGTTTAATCTTTTCAGACATAGTATTCTGATCACACCATTAGATCGCGCTCCGGCGTTTATAATAGAGAACATACGCGGATGAGTGTTCATATCCACAGTTAAGAAACTTTTAAACGATTAAAAACACTTTCATATCATTTTCTGAGTTTGTTTTAAATTAATGACATCTTAAAATCAACTGTGAATATGTGTTTATTACACAATAAAATGTAATTCTGTCCGCTCCGGTATAATAGGGGTTTTATTTTAGATTGGGACTTTCTTTAACCAAAGGCTCTGATTAAAACATGTGAATGCGTGTACCAACGTTGCCAGAAAACGTACGCTGATGCGCTCATATATCTGGCGTTAAGAGCCTTTTAAACGTTTTAAGACATTTCACCCTATTCTGAGTTTAATTCATTAATGTCATCTAATATCCAAGTGTACATGTCTATTTACGATAAATGTAACACGGTACACATTTGTCAAAATAAAAGGGTTCTTGAACATGTTATTCCAGTGGGTGTTTCTTGTTTTGCGAGTGTTCGACATATTTATTGATGTGGAAAAAGTTTGTTGTTTGGACGAGCAGTTTCAGTCTCTCTCTCTCTCTCTCTCTCTCTCTCTCTCTCTCGCTCTCTCACTCTCTATCACCAGGCCGCTATCAACCAGCAGACAACCCCCAGATGTCTGGACAGAGGGAGTGTTGGTAAAATAAAAGAAACTCAGCCCCCCATTGTCAAAAAGTAAAAGGCTTATTTTAGATTTCAGGCTTCATTACTCAGATACAGATTAAAGCATGTTATTTCTTATTCGTAATTTAAAGAAACTTAGAAGTTTTAAGACATTTCATCACACATCCTATGATGACATAAACCCTTGTGTTAGCCCTTAGAGTACAACAAAACGGGTGCAAATATTATTTATCAACGTTTGATGTTGTTATAAACCAGGTTGTCACATACGTGACAACAATCATTGCTTTAAAGACAAAACATTTAACAAATTTGACATTTTGTTAAACATGGTTGTGTGCGTCCACAAACACAACATCAGTTAGGACATGGTTCTACATAATATTAAAATCACGGGCTTACGTTAAATAGGTAAACCTTAATTTTTACTAAATAAAATAAAAATAAACTATTTTAACATATTATCCGATATTAGGTTAGGTTTAAGATGAATTAGTGTCTATAGCTTTACGAATTACATCGTAAAACCCCCAGCGGATATGGTGTGTGCGTGTGCGTGTGCGCGTGTGCAATGGCTGTTATCACGTGGTGCGGACCGAACGACCAACGCTGCGGGGGTTGTGAAGCGAAGAATGAGTTCAGATGAGAAGTTTTTCCTTCTGAACACAGAACCTTTACCAAAAACGTAACCCGGATTAACACATCACAGAACAATTTGAACAACCGTGTCGGATTCGTACACACCAGAGGTCTGTTTTATGTTTTGCAGAAACTGTGGAAGCTTTTGATGCTGCCAAGGTGTCCGAATTCGCAAACAAACTATCAAACGCAACGCGGCGGAAACAGTGGACACGATCCTTTTGTTGCTGAGAAAGCGATTGAACTCAGAAACAAACAAGCAAGCAAAATTGTCTACGAAACTACAGATTCTTGAAAAAGATGGCACAAAGATCATTCGAACGACTACGCAATGGCCAGATGGGGTATGTGTACGGGACCGACCTTTTTAAAGATATGCTTAAAAAGAACTACAAGCGCGAGATGTCCAATCTACTATGTACTGTGATATACAAAGAGGCCAATGTGTGCATGCCTCCAAACTATTGCGAATCTAACGCCGGTCGTGTAACCAGACTCAAGGAAAAAACAGATGGTGTGAAAATTATAGATGGCTCTTTCAATAACATTGTACAGACAGTTGTACAGGCCCAAGAGGAACCCCGTGTGATTATTAGAAAGGCCCTAGAGATATTTTATGAATGTGACGAGGCCGAGTTCTACATCATCAATATCATACTTATGTCGGCCTTTGTAATTGACGTATGCATTGATATCCTTGTAAAGAAACGAGAAATTAATGTGTGTGAAATCATAGAAAATGCCGTAGATTTCATGTTTGAAAAGGGTCTTGGATCATGCATGCACTTTCTATGGTATCTAGATAATATCATAACGTTTAATGATGACTAAAAAACCAAACCTGTGAGCCAATGGTATATTTTACGCAAGTTTTACAGTTGTTTTTTAGTTTTCCAAAAGTTTCATTCTGTTTTATTTTTTACTCAACATTATGATGGCAATCCATGTCCGTCAACAATTGTATACTTTAACAAAAACTACGTTCTAGTAGTTTCAATGTATGGTCACTGTTGTTTTTCATCATTGATTTTGTTTACTGCTTATGTTTTTGTTTTTTTTTTGTATGTTTTGCTGTACCGGTTTCATAAAAACAAAAAATATACAAGGATTTTTGGTCTTAATGTCTGTGTTGTTACCATTAGAACATTTAGACATCTTGTTCAGACAACGTGTGACATTGCTCATTCTTCATATGTTTTTGCAAATCCACACAGAGAAATGTGAAAGATTAATAGAAATTACATGTGGCTACATCACATGTTTTTTCAGAGGCGTAAAAATAAAAGTCAACAGTGTTAGTATGGGAATCTAAAACAGCACATGCACGATATGATCCTAATTTTGTTACCTGACGTCTGTCACATAGTCAAAGATCATCTACTTCATGTCTCTACGAATCCTGACAGAGTTTTAGTTTCATATACACAACACATCAAATGTAAACCACGGTAAACTAAATACATTTGACAGCCAAGATCTCTAATTTTCATCATCAAACATCACTCACTTTTAAGGTACCGAAAGGTTTTTGTTTAATTTAGTTTAACTCAACACTGAAATTTTAGTTTAAGCACACAGAAATGCACAGATTTTACGTTTTCAGTATTCATGTGTACATCACATGGTGATTTCAGTCTCTACTAGATCGATGATCTAACAATATTAGCTACAAATGTTAGCTCTGATTTCACAAAACATCCATTTACATTCAAAACCTATGGATTCAACGCCTTAAAGTCATCATTTTTATTTCGTTCACATCAACAGCACCAATATTTTTGAATGTGCAAACTGATTTACTTCGTTTTAAACATGTTTGTGCGGTTTCGGTCTAGATTTTATAGAAAACTTCAGAACATGACACCGTTTTAACATTTACAAAATGAAACATTTTACTTTTAAGTGTCCCCCATGAGTATATGTTGCTGCGACAAATACTTTTGATTGTTTGGAAATTATATGATTGCAGAGAAACAACGCAAAAGTTTTGAACTTTAACATAATTTTATATGGGTCCTGATTTTTAAAAACAGTAAGATGTAATGTTTCTTACACACAGATCTAAACACATCACAAGTCTGAATGTTTAATAACATAAAAACCTGTATGTAAAGGTTTGTTGA